>NC_036859.1:26068153-26075205 GCF_002910315.2 Salvelinus sp. IW2-2015
TGTTTGCCTTCACCTCCCTTATCTCACCTCACTTGCTCACATTGTATATAGACTTATTTATCACTGTATTATTGACTGTATGTTTGTTTTACTCCATGTGTAACTATGTGTTGTTGTATGTGTCGAACTGCTTTGCTTTATCTTGGCCAGGTCGCAATTGTAAATGAGAACGTGTTCTCAATTTGCCTACCTGGTTAAATAAAGGTGAAATAAAATAAAAATAAATAAATATTCAAAAGATTATGGTCTGGTGTAAGGCTCCAGGTACCAACTGGTGCTCATTAGAGGCGAACTCCTGCCAATCATCCTCCCTTTCTGCTCTTGCTTGTGCCTCACTGTCCTTGTGTCCTTCAAAGTATACTGGTATACTGTCTTTTCTACACTTAGAAAAAAAATACACTCTGAGAGGATGTACTGATAACTTTTTCTTGAGATGGCAGCCTTTCATTTCCTTTTTTGAACAGTTGCCTTCTATTGATCAGGAGTAAGAATTTTGGCCAACGGGATACGGGAGGGTGTGGGAAGGAAGGGATAGCATGTTGTGATTTTGTTATGTATATGTGTGTATGTGTACTTGTGTGCATATGTATATTTATATATTATTATTTCCATGTATTTTATTTTTGTATGTATGCCGCTTTTGTTGTTGAAGAGTGGGAGGTGCTTCAATAAGTACAGGGGGATAAAAGGATGTATCTGTTCAATTTGTAATTTGTATTTCTTTATATGTCCAAATAAAATGTATATAAAAAATATTTAAAAACGTTATTAATACAGATGCTGTATTTAGCCCTTGTCAGTTGACACATGCATCTATTGTAGGTTATCTAACAGTAGAGTTTGAGTGCCTGATGTTGTCATCATTTTTTATGTTTTGAGTCCAGTTTACTTATTGTAATGTCATGCATCAAATTTGATAGTACAATTCAAACCTGTGATTATAGGATTGTAATGCTCAAAATGGATGCATTCCAAAACTGTTCAAAAATTTATTTATGAAAAATGGTAGAGAGGTGGCAGAATAGCCCTTACATTACAACCTTGGGTATCTCTCATCCATAGATAACTAGATTTTAGTCCTGCGGGAAGACTCAAGCAGATTGATTTTGGAAAATCATGAATCTTCGCTACAAAGGCTGGCTTACCGGGCTTCATTTCAAGGCTGGGAATCTATCTCAACACCTACCCACCTCTCATATCAGAATTGATGATATCTAACAGAAATGACAAAGAAGCGAAGCATGGAAGCTATCTAACCCAATAATGCGAGAGCCAGCAAGAAAAGTTATTGCAGAGAAATATTATTGGAGATCACTGAATTGTCAATACATTGAAATATAAATGGCATAACGTTTCCAGTGACTGTTGCAAAGAGGAAATATTTGATTGTGGGCTTATTAGAAGTAAACACAAGCTGTTCTTTTGTAAAAAGGAACCTCTTCTTTCCAAAGGCAAGCTGTTCCACTCCAAAGATAAGCCTTGGGGACAGTAAGCTGTTGCATTGTCAGGTTTAGTTTTCAGTAGTATGGGTTATTATATCAGTTCAACTAACTTTATCAGGTTTCCTTTGGAAAAACAAATCCATATCAGACTTGGAAATTCATTCAATAGATTCATAATGATTTAATTAAGAGGCTCAAATCTCTCCAGTGTAAGGAAAGTCAGACTTTTTCTTGAAAGATACAGAGATACATATAGAATAATTAGAGCAAAACAACAAGTCCCACTGGAGCTTGTTTTCAGGCCACCAACTGGCTTATTATTCAAAACCCTCCACTGCCTCTGGTGTTTGTGTGACACACAAAGAATTCAAAGGTGCATCCCCCACCACACACACACAGAAACTCCCCGTCTCTGTTGCACCCAGGGGAAGAGTGTGTGTTGACATATTATAGAGCGTGACTCATTTTGAGGATATATCGCCTCGGACTACAATCAAGCAAATTATCGATTATTCGAATGAGAAAATGTCTTGTCACTAAAGTGGGGTGATTACCTTGCTTTTAGCTCCTGAGAGTAACTCTGAAGAAACCACAATTTGAGAAATATCCACCACTAAGTGGTAAAGCACTGTGCGTCCCTCCAATAGACCTGTGAGAGAGACTGATAGAGACATCAGCAGGAGCCATACAGCAACCGGTAAGCACTGGATCAGTTTATTCTAGATATACTGTACACATGATGAGCTGAGAGCAGCCATTCCTTTACTTAATGAGTCCTGCCTAAGGTAATGATGGGAAGCCAGAACATCGACCCAAATTAATTTTGATTCCAGGGCCCAGACTCCAAACCTAATTTAGTTTCTCCAGAGTACGACGGTGTGCCTTTTATAGATTTCCTATGAGCTGCACTCCCAGTATGCTGACAAAGATGAAGATGCATAGTGTTTTTCCGCCCTCTCTTTGCAGCGGCTAACGTCTGAGTCTCATTGAAAGTCAAGGCCGATGAGGCACTCAGTGCATTCTGAAGCGTTTCTCAGTAAGCTTCATTCAGTAGATTTAGACAAGACTGGATTGAATTGTCAGTCGGTTGGTTCAGGACTGGTCATTAGAGCAAAGGGTTGGTGTTAAGGAAGGAGGCTGACAACTGCTCATCCCGTAGAGAACACAGTGTGAAGCCTAAGGTGCCTTTTTAACCTTAGTATCTTAGGCTATACTTTGAAGGCTTAATTCCAACATGATGATATGATGAGGCAATTTGTGGTAAGAAATCGTCATTAATATCAAAATAGCTATGATTCCATGATACATAGATCCAGGTGTGTCACTGCAAAGATAAACTCCTGAAGTCCAGGAATGAAGTTTGTTGTGTGTAACAGGGAGTGGCAATTGAAGTTTCACAAGAAAAATAAATTGTTAAAACATTTCTAGCTTGTCTATTTATTGTTAAGGTTCTGTATTTATTTTCTTAGTCAGCCTTGTGTTCTGTTTCGTTGTGTTCTTGAACGTAGCCCTGTCTTTCATTTTTGTTCATTGATTTCACCTGTGTTAGTTACTCACCTGGTTTCATCAGCTCCTTATTTAGTTCAGTTCATTCTGTTTGTGCCTTTGTGAGGTATTGTTTGTTTTGACTCTACTAAGCCTTTTCCTAGCTCGTTTGTGAGAACCAGTTATAGCCTTCAGTCCTAGTTTTGATTCACCTGCCTGTTRGCCTACCTGTGTATGACCATTGCCTGCCTGTGACCAGGATTCCGGACTTCTGCGAAGCGAAATAAACACCTGCCGCGCTGTGCACGTGAATCTACACCTTTTTCTCCCTGACTATTCATTACATTTATGGGTAACAGTGTTGACGTGCTATGCTCGACCCGCTCAGTTTTCCAACACAAAACACCAGAACATTTCCAAAAAGAGTAGAACCAGCTCACCTGCTTTTATTCTATGATTTGACTATTAGATGTTAAATGTTCCGTAACATTTTTTTTCAAAAGGAATAGTTTCAGCTCACATGCAGCTGGACTACAGGAAAAGGAAGGCCGAAAAGGCCCCCATTGACGGGGCTGTAGTGGAGCGGGTCGAGAGTTTCAAGTTCCTTGGTGTCCACATCACCAATAAACTATCATGGTCCAAACACACCAAGATAGTCGTGAAGAAGGCACGATCAAACATTTCCCCCCTCAGGAGACTGAAAAGATTTGGCATGGGTCCCCAGATCCTCAAAAAGTTCTACAGCTGCACCATCGAGAGCATCCTGACAGGTTGCATCACCGCCTGGTATGGCAACTGCTCAGCATCTGACCGTAAGATGCTACAGAGGGTAGTGCGTACGGCCCAGTACATCACTGGGGCCAAGCTTCCTGCCATCCAGGACCTATATAATAGGTGGTGTCAGAGGAAAGCCCATAAAATCATCAGAGACTCCAGTCACCCAAGTCATAGACTGTTTTCTCTGCTACCGGTACCGGAGCGCCAAGTCTAGGACCAAAACTCTCCTTAACAGCTTCTACCCCAAAGCCATAAGACTGTTGAACAATTAATCGAATGACCACCGGACTATTTACATTGACACCCCTCCCCCTCCATTTGTTTTGTACACTGCTGCTACTCGCTGTTTATCTATGCATTGTCACTTCACCCCTACCTACATGAACAAATTACCTCACCTAACCTGTACCCCCGCACACTGACTGCACCCCCTCATTATTGTTATTTTATTGTGTTACTTTTTATTATTTTCTTACTTTAGTTTATTTGGTAAATAATTTCTTAACTCTTCTTGAACTGCACTGTTGGTTAAGGGCTTGTAAGTAAGCATTTCWCGGTAAGGTCTACACTTGTTGTATTCAGCGCATGTGACAAATAACGTTTGATTTGATGTAACAGGGTTGACCTTAAAATCAGGGACAGATGTAAATTAATCACTCATCACATGAAATAAATAAAATTACTGTCAAAGTAACAAAATAACTTTACAATGATGGTGAACCTTGGAGACGTCTTGGGATTAAGTGGGTCAAAATCTCCCTACAAGTCTTGACAAGGTTGACAGTGACAGGTCAAAATGCAACATTTTGGCAAGCATTTATTCATATAAAAAAATCTGATTTATTAGGATGGCGCATAATTTGCCCAGCATCGTCCCGGTTAGGGGAGGATTTGGCCGGGTGGGCTTTACTTGGCACATCACAGTCGCTCTAGCGACTCCTTGTGGCAGGCCGGGCTCCGGCAGGCTGACTTCGGGAAATGGTGCGGAGGAAGCATGACTCTACCTTCGCCTCTCCCAAACCCGTTGGGGAGTTGCAGCGATGAGACAATATCGAAATTAGGGAGAAAAAGAGGGTAATTTTTTTTATTATTAATTATATTATTATTAGATTTATTGAATTCTCCATGTTGTCTATATTAAAGGGCACTTAATTTAATATAATATGCTTTTCAAATTCAAAATTGCTGCACCATGTCTACTTAATAAAATATCAAAGGACACTAAAGGCACTCATTTTGTGGAACGACCCAGGTACACAGAAAAACGTGAAGAGGGAAATTGGAGAAAAAGCACTGCACTGTGTTTGATGAGCGAGGGTAAAGAGAGGTCATACAGAGTTCATTTCAGAGAGACACAGTGATATAATTGCACTATGCGCACAAAGTAAGCATATTTATGCACATAATCATAAATGCAAGTCACGTGTCTGAATCGGGGACCGATCTCTGACAGCGATTAGTTATGCCTGAGTGGGTTTTGCAGAGCCGCCCTCCATCTGTATGCATTGATAAAGTAGAGATAATGTAATGAATGGAATGCAGGTCGACTCTCCTGACAAGGTTACACTGTGGCAGGACCAACAGTTGGAGTGGATGGAGGTCACGCTGACTGTTTGAGGACATTTTGGGGGGAAATTACTTTGTTTTATTAGAATTGAAGATCAGGGGAGTTTGAAATGTAATATTATGTGGAAAAAGTAAAACTTCTCAAACATTCAATTGAATCATTTCCAGTTTTCTGCTCTGCAATTTCTCTCAGGATGTTTAAGTGTCATAGATTAGAACACACCTCCCAATCTATATACTTGTTTTAATTCCTATAGGCGGCCATTAAAGACTGACATTCTGACGACAGTTTCATTGCATATTGACCCAACTCTACATTTGTCCTTTAACTTGTCACTACAGGGGGTGCTGTTTCAACTTCGACATTTTGCGTCTCCAAATTAAACTGCCTCGTACTCAATTGTTGCTCGTACAATATGCATATTATTATTACTATTGGATAGAAAACAATCTCTAGTTTCTAAAACCGTTTGAATTATGTCTGTGGGTGAACCAGAACTCTTTCTACAGCGAAATTGGTCGTTTTACATGGCATTCAACATATTTATGTCGGATGCTTGTTGTCCTTTGATGAGTCTTCGAAACAAAAGTCTTGCATCAGCACAAAGCCAGACAACAGAAGAGTATATTTAATAGGACCAGCGCTCTTGTTAATGACCAGGTTGTTTTCTTTTATTTATCTGTTTGGGTATTTATTCACAAAAAAGACACTTGCCAGACAGACCCTGTCTGTGAGTAATTTGTATAAACTGAGGAAAAAAGCCAATTTTTGAAAAGTGTATTATAGCGCTTTACAACGTATTTCACTATTCCCTGTGGTTATGGGTGTGATTTAACACTACAAAGCTACCATTAGCCTCTCTATCTCTAGTATAGTATATAGCAGTGTTTCCCAACTCTGCGTCCTCCAGTACCCACAACAGCACACATTTTGTTATATCTCCACACATTTTTGTTGTAAACTTTTTAACTAATCATCAAGCACTCAATGAGTTGAATCAGGTGAGTTTGTCTGGCTACAACAAAAATGTGTACTGTTGTGGGTACTGGAGGACTGGAGTTGTACTGTTGTGGGTACTGGAGGATTTGGGTCGTACTGTTAGGGGGGGTGGAGGATTGGGGTTGTACTGTTGGGGGTACTGGAGGAGGTGGGTTGTACTGTTGGGGGGTGGAATTGGGTTGTACTGTTGGGGGTAATGGAGGATTAGGGTTGTACTGTTGGGGTACTATACCACTGGGGATGTACTGTTGGTGTACTGGAGGACTGGGGTTGTACTGTTGGGGTACTAGACCACTGGGGATGTACTGTTGGTGTACTGGAGGACTGGGTTTTACTTGGGGTACTAGAGGACTGGGGTTGTACTGTTGGGGGTACTAGAGGACTGGGTTGTACTGTTGGGGGTACTAGAGGACTGGAGTTGTACTGTTGTGGGTACTTGAGGACTGGGTTGTACTGTTGGGGGTACTAGAGAACTGGAGTGTTACTGTTGGTGTACTGGAGGACTGGGTGTACTGTTGGGGGACTAGAGGACTGGAGTTGTACTGTTGGGGTACTGGAGGACTGGAGTTGTACTTTGGGGTCACGGAGGACTGGGGTTGTACTGTTGGGTACTGGAGGACTGGATTGTACTGTTGGGGTACTGGAGGATTGGGGTTTATGTTTGGGGGTATGGAGGACTGGAGTTGTACTGATGGGGTACTGGAGGATTGGGGTTGTACTTGTTGGGGAGGGTGAGATTGGGGTTGTACTGTTGGGGTAATGGAGGACTAGTTGTTACAGTG
>NC_036859.1:26075269-26088592 GCF_002910315.2 Salvelinus sp. IW2-2015
AACATGACAGGACATGCGAAGGTCAGAAAAATAGTCTCTGTTCTCAGATCAGTTTAAAGCGCTGTGTTGCCCTATGGATCGAAATGAACTGCACCCGCCTTCCCCTGGATGTCAGTAACCAATGAGAAGTGGAATGGTGTTTCTACGTATTTCTCAGAGCTTATAAAAGGGCAAGGAACGAGGTGCGCTCTCTTTCGACTTCCGCCATTACGCAACGCAAGACCTCAGGATAGCATTTTGAAACGCTCAATTATCGGCCTTAGATATGTCCGTCTGTAATTTAATTCGGTATAGGTGTTAGAAACATCATAACGAAGTTATTTGAAACCGATTATATCAGTTTATGCGAGTATATTGCTATTTTCGGAATTTTCGTAGTATTGCGTTTGAGGATTTGACATGTGTGTGCCACGTAGCTACTGTTAGCTGCTAGTTCCGAAGTTGAAGTGGACGTTTTACAACAAAGCAACGATTCTTTTGGACAAAAGGACACCTTGCCCAAGATTCTGATGGAAGCTCGTCCAAAAGTAGAGCTATTTATGATTTGATTCCGTATTTTATGTGGAAAAATGCATTAATAACCAATGCATCTTTCATTAGCTGTCCAACCTGTATTTTTTTTGTCAATCTAATCGATAAATAATCGTAAACTTAGGTGCCCTTCCAAGATGGCGCCGGCCAGAATGCATGCCATGTTTTGACTGATTACATAGCATAACCACGATATGTGATGCTAAATATGCACATTTTCGAACAAACTCTATATGCATTGTGTAATATGATGTTACAGGACTGTCATCTGAAGAATTCTGAGAAGGTTAGTGAAAAAATTAATATATTTTGGTGGTGATAACGTTATCGCGCTTTTTGCCTTGAATCAATGCTGGGTATTGTTAGCTCATGTGGTATGCAATATAACGATATATTGTGTTTTCGCTGTAAACACTTAGAAAATCTGAAATATTGTCTGGATTCACAAGATGTTGGGCTTTCATTTGCTGTACGCTGTGTATTTTTCAGAAATGTTTTAAGATGAGTAATTAGTAATACACGTTGCTCTCTGTAGTTATTCTAGTCGCTTTGGGTGAGTTTTGTGATAGTGGCTGCAATGGTAAACTGTGATTTATACCTGAAAATGCACATTTTTCTAAAAAAACATATGCTATACATAAATATGTTATCAGACTGTCATTCTATGAAGTTGTTTCTTGGTTAGTGGCTATATACAGTGGGGCAAAAAAGTATTTAGTCAGCCACCAATTGTGCAAGTTCTCCCACTTAAAAATATGAGAGAGGCCTGTAATTTTCATCATAGGTACACTTCAACTATGACAGACAAAATGAGGAAAACAAATCCAGAAAATCACATTGTAGGATTTGGAATGAATTTATTTTGCAAATTATGGTGGAAATAAGTATTTGGTCACCTACAAACAAGCAAGATTTCTGGCTCTCACAGACCTGTAACTTCTCTTTAAGAGATCCTCTGACCTCCACTCGTTACCTGTATTAATGGCACTGTTTGAACTTGTTATCAGTATAAAAGATCCTGTCCACAACCTGAAACAGTCACACTCCAAACTCCACTATGGCCAAGACCAAAGAGCTGTCAAAGGACACCAGAAACAAAATTGTAGACCTGCACCAGGCTGGGAAGACTGAATCTGCAATAGGTAAGCAGCTTGGTTTGATGAAATCAACTGTGGGAGCAATTCTTAGAAATGGAGACATACAAGACCACTGATAATCTCCCTCGATCTGGGGCTCCACGCAAGATCTCACCCCGTGGGGTCAAAATGATCACAAAAACGGTGAGCAAAAATCCCAGAACCACACAGGGGGACCTAGTGAATGACCTGCAGAGAGCTGGGACCAAAGTAACAAAGCCTACCATCAGTAACACACTACGCCGCCAGGGACTCACATCCTGCAGTGCCAGACGTGTCCCCCTGCTTAAGCCAGTACATGTCCAGGCCGTCTGAAGTTTGCTAGAGAGCATTTGGATGATCCAGAAGAAGATTGGGTGAATGTCATATGGTCAGATGAACCAAAATAGAACTTTTTGGTAAAAACTCAACTCGTCGTGTTTGGAGGACAAAGAATGCTGAGTTGCATCCAAAGAACACCATACCTACTGTGAAGCATGGGGGTGGAAACATCATGCTTTGGGGCTGTTTTTCTGCAAAGGGACCAGGATGACTGATCCGTGTAAAAGAAAGAATGAATGGGGCCATGTATCGTGATATTTTGAGTGAAAAATCCTTCCATCAGCAAGGGCATTGAAAGATGAAACGTGGCTGGGCTTTTCAGCATGACAATGATCCCAAACACACCGCCCGGGCAACGAAGGAGTGGCTTCGTAAGAAGCATTTCAAGGTCCTGGAGTGGCCTAGCCAGTCTCCAGATCTCAACCCCATAGAAAACTTTTGGAGGGAGTTGAAAGTCTGTGTTGCCCAGCAACAGCCCCAAAACATCACTGCTCTAGAGGAGATCTGCATGGAGGAATGGGCCAAAATACCAGCAACAGTGTGTGAAAACCTTGTGAAGACTTACAGAAAACGTTTGACCTCTGTCATTGCCAACAAAGGGTATATAACAAAGTATTGAGATAAACTTTTGTTATTGACCAAATACTTATTTTCCACCATAATTTGCAAAGAAATTCATTAAAAATCCTACAATGTGATCTCTGGATTTTTTTTCTCATTTTGTCTTTCATAGTTGAAGTGTACCTATGATGAAAATATTACAGGCCTCTCTCATCTTTTTAAGTGGGAGAACTTGCACAATTGGTGGCTGACTAAATACTTTTTTTGCCCCACTGTATATTTTATTTTAGTCGAATTAGTGATAGCTACTGATGGAGTAAAAAACTGGTGGAGTAAAAAAAGTGGTGTCTTTTGCTAACGTGGTTAGCTAATAGATTTACATATTGTGTCTTCCCTGTAAAACGTTTTAAAAATCAGAAATGATGGCTGGATTCACAAGATGTTGGGTTTTCATTTGCTGTATGCTGTGTATTTTTCAGAAATGTTTTAGGATGAGTATTTTGGTAATTGACGTCGGTCTCTGTAATTATTCCGGCTGCTTCCAACGCTATTTCAGATTGCAGCTGCAATGTATAACTGTGATTTATACCTGAATATGCACATTTTCTAAAAAAACATATGCTATACCATAAATCATGTTATCAGACTGTCATCTTATGAAGTTGTTTCTTGGTTAGTGGCTATATATATCTTTATTTAGTCGAAATTTGGATAGCTGCCCATGCAGGAAAAAAATGGTGGAGAAAAAAAGTTGTGTCTTTTGCTATCGTGGTTAGCTAATAGATTTACATATTGTGTCTTCCTGTAAAACATTTAAAAATCGGAAATGATGGCTGGATTCACAAGATCTGTATCTTTCATTTGGTGTCTTGGACTTGTGATTTCATGAACATTTGATATATGATATCCCTGTGGCTTTAGGGCTAGTTGGGGGTACTAGACCACCGGATGTACTGTTGTTCTACTGGAGGACTGGGATTGTACTGTTGGGGGTACTAGAGGACTGCAGTTGTACTGTTGGGGGTACTAGAGGACTGGGATTGTACTGTTGGGGGTACTAGAGGACTGGGATTGTACTGTTGGGGGTACTGGAGGACTGGAGTTGAACTGTTGGGGGTACTGGAGGACTGGAGTTGGGAAACACTGGTCTAAAGAAAATGACACTTGAGCTGGCCCCTACTGAGCAGGCTCTGTGGGATATAGAGGCATGTCCTAAACCACTTGTGATTGCCTTTGGAGAGAGCGACAGGCGTTCGCTCCACACAGAGCCTTACATTAGGATTACACTGGCCAGGGAATCTGAGACCCCATGGTGGGCAGGATTATTGTAGGCTGTCAATCATAAACGGGGCGGAAACGGTTTCTTCTTTGAATCAGGAAGCCACATGTTAGCTTAGACCAGTCATTCATTTTGATGGCTGCGATCGTGTGATGTCACAATACTGTTAGTTTCATGCAAAACATTTGGTGACTGATGCTCGTCTTGTAATAAAATCTATTCATAAATGCCTATGGAACCCACAGAGGGCAGTTCCCACATAAACTACAACATGAAAAACATACATACAGTACCAGTCAAAAGTTTGGACACACGTACTGTACTCATTCAAGTGTTTTCCTTTATTTTTCAAAAATGTTCAACATTGTAGAATAATAGTGAAGACATCAAACTATGAAATAACACACATGGAATCATGTAGTAACCAAAAACTGTAGGTGTGTCCAAACTTTTGACTGGTACTGTATATGTAACACACATCCCTACATTAATATTTCAACTAGCAAATAACTACAATACCCATAATAGGATACTGGCATTGGTGGAGCTGATTGTGTTAAAGGGGAATTTCACCCTGGCTCTGCCACGGCATATAGTCATTACTATATTAACATCATTACCTTTTTATCATTAACATCACAATTATCCAAATCACCAGCTAGAAGTAGCACATTTTCATTTCACTGGTAGAATCGGGAAGTTTTAACTGCTTATAGTGAACCACAAAGGCATTCATAGCGAATGCAGATACCGCCCGCTAAGGGTGATGCAGCGTGCCCACAAACGTGGATAAGGGCATTGTGTACTTCGAACGAACAACATACAGCAAACTCAGAACTTCTGCAGGCAAGATTTTTTGGAACTATGTTTTTGAAAGAAAATCTACTTTTTTGTCATTAAAATAACATAAAATTGATCAGAWATACAGTGTAGACATTGTTAATGTTGTACATGACTATTGTAGCTGGAAAAAGCAGATTTTTAAGTTAATATCTACATAGGCGTACAGAGGCCCATTATCAGCAACCATCACTCCTGTGTTCAAACGGCACGTTGTGTTAGCTAATCCAAGTTTCTCATTTTAAAAGGCTAATTGATCATTAGAAAACCCTTTTGCAATTATGTTAGCACAGCTGAAAACTGTAGTCCCCTGATTAAAGAAGCAATAAAACTGGCCTTCTTTAGACTAGTTGAGTATCTGGAGCATTCAGCATTTGTGGGTTCGATTACAGGCTGAAAATGTCCATAAACAAATAACTTTCTTCTGAAACTTGTCAGTCTGTTCTTGTTCTGAAAAATGAAGCTATTCCATGCGAGAAATTGCCAAGAAACTGAAGATCTCATACAATGCTGTGTACTACTCCTTCACAGAAAAGCGCAAACTGTTAACCAGAATAGAAAGAGGAGTGGGAGGCCCCGGTGCACAACTGAGCAAGAGGACAAGTTCATTCGAGTGTCTAATTTGAGAAACAGACAACTCACAAGTCTCATAACTGGCAGCTTCATTAAATAGTACCGCAAAACACAAGTCTCAACATCAACAGTGAAGAGGCGACTCCGGGATGCTGACCTTCTAGGCAGAGTTCCTCTGTCCAGTGGCTGTGTTCTTTTGCCCATCTTAATCTTTTTCTTTTTATTGGCCAGTCTGAGATATGGCTTTATCTTTGCAACTCTGCCTAGAAGGCCAGCATCCCGGGGTTGCCTCTTCACCTTCACAGAGTATGCTATTCCTTTCTTCCTATTGTCTAAAATAAAATAGAAATTCATTGTGAAGGTGTAGGCTATATTATGTGGATTTATTAGACTTTTTAAAATGGCTTGTAGGCTATGTGTGGAAGCCAGGAGATGCTAAATGTGTTTATGTTAATTAACGGTCAATTACCGTGAGACCAACAGTTATTTGCTWGACAATAACCGGCTAGCGCCACAGCCCTAATGATGATGAATGGATACATACAGATATGTTAGAATTCCCAGTCATGTTCATATAATCTCAGACATAAATTACTGCAGATTAAGACCATCCATAGAATMTACTGTAATGAAACAGCAGGGAGCAGGTCTCGAACGCTCGACCTTCTAGCCCGAAGTCCAGCGCGCTATCGACTGTGCCGCAAAAGCATGTTCAAGCAGCAGAGTCGATATCCACGCTTATAAACCCAGGGTCGTTACAGTACTATATTCCAGGGAAACTGAATATCAGGCACTTAGAAYTGTAATTCCTCTGCTGGAGGTGGAAAACACKGAAGGGGACATATTTGCATATGTTATGGTCTTGTGAAGGGTGGCTGAATTCTGGCAAAGAGTCTGTTCTTTTATCTCAGCATGTCTACAGATTCTCCATTTTTGTTTGCTTGGAAATGTTGATACTGGAGACTGTTATCAGAAGAAACTGTGTAACCAAGCATTCATAGCGGCTAAGAAATGCATTGCCATTATTTGGAAGGTTAGTTATCCTCCCACAATGTCACAATGGATGGCAAAAATGTCAAGTAATTGATCACTAGATTTYATTAATTACCAGATTACTGGGCAACCAGTATACTGGGCAACTTTCATATGGTCTGTATGCCTTATATGGAATACAGTACGACAAAAGGAGTCTGTATTGAAAATATGCCCACGTCAGGGGAGATATCTATTTAGGCAATGACTAGAAGCTGGGCTGCTCAGTCCTGGCCCTGGGGGTCTTCCGTTCTCTGGGTTGTCACTCTGGCCTTAGCCTAACACATCCAAAACCAATAATGAATGTTTCACTAAGATCCTAAAGCTGAGTGGGGTCTGTTGGGTTGGGGCGCTGCAGGATGGTGGACCCTTAGGGTGCGATCCAGAAGTGTGATCCAGCTATATTGTGTGCAAGTAAAAACAGCTCTACAGTATTATTGGGCCTATGATATGAATTATACTGAACAAAAATATAAACACAACATGCAACATTTTCAAAGATTTTGCTGAATCAAAAAATGTCCTCCCCAGACCCCCACCAGGATATGTCCTCCCCACTTCCAAAACCAAAGTTGCACCCTGCCATTCGTCATGAGAACAAAGAGTCTCAGCTTCCCCAGCCCAGCATGCCGAACAACATTGTTAGTGTACAGAAGCCCAAATCTGATTAAAAAAAATTCACTTATTGGTCTTTTGACCAATCAGATCAGTTCTGAATAAGATCTGATGTGAAAAGATCTGATGTGGTCAAGACCAATTAGTGGAACAAATATCAGAATTGGGCTGCCTGTGTAAACACAGCCAGTGTGGCTCAGCAAAAGACCACGTAGAACAGGGGTCTCCAAACCTGTTCCTGGAGAGCTACCCTCCGGTAGATTTTTCGCTCCAACCCCAGTTGTAACTAACCTGGTTCAGCTTAGCAACCAGTTCATTATTGGAATCAGGTGCGCTAGATTGAGGTTGGAGTGAAAACCTACAGGGCYGTAGGTCTCCAGGAACAAGGTAAAATAAATACATATGGATCATTTCTATCAATCTTCCAAATGTATGTTCCTTTATGCATTCACAGAAGATATTTATGTAAGCTGTACAAGGCATCAAACAGATGCCATTCAGATATCCAAAGAATGTTTATTTGTCAAAATCTAAAATACAGGAGAGTGTACACTATTTAATGCTAGCTCAAGACAACTGAGTAGTCAACAAGAATGTTATTTGGTAAAAGTAACATACAAAAAAAAGTATGCACGGTGTAGTACTGTTCAGTGTGTCCGAGTCTGTCMCATATGTAGAGAAACACAAGTGCAAAGAACTGTAGCTACAGGTTGCTACACCAGARAMACCKKAWGWRMMWWKKYWCWTMMGGTKTATCTCAAGTCTTCTCTCATTGATCACGACAGGTGGGTGTCCACCCAAAAGGGCTGCATGTCATGATGACAGAGACCTGTCTCGATCAAAAATAGACAAGATGGTGGCGTACACATATTGTTGGATTACCACATGGTGCAAAAAAATATTCATTTTAATAACTGAGCATTTTCTAAATTCAAACTGATCCCTTGAAACTGGACACAGACATTTTATGAGACACCTGTTTCCCTGACTTGAGGACGAAGACAGCAGCGCTAAGAATGGTCAACATTCTCTGTGCTACACCAAACTGTACTTATCCTGTAACTCCCAGTAATGGAAACCAAAAATATTTGGTTAAATCACATTCTGGAGTAACAATCTGTAGCTAAGAGAACTTAAATTACCATTCACAAAGAAACATACAGTAAGAAAATACAGTATGATCAGTGTAGTCAAATTCAGTGCATACTTGTAAAGCTGTGGGAGTAGTGTTGTCATGATCAAACTGCCATTCAGCTCCTCATGAGTCATCTGCTGTAAATCCAGCATAATATCTAATCCCTTGAGAGGGATACAGTTCACCTGATACAGTTCTTCTACAATGACACACACAGGCAGATGAATTCTGTATGAAGGATCCACTCCAGGAAGGCACCACACATTATTGTCTGTAAGACAATTTTTAAAAATAAATTGTACTCTCTAAAGCATAGTCTGACTTTTTTATGGCGGTTTTGGAGCAGTGGCTTCTTCCTTGCTGAGCGGCCTTTCAGGTTATGTCAATATAGGACTCGTTTTACTGTGGATATAGATACTTTTGTACCTGTTTCCTCCAGCATCTTCACAAGGTCCTTTGCTGTTGTTCTGGGATTGATTTGCACTTTTCGCACCAAAGAATGCGTCTCCTTCCTGAGCGGTATGACGGCTGCGTGGTCCCATGGTGTTTATACTTGCGTACTATTGTTTGTATAGATGAACGTGGTACCTTCAGGCGTTTGGAAATAGCTCCCAAGGAAGAACCAGACTTGTGAAGGTCTACAAAAAAAAATCTGAGGTCTTGGCTGATTTCTTTTGATTTCCCCATGATGTCAAGCAAAGAGGCACTGAGTTTGAAGGTAGGCCTTGAAATACATCCACAGGTACACCTCCAATTGACTCAAATTATGTCATTTAGCCTATCAGAAGCTTCTAAAGCCATGACATTATTATCTGGAATTTTCCAAGCTGTTTAAAGGCACAGTCAACTTAGTGTATGTAAACTTCTAACCCACTGGAATTGTGGTACAGTGAATTATAAGTGAAATAATCTGGCTAAGAAAAACWATTTTTGGAAAAATTACTTGTGTCATGCASAAAGTAGATGTTCTAACCGACTTAACAAAACTATAGTTTGTTAACAAGACATTTGTGGAGTGGTTGAAAAACTAGTTTTAATGATTCCAACCTAAGTGTATGTAAACTTCCGACTTCAACTGTACATGGTGATTATGACCACTTCCGGAGGACGACCTCCAAACAAACAAAGCTTTTGCAATATGAGTTGACATGTTGTCCATCCAATCATAGGATTAGGATCAGAGAATGAACCTAGTGGGTTATATTGGGGTTGTGCCACAGAGAATTATGGGGGGGTTCTGTGTTGAGAAGCTTGGAGAGTTGGTGACATTATTGGATAGAGATTGAAAAGTGATAGTTGAGCATGTTTTTACATAATTCAATTCAAATTAGCTTCTTCAAATTACAGGAGAAGGGGATGTAGATTATAAATTGTTTTCTTGGTTTAGAACTTTATTTTTGTGTCCAGTTAGTAAAATGTATTTCATTTTTCCTTGCCGGCAATTACCAGTAGCTATCTAGCTACCAGCTCGAGTGTGCAGTTTTCACCGCCAACACTACAGCAAATTTTGCTGACTTTTTGTTGTTGAACCCCTTTCATTCTCTGGGCTACGCGGAAAAGGTGTGAATTAAAAGTGAGGGTCGACCTCTACCTGAGATCAGTTTCATGAAGAAGGATGAAAACGGGTTAACAGGGAGCCTTTCTTCAAGTCGCCTGTGCTGCTGGCCTTGGCTGCTTTTTGGAAAGTCTGACCCTTGGGCGAAAGAGGGGTACAGGGGCCTTGAAGAACATTGATCGTTCAGCTAAACGGCATAACAAAAGCAGGGAGTATATCAATGCCCATATCAAATTCATGCTTCTGGGAAATATCTGCATCGATTATGACGAAGGTCTGCGTATTCAAACAGCGAGAAAGTAAGAAGAAACGGGGATGTTCTCAAGCGCCTCATCAACACCACTGTGTTTTTGGGCAGGAATCGGCTTTTAGAGGACACGACGAGAGGGAAAGTTCCGCTAGCAAGTGGAACTACAAGGAGCTTGCAGCGGTAATTGCACATTACGATGCTTTACTTGCTGAAAATATGGAACTTTCTACTGTCTTWTCTGGGATGTCGAAATCAATTTATAATGATTTGATAGATTCCATCACATCATCCATTAAAAGTTAGATTAAAGACAAAGGTTGACGCAGCAAAAAAAAATCACGCATGCTCAAGTAGGCTTCCCACTTTCCTCCGGTATTTATTTAGCAAAGATTAAGCAAAAAGCAAAAAAAGCAAAAACTAATTCCATAGATMTTGCAGCAGCCTAGGCTACACCTAAACATTATAAATCTGACATGCCCTATGGGATGAAAACAATACTATTTTTCAGTCTGATCAACTGTAGGCTACTAATAAGAGCAGATGCATACAGCCTATGTGCGCTGTCCATTTGGTCAGGGTAACTACTGTAATTGGTAACGTTCTGTATTTATTGTCAATTTGTGTGTCAGGAGAGAATGTGATCAAATATGGTATTATGTTCAAAGTTGGGCTGGCTAGGCTGCCTATATGTTTTCAATCCAAAATTATTAACTTGAATTAATCAATCAACATAATAGTGATGACAGATTTTTTACAAGCCCTACAGTTGCATAAGCCTGTGTAGCAGTGTGATGTTGTTCCCCTAGATTATGCACCAAGTTGCACACAAGGACCAATTCAAATAGGCCAGGTCAAGAGGGGATGTTAATAATTTGATAATAATAATAATAATTCAGTGTATTTTTTTATTTATATTTCTTTGGTGTACAAACACTTTTTCATATCAATATTGTACATACATGTGATTGTAAAAGTTTTGTATATTTTGGTTTGGCCCATCGCGGGTTATCTGT
Source organism: Salvelinus sp. IW2-2015 (assembly GCF_002910315.2). Lineage (NCBI taxonomy): Eukaryota > Metazoa > Chordata > Actinopteri > Salmoniformes > Salmonidae > Salvelinus > Salvelinus sp. IW2-2015. Next base: position 26,086,111 of record NC_036859.1, read on the forward strand.
ATTTCCGTACCCCCTTARTGTTCTCTTTTGCCTGACCTTCGGCTAGCAAGGTATGTTGTCCTTGGCTCCGAAATTGTTTATTATAAAACTGTCATAATGTTACACAATGTACTGTTATGTAACCATAAGTTTGTTACAATGTGGATAATATAAAGATTTATGTTAACAAGTTTCACAAAGCTCGCTAACTAGGGTATCTATTGTAACTTGTGAGTACTTGGGACAGTGTTTGAGTGAGTGTCCATGTGCTRGCGCAGGTGCCTGAGAGCTAGGACTGCGCCAAGGGTTAACATAATGTGTGTTGTCTCTTCGTGTGCAGGTATGTCTTTTATTTTGTCCGAATTATGTTATATATCATTTTACTTGTATTGTATYGTGTGCTGTTGTGCATTGAATGTGTGCACGCAGCACCTGTTATTTCCTTTTGGCGCTCTTTTGCCTGACCTTCGGCTAGCAAGGTGCCTGAGAGCTGTGACTGCGCCAAGGGTTAARATAATGTGTGTTGTCTCTTCGTGTGCAGGGCAAATAAAAAGATTTCAACTAGCAGACCGTCAGTTGTGGCAGCGTCCTAATTAAAAGTACACAACGCAGAATGAACCACGCTACAGCTACACTAGCATACGGGTGGGGAATGTTTTCTGCGCTCGTGTGCGTTTCGCGGTAGATTAGTGGGGTTCTGTGTGGTAGAGGGGATATCCAATTGGCAAATAGATATAGTTATATAGTGACCGAACATTGTCCGGTAGACTTATTCAGATAGCAGCGATAAGAGCTAAGTTGGGCCGCAATAGCGTCAGGTAGTGCGAGGAGTGCAGTTGGTTACTCCCTCGGGCATGAAGTCGGTAGTTACAGTCGTGAAGGCTGTGGGGCTCGATGGCAGTCAAAGAACGTGTCCGATAGTGATGTAGCCTGGAGTGGCTGTGGAACTTCAGCTGGCTGCTCGGAACAATTGGAGTTACTCCGGGATCGATCGCATAGACAAGGTTTGCAGCTAGACTGCAATCTATAAGATGTCAGAAGGCTTGCGGTTGGAAACCGGGGAATTGAGAAAAAAATAGGTTCGGTATGTTCTGGTCTGAGTCGCGTTGGTACCAAAAGTGGCGATAGAGTAAGGAATAGTGATGAAAACGTGGTTAGTGGAAATACCTGTTCCCAGTAACTGGCTAAGCTTCTATTGTGGACTTTTCAGATTTGAGTATTATTTTTTTGGTAATAGTGAGGGGGTTCAAGGAAAGCGTTTTTGAAGTTGGTTTTGGAAATTATTAAGATAGTGTAATATATATTAGTATATATAGTGACACGAATGACAAAGGTTGACTGCATTCTTGGGAAGAAACAAATGCTGAGTGCGAATTTGAAGTAGCTTTCTATTTGAAGAACTAGTTAAATGTTTCGTCAGACGCTTAAAAGCTCTAAATGATGACTAGACAGTAAGTATGGGGACAACAGAGAGGTTAGTTGGCTGGTGATGTACTATGAGTAGAGTAGATACTTAAGATGAAAATAAGGATATATACACACTGATATTTGTTTCATAGTCATTCTATTTTTTTATGTCTACATGTGGATGAAGAGACGATGAATATGTTCAATGTTTTGGCGTTATTTTCATTTTAAGCATTAATACTTAGTGAAAACCGGATTAGTTTTTCAATAATTAAGAACGCTCAAGAGCATTCTGTTAGTATATTGCTTCACTTTGACTTTTTGCAGCTGACCCAACTTTGCTGGTGAATCAACTATGGGGGAGCAGCAGTGATTTAGACAGAAAGGGCTCCGTGTGTCATTCAGATATTGTATTTTGCAAAGACTTAAACAGCTTTATAAGATGAGTTTATGGCAGTCAAATGTTCACTTAAGGCAATGGGCAAAGTTCGCCGCACCAGGATATGAATATTCGGCGCCATCTAATCTAGTTCTCATTGGAAAGGGATGTGGTCGAAATATGGATTTCTTTAATCGTTTATTTCAGACTTAGGAAGATGTGGACTTTGTAAGTCATATATTTTGACGATTCATTTACTATCAGCTGCTTGGTGATATAAATATTTAGTATTTGACAATTGAAAAAAATAATATTTATTATAAAAATCTAGGGGGTGTGAAATGTTTGATAATCAAACCTATCCTTTAGCTTATTTTGTTTAATTTATATTGCAGAACGAAAAGTCTACTTTAGGATTTGCAATTCAGCTTTATGGAATGCTAGTCGTATATTTGTCCATGAATGTGCTAATCAAATGATTATGCAAATAGACAATATGCGTATAATAATTATTGTATACTGTTAAGTGACATTTATGTACCATAAGGAGATTGAAGACAACAGTGAGAGCTGAGAGTTATTTTCTGGTCATGTTGTCATAGTCAGAGAATCCATCTGAGGGACACTGAAAAGAGGGGAGTAAGAATGATGGGGAGTCGAGGATGGAGATTTTCAATGTCATTGTCGTATATATAAGTGTTTAAGACCTCTTTGTAG
>NC_036859.1:26088986-26092964 GCF_002910315.2 Salvelinus sp. IW2-2015
ATATACTGTATAGATCCGATCTAGGAGCCAAGCGACAACACTGCCCCACGGCTGCGGAAGGAATGATATGCGTGTCTAAATTTTAAGGAAATTAAAAAAGTATGTCGAATGCCTGAGCGTATTTACAAGGAGCCGCCCCTTTTGTGACGAAAAACGGACATTGCAAACTCCGTAGCCACAACCTGGCCCGACCTCAGAACAGCCTTCGTTTCCAATAACGCGATTGCGTGTGTGTGTGTGTGTGTGTGTGTGTGTGTGTGTGTGTGGTGTGTGTGTGTGTGTGTGGTGTGTGTGGTGTGTGTTGTGTGTGGTGTGTGTGTGTGTGTGTGTGTGTGTGTGTATTCCCAGTTGCATGGTACTACTCACAATTGAAAGAGGAATGGGACTCCCTGGACCGGCTGAATTCATCCCGTAGAGAGCAGTCATGCTGGCTGGCTGGTACGGCGGCCTGGGTAGGGTGGAGGTAGAGAACCAGAGCCCATCCCTGACCCTGCGGCTGCTCCAGCCATCCTCTCCTTGGTCTTCAGGGCCAGGGTCCTCTCCTAGACAAATAGATAGCTAGGTATTTACATACTGTAGATATAGGGAATTTATTCATCACCGAGGGGACAATACCAGGATGGTTTCCTGGACACAGATTACGCCTAGACGGGACTAAAAAGCCAGATCAATGGAGAAGTCCTGGACCAGGCATAATATGTCTGGGAAAACACCCTTCATGTCCAACAGAAGTCCTGGACCAGGCATAATGTGTCTGATGTCAAACAGAAGCAGACACACATACTGTACAAAACCAACCAAACAAGAATACAGGTACCATGTCATACCTGTTTCAGCCTCTCCTCATCCCTCATCAGGGCCACCAGCTGCTTGGCCTTCTCCCTAACATTCACCCCTGGTCCCTGCCATCCCTGTCTGTGAACTGGAAGTCCCGTAGGGTCTAGAGAGGAGGAGGAGGAGGAGGAGAAAGAGGAGGAAGTATACTTTATTATATATTTTTTGCAGATAGTTTTTCGGTTTCAACCGCTGAGAAGAACCCATTCAGAAGCCAGCTCAGTGCACTCCCAGACATTTATCCCGACAGACTCGGGATTCGAACCGTCAACCTAACCTGTATGGTGTAGACGTTCTCCCTGCACTGCTGCGCCACACGTTCCGAGCCTGTTTTGATCAGGTAGTCGAGTAGAGTCAGGGCCTAGCAACAAAATAATAATCCACTTCACTTATACCACACAAATCTAACAGTAGATAAAAGACAAGGCAAAGCGTTAAAAAATAAAAACAGAATATGACGATAAAATGTTACAAAATACATAGGAACAGGATATTTAAAGAATGAAGGAATATTAACAATTGTATGTTGTAAATATGAGAAAACAGTTAGTTTCCAAAGCCAGAAGAGGTGAATGTTGACCTTGTAGACGTGTCTCCAGTTCTTCCCGCTGTCGTTGAGGCGTTTCCAGATCATTCCCATGACCTCAGTAAACGCCACCACGTTGAAGGTCAGGTCAGCGATCTCTGACATCAGAGAGAGGGGGGGCCCCACGGGTCGTTGGAGGTCGCCTCCCGGACCTTAATATAATAATACGAATACATATTTACTTTGGGAAAAAATATAATTCAGGCCGGGGATTCAATCCGATCTCTTTTGTCGGCTATGCGCCATTTAAAAAGTAATTTCCGAATGAGCCGAGATATGCAGCATTCACCGTGAATGAGGTCTCCGGAACATTCCCTTTAAAATCACCAACAACGATCGGTTTGAATCCCAGCCCAAGATAAATTATAAACTTCAATTATATAAGAATGATTTATAATGGCTCTTTTCTCAGAACCAAAGAAGCTTTACTAATTATACAGTTGAAGTCGGAAGTTTACATACACTTAGGTTGGAGTCATTAAAACTGTTTTTCAACCACTCCACAAATTTCTTTTTAACAACTATAGTTTTGGCTGTCGGTTAGGACATCTACTTTGTGCATGACACAAGTAATTTTTTCCAACAATTGTTTACAGACAGATTATTTCACTTATAATTCACTGTATCACAATTCCAGTGGGTCAGAAGTTTACATACCTAAGTTGACTGTGCCTTTAAACAGCTTGGAAAATTCCAGAAAATTATGTTATGGCTTTAGAAGCTTCTGATAGGCTAATTGACATCATTTGAGTCAATTGGAGGTGTACCTGTGGATGTATTTCAAGGCCTACCTTCAAACTCAGTGCCTCTTTGTTTGACATCATGGGAAAATCAAAAGAAATCAGCCAATACCTCAGAAAAAAGATTGTAGACCTCCACAAGTCTGGTTCATCCTTGGGAGCAATTTCCAAACGCCTGAAGGTACCATGTTCATCTGTACAAACAATAGTACGCAAGTATAACACCATGGGACCACGCAGCCGTCATACCGCTCAGGAAGGAGACGCGTTCTGTCTCCTAGAGATGAACGTACTTTTGTGTGAAAAGTGCAAATCAATCCAGAACAACAGCAAAGGACCTTGGTGAAGATGCTGGAGGAAACAGGTAACAAAAGTATCTATATCCATAGTAAAACGAGTCCTATATCGACATAACCTGAAAGGCCGCTCAGCAAGGAAGAAGCCACTGCTCCAAAACCGCCATAAAAAAAAACAGACACGGTTGCAACAGGCTATTCATCAAAGTAGCTTATTTTGCATTGATAAACAAATATAATCTCAGCAACTGTTCAAACAGTAAACCAAACAACAAGAATCCACCCTAAAAGGTATTTTGTTTAGAAGTAGTAACTAGTGATTACAGGGTATGGTGAAATGGTACATCCAGCTGTAGCCAACTAACTAGGCAAGTGTTTTTTCCTTTGTGACCAAAACATGATGACGTTCTATTTTAAACTGATATGTGTCCAGACTTTTGACTGGTACTGTATATTTAAGCAATAAGGCCTGAGGAGCTGTGTTATATGGCCAATATCGTGTTCTTATGCACGACGCAACGTGGAGTGACTGGATACAGCCCTTAGTCGTGGTATATTGGCCATATACCACAAACCCCCAAGGTGCCTTATTGCTATTATAAACTGGTTACCAACGTGATTAGAGCAGTAAAAATAAATGTTTTGTCATACCCGTGGATACMGTATGATATACCACYCCTTTCAGCCAATCAGCATTCAGGGCTCGAACCACCCAGTTTATATATATATATATATAAAAGCATGTGTGGGAACTCCTTCAACACTGTTGGAAAAACATTCCAGGTGAAGATGGTTGAGAGAATGCCAAGAATGTGAAAAGCTGTCATCAAGGAAAAGGGTGGCTACTTTGAATAATATATATTTAAAATATATTTTGATTTGTTTAACACTGTTTTGGTTACTACAAGATTCCATATGTGTTATTTCATAGTTTTAATGTCTTCACTGTTATTCTACAATGTAGAAAATAGTCAAAATATAGAAAAACCTTTGAATGAATAGGTGTGTCCAAACGTTTGACTGGTACTCTATATAAATGGTGTGTACGGACAGTATATGAATAGAAAAGGTGTGTACAGCAGTAGTTATATAGGATGAGCCTTGACTAGAATACAGTATATGAAGTGGGTAAAACAGTATGTAAACATGATTAAAGTGGCCAGTATTCAATGACTATGTACATAGGACAGCYGTCTCTAAGGTGCAGGGTAGAGTACCAGGTGGTAGCCGGATAGTGACAGTATATTACAGTTTGATTGATAGCGGGGATACATTTTAAAAGGCCAAACATGTTCCCACAGCCTGAAGCATTGAAGAGGCAGTGGAACACATAATGGAGCCAGAATGTAATGAAAGCATAAAGGTTTGAATGCCTGAAACATTGATAAGATTAGCCATTCTGTTCTTCAGGGAGAATCCATGTTGAGAGATGTGGTCTGGCTCTGCTCAGGTCTGCACTGACAGCTAGTCAGTAAGTTGGCTAACGAAACACTCCATGTTAGTATTATCCCACAGGAAACAA
>NC_036859.1:26093064-26096351 GCF_002910315.2 Salvelinus sp. IW2-2015
ATTTTATCAGCAGAGACCAGTTTTACACCATGTACTCCATTCAGGGAGGAGGCGGAAGAGAGGGAACACACACACCATCCTGTTCACCTGGTCATTATGCAGACGGAGAGAGAGAGAGGAACACACAATACCATCCTGTTCACCTGTTCATTATGCAGACGGAGAGAGAGAGAGGGAACACACACACCATCCTGTTCACCTGTTCATTATGCAGACGGAGAGAGAGAGAGGGAACACACACACCATCCTGTTCACCTGTTCATTATGCAGACGGAGAGAGAGAGAGGGAACACACACACCATCCTGTTCACCTGTTCATTATGCAGATGGAGAGAGAGAGGGAACACACACACCATCCTGTTCACCTGTTCATTATGCAGACGGAGAGAGAGAGAGGGAACACACACACCATCCTGTTCACCTGTTCATTATGCAGACGGAGAGAGAGAGAGGGAACACACACACCATCCTGTTCACCTGTTCATTATGCAGACGGAGAGAGAGAGAGGGAACACACACACCATCCTGTTCACCTGTTCATTATGCAGACGGAGAGAGAGAGAGGGAACACACACACCATCCTGTTCACCTGTTCATTATGCAGACGGAGAGAAGAGAGGGAACACACACACCATCCTGTTCACCTGTTCATTATGCACGGAGAGAGAGAGAGGGAGAGTGTCATTACAGGCCCAGAGCAGAGAGAGGGAGAGTGTCATTACAGACCCAGAGAGAGGGGAGATCATCGTCCTTAACAGTTGGAAACAGGGCAGCGAGTGAGACAGGGAAGAGACAGAAGTGAGAGACGTTAAAATGAGACATTTTGCAGCGGTGGAATTAATCTACAGAGGCAGTACAGGTACCATGCTGTTTGAGGGTTGAGTTAAACTACAGAGGCAGAACAGGTACCATGCTGTTTGAGGGGTTGAGTTAAACTACAGAGGCAGAACAGGTACCATGCTGTTTGAGGGGTTGAGTTAAACTACAGAGGCAGAACAGGTACCATGCTGTTTGAGGGTTGATTAAACTACAGAGGCAGAACAGGTACCATGCTGTTTGAGGGTTGAGTTAAACTACAGAGGCAGAACAGGTACCATGCTGTTTGAGGGGTTGAGTTAAACTACAGAGGCAGAACAGGTACCAGCTTTTGAGGGTTGAGTTAAACTACAGAGGCAGAACAGGTACCATGCTGTTTGAGGGGATGAATTAAACTACAGAGGCAGCACAGGTACCATGCTGTTTGAGGGGTTGAATTAGTCACAGAGGCAGTACAGGTACCATGCTGTTTGAGGGTTGAATTAGTCACAGAGGCAGTACAGGTACCATGCTGTTTGAGGGTTGAATTAGTCTACAGAGGCAGTACAGGTACAGTGCTGTTTGAGGGGTTGAATTAAACTACAGAGGCAGAACAGGTACCATGCTGTTTGAGGGGTTGAGTTAATGTCTCTGGGATAGGTGGGACATTAGTGTTCCACCTGGCCAAAATCCAGTGAAAATGCAGAGCGCCAAATTCAAATAAATTACGATAAAAATGTAACTTTCATGAAATCACACATGCAATACACCAAATTAAAGCTACACTTGTTGTGAATCAAAGCCAACGTGTCAGATTTAAAAAGGCTTTACGGCGAAAGCAAATGATGCTATTATCTGAGGATAGCACCCCAGCAAACAAACACAGACAATCATATTTCAACCCTCCAGGTGCGACACGCAATATGTCCCACAAACATCACAAATGGTCCTTTTGTTCAATTAATTCCGTCGATATCCAAAATGTCCATTTATTTGGCGCGTTTGATCCAGAAAAACACTGGTTCCAACTCGCGCAACATGACTACGAAATTTCTCATAAGTTACCTGTAAGCTTTGTCCAAACATTTCAAAGTACTTTCCTAATACAACTTTAGGTATTTTTTTGCGTAAATAATCAATTAAATTTAAGACGGGACATACTGTGTTCAATACCGGAGGAAAACAAAGTGGAGAGTGCTTTTCAGGTCACGCGCATCTATCAAAGAGTACACTTCCCTCGAGCCTYGTTCTGAACAGTGCTACTTCTTCATTTCKCAAAGGAAAAACATCAACCAATTTCTAAAGACTGTTGACATCTAGTGGAAGCGATAGGAACTGCAAGAAAGTTGCTTAGAAATCTGGATTCCCAATGAATATTCATGAAATGAAAACCCATTGAAAAGAGAGTGACCTCAAAAAAATWATTCTGAATGGTTTGTCCTCGGGTTTTGTCAGCCAAATAAGTTMTGTTGTACTCACAGACATGATTCAAACAGTTTTAGAAACTTCAGAGTGTTTTCTATCTAAATGTACTAATATTATGCATATCTTAGCTTCTGGGCCTGAGTAGCAGGCAGTTTACTTGAACACGCTTTTCATCCGGACGTCAAATACCGCCCCCTATCCCAAAGAAGTTAATCTACAGAGGCAGTACAGGTACCATGCTGAAAGGGAGGCAGCGTGAGACCCAACCCGTTGCTGGCAGCAGTTCAATAACGATCAGAGTGTTTGGGTTGTTAATCGGATTCATTCCGACATTTCAAGATGTCTCTTTTTTTAATCGTAATACTTTTGTGTGTACTTGTTTGACATTTTACTGCACTGTTATGAGCTAGTAACACAAGTATTTAACATCCGCTAAACTGTGTCGGTGACCAATAAACTTTGAAGGGATTGAATTGGTTGTTGCCTAATTGTTTGTTGGTAGGTTTCTACACTACTTTCCCTCCATCTACAGCATTTCTTAATATTGTGCCGTTCCTTTGGCTTTGATGCCTCAGGATAGAGAATTGAGGGGGCAGGTAGCCTAGTGGTTAGAGCGTTGGGCCAGTAACTGAAAGGTTGTTGGATCAAGTCCCTGAGGTGACAAGGTAATAATCAGTTGTTCTGCCCCCCTAAACGAGGCAGTTAACCCACTGTTCCCTGATAGGCTGTCATAGCAAATAAGAATCTGTTCTTAACTGACTTGCCTAGTTAAATAAAGGTTAAAAAAAAAAAATCTGTGTTCAAGTAGACTGTGATCTGATAGGGGTGTCAGTGAGCTGAGTGTAAATGCTCTGGGAGACTCTGGGTTGAGGTCAGTGATAAAGTATTCTACAGTACTACTGCCAAGACATGATCAGTAGGTTACCATGTACAGAGCTGCAGGAGTTGTGACCTGTTTTTGTTGTGTCTAGACTAGGCTACCTGCTGGTTACTAGTCCAACACTCTAACACTAGGTTACCTGCTGGTTACTAGTCCAACACTCTAACCACTAGGCTACCTGCCGCCC
>NC_036859.1:26096372-26175285 GCF_002910315.2 Salvelinus sp. IW2-2015
ACTGTAAGTTAGAGTCAATCACATACACAACACAATCATATTATTACACATCAATGATTTTACTCCTTGCTTGGACTAACTCATTCTTAGCTCTTTTCTCTAACTGTGTAGTGATCTTTTTTTGTCTTCTCAGTACTTCGCCACTATTAGCCTATTTATTGCCTTACCCCTTACTTCATTTGCAGACACTGTATACAGATTTTTCTATTGTGTTATTGACTGACGTTTGTTTATCCCATGTGTAACTCTGGTTGTTGTTTTGTGTCGCACTGCTTTGCTTTATCTTGGCCAGGTCGCAGTTGTAAATGAGAACTAGTTCTCAACTGGCCTCCCGGGTTAAATAAAGGTGAAATAAAAAAATAAAATATAAAGTTAAAAAGTTTAATTAAAAAATCCTGTCCTGCCCTGAAGTCAAACCTCTGACACACCTCAATCTCATGCCTCATACTCCTTTCAGTCCACTGCTGTGATCCCTTCCCAACACGGTGTAAGTAGCCCTCTCATTCAGTCACTGCTGTGATCCCTTCCCAACACGGTGTAAGTAGCCCTCTCATTCAGTCACTGCTGTGATCCCTTCCCAACACTGTGTAAGTAGCCCTCTCATTCAGTTATTGCTGTGATCCCTTCCCAACACTGTGTAGTAGCCTCTCATTCATCACAGCTGTGACCCTTCCCAAAACGGTGCAAGTAGCCCTCTCATTCAATCACTGCTTGGATCTTTCCCAACACGGTGTAAGTAGCCCTCTCATTCAGTCACTGCTGTGATCCCTTCCCAACACTGTGTAAGTAGCCCTCTCATTCAATCACTGCTGTGATCCCTTCCAACACGGTGTAAGTAGCCCTCTCATTCAGTCACTGCTGTGATCCTTCCCAAACGTTGTAAGTAGCCCTCTCATTCAGTTCTGCTGTGATCCCTTCCCAACACTGTGTAAGTAGCCTCTCATTCGTCACTGCTGTGATCCTTCCCATAAACCGGTGACGGTGTAAGTAGCCCTCTCATTCAATCACTGCTGTGATCCCTTCCCAACACGGTGTAAGTAGCACTCTCATTCAATCACTGCTGTGACCCCTTCCCAACACGGTGTAAGTAGCCCTCTCATTCCCGTTCCCCATAATAAAATAATTACCCTTTGACGATTTTTGAAACACACTTTAGCGTCTCTGTGCATTCCGTGCCTATACCGTGGGTCTCCCATCCACCTCAATTGTTCAAGTCACCAGCCTCCACTGGTATCTACCTACTGCCATGTCTATCAGACATGGTTAGGCAAATATTTTTATAGTAAAACCAGCTGGTGCTGGCATCGGCGGTGCGGTTCTAAAGTTAGTTAAATCCAACTCTTTGCTTCGAATCCTCTTCCCTATATTTCGGTTGAAACATGTATGTTTGAATGTCACCATGGAGCTAATAGAATATAAAACATAAAATTATCCATCGTCGAATTTGTGTTTATGAGAGGAATTACTTGAAGGCATTGCTTCTGGTCAGTACTTTCAGTTTGGCCCAAAGATTTGTGTTGTTAGTGTCCGTCTCCATTATAACAAATCCCACCTTGGGAGAGAGACGGGGACAGATTACAAAGCACCACCCAATACAAGTTGTAGTCTTTCAGAGATTGGAAAAAATGTGTCTGCTTGTATATTTAGCAATGAATCCGCCAATAGGAACATCGCTGAAAGACGTCCAATGGCTCTATCGAACAAGGACAACCATATCTACATGCTCAAAAATGTATAGTGTGATCAGTATGACATAGAGCCTTCGATAAATGCCACAAAGCAGGACCACATTTATTTTTAGATCTCAACCCCATCAATCAATACACCGGAAGCCATCATACGCTGTATCATTCAGCACTCAAAGCCCAGACCTGCCTTTCTCCTGGGCAATTATGTGTGAAACACATCTCACTGTCCTAGAAACGCTTCGGACATGATGTAAACGAGCCAAGATTTCCCCAGGGTGAAATTCCCCTTTAAGTCAAACCAAAGTGGGTTTCACTTGCTGAGTTGACTAAATTGATTTCCAGCAATGGGAATGTCAATAATTAAACACTGTGATGGCCAAGACCGTCTCCTTTCTCAGCGTGTGTCCTAGGGGCTGATTAGCAATTGTGTATTTGATCTTAAGTCCAGAGCTGGCTAACATAATCAATCTGTTGGGGTGAGGATCGAGGATCACACCGTCTCTATGTTTCTCTCTCGGTCTTGGTCTCTCAATTCCATTCAATTCAATTCAAGGGGCTTTATTTGCATGGGTAACATATGTTAACATTGCCAAAGCATGTGAAGTAGATAATATACAAAAGTGAAATAAACAATGAAACATGAACAGTAAACATTACACTCACAGACGTTCCAAAAGAATAAAGACATTATAAATGTCATCTTGTGTATACAGTTGAAGTCGGAAGTTTACATACACCTTAGCCAAAAGAAATCCCTGCCTTAGGTCAGTTAGGATCACCACTTTATTTTAAGAATGTGAAATGTCAGAATAATAGTAGAGAGAATGATTTATTTCAGCTTTTATTTCTTTCATCACATTTTTTTTGTTTTAATGACTCCTTCCTACTTCAACTGTATATACAGTGTTGAAATGATGTGCAAATGGTTAAAGTACAAAAGGGAAAATAAATAAACATCAATAAGGGTTGTATTTACAATGGTGTTTGTTCTTCACTGGGTGCCCTTTTCTTGTTGCAACAGGTCACATCTTGCTGCTGTGATGCACACTGTGGTATTTCACCCAGTAGATATGGGAGTTTATAAAAATTGGGTTTGTTTTCCAATTCTTTGTGGATCTGTGTAATCTGAGGGAAACATGTGTCTCTAATATGGTCATACATTTGGCAGGAGGTTAGGAAGTGCAACTCAGTTTCCACCTAATTTTGTGGGCAGTGTGCACATAGTCTGTCTTCTCTTGAGAGCCAGGTCGGCCAACGGCGGCCTTTCTCAATAGCATAGCTATGCTCACTGAGTCTGTACATAGTCAAAGCTTTCCTTAAGTTTGGGTCAGTCACAGTGGTCAGGTATTCTGCCACTGTGTACTCTCTGTTTAGGGCCAAATAGCATTCTAGTTTGCTCTGTTTTTTTGTTAATTCTTTCCAATGTGTCAAGTAATGATCTTTTTGTTTTCTCATGATTTGGTTGGGTCTAATTGTGTTGCTGTCCTGGGTCTCTGTGGGGTCTGTTTGTGTTTGTGAACAGAGCTCCAGGACCAGCTTGCTTAGGAGACTCTTCTCCAGGTTCATCTCTATGTTGGTGATGGCTTTGTTATGGAAGTTTTGGGAATCGCTTTCTTTTAGGTGGTTGTAGAATTTGGCTCTTTTCTGTATTTTGATAATTAGCGGGTATCCGCCTAATTTTGCTCTGCGTGCATTATTTGGTGTTTTACGTTGTACACTAAGGATATTTTTGCAGAATTCTGCATGCAGTCTCAATTTGGTGTTTGTCCCATTTTGTGAATTCTTGGTTGGTGAGCGGACTCCAGACCTCACAACCATAAAGGGCAATGGGGTTCTATAACTGATTCAAGTATTTTTAGCCAGATCATCTCTCTCTGTCTTTTCCTGGCTGGGGTTGGCAGGAGGGCGAGAAAGGGTCTGACTCGTAATCAGCATAGTGCGGGGCCATCTCAGAGCCCCAAACGCACAAACAGATACACACGGATACACACATGGCTATACACACACACAGCTATAAACACATATATAAACACGACTACACACACACATGGATAAGGGCAAACACATACTTACATGTTGTGTGTGTGTGTGTGTACCAGTTAAGAGGGTGAGTCTACATTCTTTCCAGCACAGAGCATGCAAATGTTTCTGAATTGGGACAGGGGAACTGCACTGCATTTAGTAAACACTTTCACACTGTGGATGTGCACTAAGAATAAGTAAACCTCAGGAAACCTCCACTGTGAATATTCCATCTCTGTGTGAATGGCCAAGCCATCACGCTGCAAGCCTACAGTAAATAGCACTTGTCCCATTACATTCACGCCAAGCCACCATTCTGTTCCCACTGAATGATACAACACTCACACTTCGGAAAACACCTCAGGTGTCGCCTCTCTGCCTCCTCTTCTGTAGGTGATTTTAACTCATACTTTAGGTCTGCCTTGACTTAATAATGCAAGGCCGGCATGTAGCTGAAAGCAGTGTGAGGAGGAAGTAGAGGAGTTGTGAATGTGTGTGTGTGCCTGTGCGTGCGTATGTGTGCACGTTCAGGTATGCATGTAGGTGCGAGTGTACAGTATGTGTGAGTGTGCGTTCTCATCTGTGTGTGTGCTGTCCATGTACATGTGTGTGTGTGTGTCTCCCACTTAAGCGGGTGAGTCTCCAGCACTCAACCACAATCTCTTCGTCAGGCAGAGATATCTCTACTAACGCCCTGTCAAGGTTATCTATAGTGTGCATACATTTCCAACTCATCCAGTTACCTTGAATATAAATTATATTTTGCAATTACATGTAGCACCTGAGTGGTTAGAGGGAGAAAATTAAAATATAGAAAAACACACCCAAACACAATCTGCATATACTCAAACAGAATTAATTTCAAATTAATCAGTTAATTATTTTCATATAAAAACAAATATGAACAATGGAAACAAGAACAAAAGAGAGAAAGAGAGACGCACTGAGAGATGAGAAAAATAAAGGGGTATGAATGAGTCCATTGATCCTATGCCGTCTAGCACCTGGCACTGGAGCCGTGTACTGGGAGTGAGCAAGGATTACAATGACTGAAAAGTCTATGCCATGATCAACCATGCGCCCCGAGCGATGTTCTGATGAGTTGGCCAAGAGAAAAAGGCACGTAAATGAAAAGAACTCGTCTTTCCAATTGCTCCCTGGCATCGAGACAGAGAGATGCAGGTAATTGCTTATGTGGAATTGCGTATTGAGAGTCATTTGATCAAACCAAGCGCTACCTATTGAGCCAACGAAACCAGATGAGTAGACATGCGTATGATAGGGTTTATTGTAGGTTAGTCCTTCTAGCCTACCTGCCCCTGAAAGCGCTCAGAGCTTCTGTGAAATGGGAGAAAGAACTCGGCACTCAGAATGCGCCTCTTTACTCTATGCTCGTAAGTCTATATTACGCTGGCCCTGAAGCAGCGGGTGAGGCGAAGAGGCATATCAATATGTCCTCTTCTGATGGCGTCATGCGCTTCCCTTGTAGCCAGTCTATCGCAGGAAAGGGAATGAACTGAGTCTATCTATTGGCTCTACCTGGCCCTGAACGCAGTGTAGATGGGCAGAAAGGATGAATATCTTTCTATGTTCTCCCCGCGCACGAGAAGAAACCCCCCAGTAAACCATGGACGCGAGAGTATAGTGATGGAGAAGCAGAATCTGATGAATAGTCTTTTCTATTGCTCCTACCATGCCAAACCCGTAAGCCTCAGGTCAGAGTGAGGCGCTGAGACAGAACGGCATGAATCGAGGCTTCATCAGCCCTACCTCTGCCCGGGCTCGGCATATTTATGCAAGCGTGATGTGGCCAGCATGAAGAACAAGGACGACCATTGCAAAGATAGCATCTTCACAATGCCAATGTACCCAAATCCGTTCCCCAAAGGCGAGGTACGGATGAGATATTGATGACTCTCTCCAGTGCCATACCACAACGCACTAGCAGACTATGAATATGTCACTTGCGTGCACTTGCCTAATCGACACAACACCAATGAATTGAACGACTGGACTCGATAGACACCCTGAAGCCGCCTTCAGTCCAATACTACCTCGCGAGACCCTTGACCTGGAAGATAAGATTCAGATCCTGCTGTGTTCGTGCCGTGCAGCAACCGCTCGTCGCGCTGCCAAGCACCAATCGCCGCTGACAGTTTGCGTGACGGCTATCAAGAGTACAGTTAGTGTCTTTGCAAGAGCAATCTGAAGTCAGTGTAATAACAGACTAGCGTGTCCCCCACAAAACAAATTTTATATAACACGAAACTGACTGCAGCTTCCAAATACCAGTGACACGCTTTATTAGCGCTCTTAGCTTACATAATAGCCACCATGTAAGAATCCTCCCACCCAAATCGGTGCTTTAGAAGTAGGCAAGGAACCAGGCTGCGTCAACTTCTAATAGGTCGCTTAGACCAAGCTCACAACCATAAACTGCAGTCAGGAGCTGCGCAGAATTCAAAAAAGAGAACATAACCTAGAGGAATACTATTACCCTATTTAACTTATAAAATAGGTCGACTCAAGCATACAAGTATTTTACACCATTTTTAAAGCTTCACTTTTTGTGAAATCCAGCCAAAGTGTCCGATTCAAAAGAGGTTACGAACAAAAGCACACCAAACGATTTAGTGTATGTATGAGCCAAGTCACAGAAAAAGACAGCCATTTTTCCAGCTAAAGAGAGCGTAACAAAAAGAAAAAATAGAAATAAAATGTATCACTAACCTTTGATAATCTTCATCAGATGACACTCATAGGACTTCATGTTACACAATACATGATTTTTGTTCGGTAAAGTTCATATTTATATCCAAAAATCTGAGTTAGGCAAGACGCTACTGTATCACTGGCAAAAAGCCTGAGAAAATGCAGAGCGCCAAATAAAATTAATTACTATGAAAATTACTATAAAATCAAAACTTCATTAAATCACACATGAAAGATACCAAATTAATGCGTTACCAACTGTGTGTTGTCTAATCGCGAGTCTTCAACATCAGAATTCAAATAGGCTTTTCAGCGAAAGCATACGATGCTATTATCTGAGCATAGCACCATAGTAAACAAAAGAGAGAAAACATTTCAACCCAGCAGGCGCGACACAAAACGCAGAAATAAAAATATAATTCATGGCTTACCTTTGACGAGCTTCTGTTGTTGGCACTCCAATATGTCCCATAAACATCACAAATAGTCCTTTTGTTCGATTAATTCCGTCGATATATATCCAAAATGTCCATTTATTTGGCGCGTTTGATCCAGAAAAACACCGGTTCCAACTTGCTCAAACGTGATGACAAAATATCTCAAAGGTTACCTGTAAACTTTGCCAAAAAATGTCAATCTACTTTTGTAATACAACTTTAGGTATTTTTTAACGTTAATAATCGATAAAATTGAAGACGGGATGATATGTGTTCAATACATGATTAAAACGATATGTAGCATGCCTTCTGTTTGATTGAAGCGCATGTCCAGGACACCTGGAGTGCCTCGACTTCAAGATGGCCGTATTTCTTCATTACACAAAGGAATAACCTCAACCTATTTCTCATGACTGTTGACATCTAGTGGAAGCCGTAGGAACTGCAAGCAATTCGCTTAGAAATCTGGTTTCCCAATGAAAACTTATTGAAAAGACAGTGACCTCAAAAAAAAAGAAATCTGAATGGTTTGTCCTCGGGGTTTCGCCTGCTAAATAAGTTCTGTTATACTCACAGACATGATTCAAACAGTTTTAGAAACTTCACAGTGTTTTCTATCCAAATTTACTGATAATATGCATATGTTATCTCCTGGGGATAAGTAACTGGCAGTTGAATTTGGGTATGCTTTTCATCCAAACGTGAAAATGCTACCCCCTACCCTAGAGAAGTTAAATCGTACATCTTTGAAAAAATATTGTTATTTGCAGCCTGATGTGCCTTTACTTTGCTAAATACTGTAGCTAACATTAGCTACGTGCTTTAGTAGGACTTGAAGTTAGCTGAATACCCAAAAAGTTTGCTGTTTAAGGTTAACCTTTCAGGTTAAGAAAATATTGACTAAATAAAATAAAGTAATTTWAAAAAATAAATAAGTAACACAATAAAATAACAATAACGAGGCTATATACACGGGTACCGAGTCAATGTGCGAGGGTACAGGTTAGTTGAGGTAATTTTTACATGTAGGTGGGGGTAAAGTGACTATGCATAGATAATAAACAGCGAGTAGCAGCAGTGTAAAATCAAATAATGCAAATAGGCCATTTAATTAATTGTTCAGCAGTCTTATGGCTTGGAGGTAAAAGATGTTAAGGAGCCTTTTGGACCTAGACTTGACGCTCCGGTACCGCTTGCCGTGCAGTAGCAGAGGCTATGACTTGGGTGATTGTAGTCTTCAACAATTTTCTGGGCCTTCCTCTGACACCATCTGGTATATAGGTCCTGGATGGCAGGAAGCTTGGCCCCAGTGATGTACTGGGCCGTACGCACTACCCTCTCTAGCGCCTTACGGTCGGATGCTGAGCAGTTGCCATACCAGGCGGTGATGCAACCGATCAGAATGCTCTCGATGGTGCAGCTGTATAACTTTTTGAGGATCTGGGGACCCATGCCAAATCTTTTCAAGTCCCCTGAGGGGGAAAAGGYGTTGTCATGTCCTCCTCACGACTGTCCTGATGTGTTTGGACCATGATAGTTTGTTGGTGATGTGGACACCAAGGAACTTGAAACTCATGACCCACTCCACTACAGTCCTGTGAATTGGGGTGTGTTCGGACATCCTTTTCCTGTAGTCCACGATCAGCTCCTTTGTTTTGATCACGTTGAGGGAGAGGTTGTTGTCCTGGCACCACACTGCCAGGTCTCTTAACTCCTCCCTATAGGCTGTCTCATCGTTGTTGGTGATCAGGCCTACCAGCTTTGTGTCGTCAGCAAACTTAATGATGGTGTTAGATTCGTGCTTGGCCACACAGTTGTGGGTGAACAGGGAGTACAGCCTACTATATATTATCCGTGTCATCATTCAGCCACGACTCGGTGAAACATAAGATATTTCCATTTTTAATTTCCTGTTGGTAGGATAGTCTCGAACGGAGCTCATCCAGTTTATTCTCCAGTGACTGCACATTGGTTAATAGAACGGATGGTAGAGGCGGGTGACCCACTCGACAACAAATTCTCACAAGGCACCCGGATCTGCTCCCCCTGTATTTCCTTCTTTTCTTCATGTGAATGACGTGGGTTTGGGCCTTGTCTGGGAGCAGCATTATATCCTTCGCTTCATTAAATAAATATCTTCGCCCAGTTCGAGGTGAGTAATCGCTGTTCTGATATCCAGAAGCTCTTTTCGGTCATAAGAGACAGTAGCATCAACATTATGTACAAAAGAAGTTACACATATTACAACAAAAAAAACACACAAAACAGCACAATTGCTTCGGAGCCCGTAAAACAGCAGCCATCCCCTCCGGCGTTTTGTGACAAAACAAGCAATGTATAATGTAAAGAATCATTGTACCATCTAAACTGCTTGAAATACATCTTCAATAACAAAAATATTGTATTTTCAGTATTTTCAACCTAAAGTAAATGAGCATCAAAGAATTACACCTAGAACAGATCTACCGCTTCCTAGACTGGCATTCAACGCAAATGAACATATCTATAACTCACAGATCGCCTGAAAGGTTACATATTGCAGATTTAAGGATGTAGTATATATCTAGGGTTAAAGAGCTACAGTATGGACTTCGTAGTTACTATACAAAAAAGGCATATTTCTGTGATGAGGTCCTACATGTACATATTCTGTTTATGCACAAAGAGGAGTTTTGAAATCAGGGGCATATTTCTGAGCAGACTGGACTGTTCCTGTGTGGTTCCCCTCTCCCCTCTGGTTTATGTTCCAACCTGTTCTGTGTCTCATTAAACTGCCCATTGTTGTGCCTGAGATATGACTGGGGAAAGAGTTCTGGATGCAAAAGTGATCTGTTTGTTATCATTTCCTCACTGGAGGTCAGAAGAAATGAAAATGAAGCTTGCAGACACGCCATGGCAGAAGTCCAGGATAAATAGCTATCTAATTCATTTCCAGTGCATACGGCAAATGCCTGTTCTGGTCATTTCTACAAGTTTAGCATCATTGGAGACCTTAGTCAAGGCTAAAACAAAACCATCTTGCTTTGCTCACATCCACAAATGAAATGTAATACTGTCAGCCCCCATCTGGCCCGCTCCCGTTTCCCATACTTAGTGGAGGCCAAGGTGAAATATGAAATGCAAGGGCATCACTCCAGAGAAATATACACAAAGGGTTCCGGTTACGATTTACCTCTCTTTGCACCAAAGTAAAATATGCAATACATGGCGGCAAACAACGCAGCAAATGAAGTTAAGTCTGACAACAAACAGCATAAGACAAGACAATGCATTTGGATTATAAAAGGGGAGAGTGATGGAAAGGGGCACATTCACAATGGAATATGTATTGTACCATTGTCTGAATAAAATGGATACAAACAAGATAATACAGTCAACTTATCAGTGTATACAGATTGTGACAACGACACCCAGTTGAAATTACAACTGCCTAGTAACACCTCTTGTATATCTGTTTCTCTTCTCTTTTTTCTCCACCAAACAGATAGATTGCACTGTGCTGCGGGCCTAATTGGGGTGACTGGGCTCATCAACACCTCCAACGATCTAACGATGTCTTGACATCTCCACAGCCCATATGGGAATAACACTTGCACACAATGTGAAATGTATTCAATGTGGGAAAGAGAGAAAATCCTTTCTAATTTATCCCGGCTTTATTGCTTGTTAAGCCTAATGGGCTATACACTTTTAGAAAAAAGGGTTCGGAAAGGGTTATTTGGCCGTCCCCATAAGAGAACCCTTTTTGGTTCCAGGTATAACCCTTTTTGGTTTTAGGTAGAACCTAGAAAGGGTTCTACATTGAACCAAAAGGGTTCTACCTGTATCCAAAAAGGGTTATTCAAAGGGTTCTCCTATAGGGACAGCTGAAGAACCCTTTAAAGTTCCAGATAGCACCTTTATTTCTAAGAGTGTACAGTTGTTTATTATTTACTAGCTAGCTCATCCACCTCATCTTCCTCTGCTTTTAAGAAGGAAACACCTTCACCTAACATGTTGCCCTGCGGGGGAGGCAGTATGCGTCATGGTTTTGACTTCCAGGTATGGCACAGGCTCACTCAGTTCTGATCGATCCACTCCCGGTCACTTTGACAGACAGAGAAGGAGAGAGAGAAAGGGAAAGGGAAAGAGTGAGAACAGAGGCTTCTGGGTGTTTGTGATGTGAAACAGGTCGTATTGCCCAAGGCAACCCAGGTGTTTATTACAGATCACACAAAAATAAACCCACAAAACAAATTCACAGAGAGAGAGAGACAGGAAAGGTCTTTCAAACCCCCAGTGGTGGCTGAGAGACGAGGGAGTCAGAGGTGTGTTTCTGAAAGGTTCTTTCATTTAGTGATAATTCTGTTTTAGCCGTGAGAGGTGCAAGGTGCATTTTTATTTTGTAAGTAGTTGAACTTGACCTGTTCACAATTTGGATGTTTTCCAAGGTCATTTAACAGAAATAAACCACATTATGTAACCTATTGTCACGCCCTGACCTTAGAGATCCTTTTTATGTCTCTATTTTGTTTTGGTCAGGGTGTGATTTGGGTGGGCATTCTATGTTCTGTATTTCTAGGTTTTGTATTTCTTTGTTTCTGGATGAGTGTGGTTCCCAATCAGAGGCAGCTGTCTATCGTTGTCTCTGATTGGGGATCATACTTAGGCTGCCCTTTTCCCTCTTTCTGTGTGGGATCTTGTTCTTTGTTTGTGTGCAGGGAGTTTGCACATCGAAGCTGTTCGGTCGTTGTATTCTTTATGGTTTTGTCCTGTTTTAGTTTCACTTCGTGATTAAATTATGTGGAACTCTAAGAACGCTGCGCCTTGGTCTCTTCCTTCCGACGACACCCGTTACACCTATGCTGTCTGGTGGTGGAAAACCATTCCACTTTGTTCACCCATACTTGTCTCATTACACCTGTGCAAAAATAGAGCATAATGTTTTCTTACACGGCATAATTCTTAGCACATGATAGCTCAGCACAGATCTCCCCTATGATTGGGTGCCACCACCGCTGCATTCCTTCACTATGCATACTGTATGGGTGCAGACCAACTTCAAAGACTGCATTGAAACCTCTCCCACCCTCAAACCATCCACATCGCTTTCTCCCCCATTCCTTTTAGCTCTAATGCAGACCAATGGAAAAGGAGTTCAGGCTCACAGAATACCAAGGCAGGATCAAAGCTGTAGGAGCAAGAGAAGCAGCCTGTAGCTATAACCACTTTACCCACCTTTAACAGTCAGCAAAGATGGAGGGAGACAGGCAGGCAGGCAGACAGACAGGCAGAGAGATATCATATACAATGGCTCAACAGGCACACCACTGAAGAAGCACATTTTGCCCTGTTGAATGTATTCAAATATCAAATCACTGGCCACATTGATAAATGGATCTCTAGCCACTTTAAACAATGCCACTTTAATAATGTTAACGTATCTTACATTACTCATCTCATATGTATATACTGTGACTTATACCATCTATTGCAGCTTGCCTATGCCACTCGGGCCATCACTCATCCATATATTTATATGTACATATTCTTATTCCATCCCTTTTGATTTGTGTGTATTAGGTAATTGCTGGGGAATTGTTAGATTACTTGTTAGATATTACTGCACTGTCAGAACTAGAAGCACAAGCATTTCGCTACACTTGCATTAACATCTGCTAACCATGTGTATGTGACCAATACCATTTGATTYGATTTGATTTGAAATATCCTGTCTACTGTCAAACGCACGTACGTTTACAATTTCATAATTTAAAAACTGGCGCATTGGCATTTTCCAGCCTTAACGCCAGGTTCTGCAATTGACCTGTCTTATATCAGCTCTCTTGCGCACAGATGGGAGGGGTTGAAATATTTGAGATGTGTCCTTAAAAACATGATCCAATTTCAGGCAGCGCTGATAAGGATATTTAAGACCAATCAAAAGTTGGTTTTAGCGGTAACACAGTTGGTTATGACATTCAGTTTGACAACGGAAACGCAGCCTATCCAGCCATGACGCACACTGCTCATTTGCGCATGGAACAAGATAGCCTAATTTGCTTTTGGTTCCTGTATACTTCCTATTTAGAAACATAAAAAACAATGTTTTTTTTTCATTTCTTTTTATTTGGTTAAAATCCAAGCATAGCCTTCCCTCTCAATATATATATTTTTTTGTCCTGCCCAATGCAATCGTTAAGTAGTCAAGAATGTTTAATGAAGGGTTTGGCTCCTGAGACCGCTAGGAAATAGATTTTAATCACCAAAGCTTTATTAAAATATAAAGTTTGATAGGAGTAAAACAGTGATGTGACATTCCATTTGTATCTATGCATTGTAGGCACACGTTATTTTAGCATGCAGGTCCCATTTTGGCTTTGTGTCCATGCCCATCATGAAACGCAAGATGAGAACCTCGGTGAATACCGGTGAATTTAGAAGTTATCTGTAACAATTGTTTATTTACCGTTTCATATGTTCAAAACCTGAGCCCTCCCTTAGGCCTGTTGTGATGAAGGCTGGTTCAGCAGCATTGCATGTCTTTTTAATCCTGACCATTTTATGATATCATTACATTTTACATGTATTTATTGTTGTTGTTCAAATAAAAACATAATGCTTGTTTTTGTTTAAATTTTATTACAATCAATGTTTTTAGAATGATTAACCTTCCTGGTTTCATTGTTACAAACATGGCGCGCATGCAATGCAAATACTGGTGATGTGTGAATGCGATCTGATCTGTGAAATAGTTCTGATTATATTCATAAAACATTTTTGGGAGCATTATAGCAGACATTCTCCCCTTTTCTGTATATTAGATCGTTGTCCATCTAATGTGAAAACTTTGGATGTGTGTAAAACTCCCCATAATCTGCGTTGTTTTAATGTTATATGCCCACTGGGATAAATGATGGTGCCTGTAAATGTGACTTAGCTTATTTAAAGAAGTTGTTGTTTCGTTTTGTTTAGAAATTGTTTATAATTATTCATTCTGTTTTTAGGCCTTATCAATAATGAATTTAATGTTGCTTATTGACAATGTTTGGCATGTCCATGCTCAGCAATAATGCAATTTACAGTAGGCCTAGCCCCTATGTCAGTGTGAATGCTATTGAAGCCATGCAACTACTTAGAACAATGTTTACTGCAAATGGGGTCAAGTTAACATATTTAGCAAAGATACTGTAGGTCTATATTTTGTTACTTCGTTTCTGTAAGGCATTTAACAAACTATAACAGACTAACATTGGAATTGGAGTTGACTCCTAGGCCAAACATAAAAGACAGTAAATACACAACTTGAAGCAACCACATATTTTGCCATGGAGCACTTTCTGATTGGTCAGTGAGGGGTCAAGCCTTGACACACCCACAACTTGTTTATTCTTCAAAACCCAGGCCTTTCTCGCCAATGCCAGCAAGTGCACCGACAATTGTCATAGTGTAAATAGCAAAAATATTTTTGACACAGCACTGAACCTTTAGCTCTACCGTCTGTGCTTAGATTTATTAAAATAGAGCACCAAGTCTCGTTACTATACTGAACAAAAATATAAAAGCAACATGCAACAATTTCAAATATTTTACTGAGTTACAGTTCATATAGGGAAATCAGTCAATTTAAACAAATAAATTATGCCCTAATCATAGGCTCACCCACTTGGCAGCCAGGCCCAACCACTGAGGAGCCAGGCCCAGCCAATCAAAATGAGTTTTTCCCGACAAAGGGCTGGCAACAGCTCTGGTGGACATTCCTGCAGTCAACATGCCAATTGCACACTCCCTCAAAACATGATACATTTGTGGAATTGTGTTGTGTGACAAAACTGCACCTATTAAAGTGTCCTTTTATTGTCCCCAGCACAAGGTGCACCTGTGTAATGACCATGCTGTTGAATCAGCTTTTTGATATACTACTGTACATTTGTCAAGTGGACGAATTATCTTGACAAAGGAGAAATGCTCACTTACAGTGTGGTAAACAAATTTGTGCCCGAAATGAAAAATGGGACCAACACTTTACATGTTGCGTTTACATTTTTGTTCAGTATAGATAGAAATAAAATCATACTCAATGTGTAAGTACTTTAACCTTGGCAATAAAGGCCATTATCAAAAGCACTTTGCATCTGCTTTATTAAATTGTCTCAGAAAATAATGCATACAGTACTTTCAGAAAATATTCACACCCCTTCATTTTTTCCACATTTTGTTGAGTTACAGCCTGAATTTAAAATGATTAATTTTAGATTTTGTCTTACTGATCGACACACGATACCCAATAAATTCAAAGTCTAATTTTGTTTGTACTGTAAAACATTTTCTTTAATAATAAAAAATCTAATGCTAAAATGTCAATAAGTATTCAACCTATTCTTTATGGCAAGCCTAAATAAGTTCAACAGAACATATGTGCTTAACAAATCACATAATAAGTTGCATGGACTCATTCCGTGTTCAATAATAGTGGTTAAAATAATTTTGCAATAACTACCCGATCTTTGTACCCCACACATACTAGTATCTATAAGGTCCCTCAGTCAAGTAGAGTTCATGCACAGATTCCTCCACGAAGACCAGGGARGTTTTTCAATGCCTCACAAAGAAGGGCACAAACTGGTAGATGTGTAAAACAAAATAAAAAGCAGACGCTGAATATTYTTTKGAGCATGGCGAAGTTATTAATTTGGCTTTGGATGGTGTCCTTCCTAACTCAGTTTCCAGAGAGGAATGAAACTGCTAAGGTGTTTCACCATGAGGCCAATGTTGATTTTAAAATAGTTACACAGCTTAATCGTTGTGATCTGAGAACTGAGTTATGAGAACTGAAGATAATAATAAACAATATTGTAGTTACTTCACAATACTGACATAAATGATAGAGTGAAAAGAAGGAAGCCAGTGCACATTTTTTTTATTCCAAAACATGCATCCTGTTTGCAAAAAATGTGGCAAAGAAATTTACTTTTTGCAAATCCAATACAACACATCACTGAGTACCACTCTTCATATTTGAAAGCATGGTGGTGGCTGCATCATGTTATGGGTATGCTTGTCATCAGCAAGGACTAGGGAGTTTTTTTGGATAAAAAGAAACGGAATACAGCTATAAGCACAGGCAAAATCCTGTGCTTATAGAAAACCCTGGTTAAGTCTGCTTTCCAACAGACACTGGGAGACAAATTCACATTTCAGCAGTAACCTAAAACACAAGACCAAATTTACACTGGAGTTGCTTACCAAGACAACATTGAATATTCCTGAGTGGCCTAGTTACAGTTTTGACTTAAATCGGCTTGACAATCTATGGCAAGACCTGAACATGGCTGTCTAGCTATGATCGACAATCAACTTGACAGAGCTTGAACGAATTTAAAAAAGAATACTGGGCAAATGTTGTACTATCCAGGTGTGCAAAGCTCTTAGAGACTTACCCAAAAAGCTCACTGCTGTAATCACCACCAAAGATGCTTCTACAAAGTATTGACTCAGGGGTGTGAATACTTATGTAAATAAGATATTTCTGTATTTAATTTTCAATACATTTGCAAAACTTTCTAAAATCTGTTTTCACTTCGTCATTATAGGTTATTGTTTGTAGATGGTTAAGAGAAAAACATCTATTTAATCCATTTTGAATTCAGATTGTAAGAAAACAAAATGTGGAATAAGTAAAGGGGTATGAATACTGTATATGCTTATATGTCGGAGCAAATAATAAAGTTGATTTTATGCAACAAATTAACGTTACAGTGCCAAGCCAATATGAATCCCTCCTACACCATCCAGCTCCTCGAGCATCTGAAGAAAATATTGCTCAATTAAAATGTAATGACTGCTTCCGTTCTTCCTGTGCAAACCCGCGTTATAATAACAATAATGGACTGGCTTTATGAAACGCCCTTCACCAAAAGTGTGTCTACGACTGCCTGCATACCGCACATTAATAACCACGGGGCCTAAGAGGTTGAGTGCCTGTGAACAGAAGGGAATAAATTGCAGAATTTAAGAATAAAGCACCCTTCACATTGTCAATCAGTAGATGATGGATGGGGTTATACATGTGTGAATCAACAAATTACCAGCTGATAAAATATAATATGCGTGGATCGAACATATTAATTATATTATTAGATATAGAAAATGCTGTATACATTTATCTATACATTCATATGGTATTTACATTCAAACTGTACAATTTTGGCCATGATCCAAAAATGTATGCGTTATTGTCACACAGATCTGCAAGGCAACGCTATAACAATATTTCACCTATGAACAAACATTCACATTATCACCATTCAGACTTTTACACACTGATGGAGGATGAGGTGACTTAGGGCCATCCAATACTATCCAGTTGAAAGGTGGCACGCCTTTCGCATATTTATTACAGTTTCTCCCAATTGTTTACAAAACTAAAACTGGCTCATGAGGCATAATGACCCAAACCTGTATCTCATTTAGCAGAACCATACACCAAATCTGCAATACTCCTGGCACATTTTTTTGCTTTACACTCAGATTGCAATACCAATGCAGACATTTGGCTTAACACAAARCACAATTCTCTATCTTTGGCACAACCTTCACAACTAAAATATATTGTGTGCAAATGAAAAGCAACACTGTTCAACAAGCTAAGCTCAATTACAATTGATCACTTTCTCTGTTCACATGTTCAAACACTAACTGCATAAATGTTCACTTTGCAATCTGAGCTTTGGTCTGGATAAAAAGGCCACCGGTGAGAACTCCTGTGTTTGGAGAACACTGGAAGCAAACTTGGCAGAAAGAGGTAGAGCTAGAGGTAGAAGTGGAGGTGGGGGTAGAGGTGGAAATGGGGGTAGAGGTAGAGGTGGAGGAAGACTGTTACGTTCTGACCATAGTTCTTTTGTGTTTTCTTTGTTTTAGTGTTGGTCAGGACGTGAGGTGAGTGGGCATTCTATGTTGTGTGTCTAGTTTTCCTGTTTCTGTGTTTGGCCTGATATGGTTCCCAATCAGAGGCAGGTGTTAGTCGTTGGTCTTTGTAACGAAAGCCGTTACAAAGACCAAGAACAAGGAGTGTAATTTCTGATGAAATTTGGGCGACTCTGGTAGACAATGTGGTCAACCATGGTTTGACCTTGAGAGAGGCTGGGCAGAGAGTGCTGACCAATCTGAGCCAATTCACCACAGCATCCATCATCCGGACATTCCAAAATGAGAATAGGTACAGTATGTACTGC
The DNA here is from genome assembly GCF_002910315.2 of Salvelinus sp. IW2-2015. Lineage (NCBI taxonomy): Eukaryota > Metazoa > Chordata > Actinopteri > Salmoniformes > Salmonidae > Salvelinus > Salvelinus sp. IW2-2015. Next base: position 26,114,445 of record NC_036859.1, read on the forward strand.
AGACATTGGACCTATCTACTACTTTTACTACTTGACAGTAGTACAACATAAAGCACAGTAATGACTGTAGATTGCAATACATACTGTACTATAAGCGGAAACAAAGTACATGTTTCATGTATTACTGTATGTGTGAAATTGGGAGCTGTACTACATTGTAACATGTTTCTCTTGTCTACTGTATTACTGTAGTGTTTACTGTACTACATGCTGTCTTGTTTTTGAAGAACTGAAAGACGACAATGTAGAAAATAGTAAAAATACAGAAATACCCTGGAATGAGTAGGTGTGTCCAAACTTTTGACTGGTACTGTACGTGTTGGTAGAACGTGTCTATTTAAAGACAAACAGGAGGCTGCCATTGTGCAAATGGTATTTGAAAATAATGCCATAAGACTGTGGGAAGTCCAACAACAGGTTATTGAAAACCCTGCCATCTTCTATAACATCAGAGTGAGCTTATCAACGATAGCCCGCATCCTTAAGAAACATCATCTCCGGATGAAGCGAAACTACAGAGTCCCATTTGAAAGGAATTCCCAAAGATTGAAGGATAAATGGTACGAATATATGTGCAACAAGTAATGCACTAGTATTACACTCTTTAAATATGAGAGACTCATTGATGTTGCCAGTGAACTTTACTCTACAGAAATTACAGTATTTATTGTCATTTCGGAGACTCGTGGAGTTGGATGCAAGTCCCATCCCCCAGGAACTCATATTCATAGATGAGGCTGGATTCAATTTAGGGAAGAGGAGGAGAGGAAGGACCATTATTGGTCAAAGCGCCGTCATTGAGGTACCTGGCCAGCGTGGGAGAAATGTCACCATAAGCACAGCTATGAGCCACAATGGGGTCCTCCACCACCATGCCACCCTTGGACCATACAACACTGCCCATCTAATCATTTCCTTAACACCTTACATGACAATCTTTTTCAGCCAGAGCAGAGGGCCAGGTGATCCTGAGCAGTAAATGTATGTTCTAATTTGGGACAACATGAGTTTCCATCGGGTTGCTCAGGTCAGCAAATCTTTCCATGACCATCCCAGGTTTACAATTCTCTATCTCCCACCATATTCCCCATTTCTAAACCCCATTGAGGAGTTGTTTTCAGTATGGCGGTGGAAGGTGTATGCATTCAATGGGAAAAGATGAGTATCACAGGGTTGACCTTATGTCGGAAAAGATGAGTGTCAACCAATTTACGCTTATGTAAATACATTGCATTCAATGGAAAAAGAAGAGTGTCAACCAAATGATGCTTATGTCAATATATTGCATTAAATGGGAAAAGATGTGTCAAACAGTTTACGCTTCTCTCTCCTCCCTCACTCTTCCCATTCTCTCTCTCTCCCTCTTCTCACTCTCCCTACTCCCCCCTCCGTTCTCTCCCTCCTTCTTTCCCTCCTCTCTCCCACCTCTACAGACATAATATTGATGCATAAATATATAATATATAATACATTGCATTCAAGGCAAAATAGTTGGTAATACAGGTGCAATGGGTAATTTGGTTAAAAAAACTCAGACAGGCAGACAGACACAGAAAGACGGACAGCTTTAAGTTTCAAGTCAATTTAAAACTAAATGTGACCAATATCCTCTTCAGAATACATTTTTAACAAGGCTCTTAGCTCCTAGAACTGCAAGACCATTGTGTCCAATGGATGTCAAAAATGCATTTTACAGAGTATAGAAGCCTGTGTTTTTGTGTAACTGCAGGCAGAGAATGAAGCACCATGTTGAGGATGAATTAAGCCATTTCCTGTTGCCACAGTAAGCTGAACCTCAACACAGGGCATCCCTATAAGGTCACAATTGGTTGTGTACAAGGACGGTTAGGTAGCTCAATTGCAGTCCACGGGTGCGTCATGGTTATGTGAGGTCTGTAGGTTAGGGTTAGGGTTAGGAAGAAAAGCCTTGTTCTCTGTGGGACCAAGTTTTCATTGTGAAGAGTTCATTTCACATGGTCAGGTGTAGGCTTGCGTTCATCGGGAGTGTCTGTTGAACAATCACTTACCTGAATTTTGTTTCTAACCTCAACCATTCTGCCGATGTCACTCAAAAGCACATTAACTCAAGTGAGACCTACCTTTCTTTAAAGTAGTGGAGAGGTGGAACAAATTAATTAATTGTTAATAGTCCATATTTAACATGAAACTCAGAGCCTACATGGAATAGGCTAATTTGAGGTTAAATTCTTCCAGACGAAATATGACAAGCATTTGCATAACCATGGTAGCAATCGAAAGGAAACAGTTTGGAGATAATGTCAAAATGATTAGACCAAAGGTGAGTACACAACTGTTCACCTGATACAAGACTCAATACAAACATTACACTCTTGATTTTATGTGCATTTTACATTTACTGTACCTTTTGCCATATTTGTTGATAAYGAAATCTGAAAATACTCTGGATACATTCAGTAACATGATAAAAATATTCCTGGAAAATGTAGGGTAGGTGCAACATAAGACAAAAAATTACAAGGGTTTGAGTGAGAAGACTAACTGGTGTGTCCAAGTGGCCACACCTCTCCAAAGTGTGTACAGTTCATAAGCAATTTCAATGCACTTTTATGACTCAAAGAAGAGTCTTCAACTAAAAGGTACTTTTTTAAGCTTTCTAGCTGTGCCGTTGAGGAACTAGAGCAAGCAAATTGTAGTTGTTTTGTTTGGAACACAACCCTGCATCCTCGCCATCAGACAATTACTGTTGTTGTTTACACAATCCATAAACGGTACATTATAAATTGCAATCTGGCTCAGGTGGGCACAATTTGAAAGCTTGTTCTATTGACAACATGACTAGCTAAGTTATAAAATACGATCTTACAATTTTAGGCTTTCACAAGGCAATTCAGAGAAACAGATGGTGATTTTGGTGTGCATAGAAAGGAGTCTTGAGACCACTCAGGTGCATGTGCTGTGGCAAATTTTCTTCCCAATAAACAAACATAGGCTCATTCTGTTCAGAACATCTCAGGGTATGATGTTATGACACCATGTCATCTTGTAACTGTACATTTAAAAAAAAATGGGGGATGGTTTTGTCCTCGGGGTTTCGCCTGCCATATCAGTTATGTTATACTCACAGACATAATTTTAACAGTTTTAGAAACTTTAGAGTGTTTTCTATCTAAATCTAAATCATATGCATATACTAGCTTCTGGGCCTGAGAAACAGGTGGTTTACTTTGGGCACGCTTTTCATCCGGACGTGAAAATACTGCCCCCTATCCCAAAGAAGTTAATTAACATTTGCAAGGCCGCAGGGCCAGGTGGRATACCAGGACACGTTCTCAAAGCATGCGCTGACCAGCTGGCAAGTGTCTTCACTGACACAATACATCACGGGGGCCGAGCTCCCTGCCATTCAGACTTCTATACCAGGCGGAGTCAGAGGAAGGCCAAACAAATTGTCAAAAACTCAAGCCACCGAAGCCATAGACTGTTCTCTCTGCGGTACCAGTGCAGTAGCATGGCAAGCGATACCATTACACCAAGTCTGGAACCAATGGGACCTTGAACAGCTTCTACTCCCAAGCCATAATACAAGACTGCACATACTTACACTGACACGCCAACACACCGCACACACACACTACATATGCCTACACACACATAACATGTGCATACATGCATACTGATGCCCAAGTTGGAGAATGTAGCATTTTTCAAACAACTGAAACAGCTTTTTCCTGCAATCAAGAGCCATAATCATTATCCTTAATTCTATGAAATAAATATATATATATATATATGTATATTTTTATGCATATCTAAGCATACCTGTTGTGATGATTCTTTTTTTGTTTGTTGAAGAAACAAAATATGCTTCCCTGCATCTCTGCTAAAAGTCTTATTCAGTACATTTAGATATTGCTTGGTTTTCTAAAGTTTGCCAACCTTGCCAGCAGGCTTGCCAGCTAAGATAGTTAGACAAGCTAGCCTGAAATGACTTCTTGGTAGCTAGTTATGAGGTTTGGAGATTGGAAACCTATCTGGGCTAGCTAAAGCCAACTTTAGCTAGTAGTATTACAAAAATAAATATAATAAATAATATCCTGTCTGTGGAGGTGGTAGACGGGATGGAGAGAAGAGAGAGAGGGATAGATAAATGATAAGAGGGGGAGGGAGGGCAACAAGGAGTGGGGAGAATGAGTGAGGGGGAGATAGGGGAGAGAGAAAGAGAAAGGGTGAAGGAGGGAGATATGGGTGAGAGAGTCAACAGACAGATGTGGAAGAGAGGAGGGAGAGAGAGGGATGATAGGGAAAGAGARATTAGAGGAGGGGGAGGGAGGGGAGAGAGGGGGAGAGGGTGAAGGAAGGAGGGGGAGAGATGTGGGAGGGAAGAGAGAGATAGAGAGATAGGTGAGGGAAATAGGAGGGAGAAGTAGAGAGAAAAGAGGAGGGGGGATAAAGCGGAGGTAGAGAGAAAGAGGGAGAGAGGCAAAGAGAAGGAGAGAGAAGGAGGGAGGGAGAGAGAAGAGAGACAGGGAAAGGGGGATTGACTGGAATGTTTTGACAGAAGCATCAACCTTGTGACACTCACCTTTTCCCATTGAATGCAATGTGTTGACATAAGCGTAAATCCTTTGACACTTATCTTTACACTTGAATGCAATGTATTGATATAAAAACCTCAATTGGTTGACACTCATCCTTTCCCATTGGCAAAGCCTACTGGGAGCATGGCCAGATGACAGAAGCATCAATTGGTTAAAGCCTTACTTTTTGCGAACACATGACAGGATAATATTTTGAGGCTGATAATGGGCTGAATGCAGATGTTTGTCCCGCAGAAAATCCCTAATGCCAGGTAAACCTTAATGAGCCAGTTTGCTTATTGGGACTGCAAAGAAGACAACAGTAATGTTAGTGAACAACAACATGGAGTCCATTTAACACACAGGATGATAGATTGAGGCTGTACGGTAAGTACAGGTGTAGAATTTTAATTTGATCAACCTGTTGCAGGAAAACTGTTGCAGGAAATGTAAAACTTGTAGTGTATAGAAGCTGTTCAAGAGCCTTTGGGTCCCAGACTTGGCACTCCGGTACTGCTTTCCGTGCGGTAGCAGGAGAGAGCAGTCAACGACTCGGGTGGCTGGAGTCTTTGACAATTTTTATTGCCTTCCTCTGACACCGCCTGCTATAGAGGTCCTGGATGGCAGGGAGTTCGGCCCCAGTGATATACTACCCTCGATAGATACCGATCAGTTGCCATACCAAGCGGTGATGCAGCCAGTCAAGAAGGTCTCAATGGTGCAGCTATATAACTTTTTGAGAATCTGAGGGCCCATGACACATCTTTGCAGCCTCTTGAGTGGGAAGAGGCATTGTCGTGCCCGCTTCACGACTGTGTTGGTGTGTTCGGACCATGATAGGTCCTTAGTAATGTGGACACAGAGGAACTTGAAGCTCTCAACCCACTCCGCTACAGCCCTGTTGATGTGAACTACAGCCCTTCGTTTCCTGTAGTCCACGATAAGCTCCTTTGTTTTGGACACATTGAGGGAGAGTTATTTGAAAAAATATATACACTACCTTTCAAAAGTTTGGGGTCACTTAGAAATGTCCTTGCTTTTGAAAGAAAAGCACATTTTTTATCCATTAAAATAACATAAAATTGTTCAGAAATACAGTGTAGACATTGTTAATGTTGTAAATTACTATTGTAGCTGGAAACGGCAGATTTTTTATGGAATATCTACATAGGCGTACAGAGGCCCATTATCAGCAACCATCTCTATACCCGAGTGGCGCAGCGGTCTAAGGCACTGGTGTCACCACAGACCCTAGTTCAATCCTGGGCTGTATCACAACTGGATTTGTTCTTAACTGATATCCCTGGTTAAATAAATATACAATAATACATTACCTGTCACGACTTCCGCTGAAGTCGGGCTCTCTCCTTGTTCGGTCACCAGCCATCGCAGATCGATTTTCCATTTGTTTTGTCTTTGTTTTACACACCTGGTTTCAATTCCCCAATTACATGTTCATTATTTAACCCTCTGTTTCCCCCATGGTTTTTGTGCGTGATTGTTTTATGTATGTTCGGTCCGTTATTGTGGGCTCGGTATTACGACATGTTATTGGAATATTTGAGTAAAGTTACTTGTGTTACTCATCTCTGCTGTCCTGCGCCTGACTCCTCTGCACCAGCTACACCCAGACCAATACATTACCAAACATAAGCTCTTTAATGCCACTCTCAGCCTATCCCAACTATCACCATAGACCACTGTTGTTTGGTTTCCATGTGCCATATATTTTTCAATTGTGCTGTGATGTTTTACATACATTTTGGACCTTTCTAATTGTATAGTATCCACATATTATGAGCTAAAGATGAAAACCTTTACAACAATAATTATTATATTATTTATTGATTGACTATGGCTTTCCAAATCGCCCAACACTGCTATCTGTAAGGTTAATATTCATTGGATTTTTAACCATTCCTGAACCTGTGACCAGAAACAAGCTACAGTAACTTCGGAAAGTATTCAGACCCCTTGACCTTTTTAACATTTTGTTACGTTACAGCCTTATTCTAAAATGCATTAAAAAAATACAAATCCTCAGCAATCTATACACAATACCCCATAATGCGAAGCAAAAACAAAGCGAAAACACATTTTTTAAAATATTTACAATTGATTATAAATACATAATAGAAATACCTGATTTACATAAGTATTTAGACCCTTCTCTATGAGACTCGAAATTGAGCTCAGGTGCATTCTGTTTCCATTGATCATCCTTGAGATCTTTCAACAACCTGATTGGAGTCCAACTGTGGTAAATTCAATTGATTGGACATGATTTGGAAAGGCACACACCTGACTACATGAAGTCCCACAGTTGACAGTGCATGAGAGCAAATACCAAGCCATGAGGTCGAAGGAATTGTCTGTAGAGCTCTGTGACAAGATTGTGTTGAGGCACAGATCTGGAGAAGGGTACCAAAAAATGTCTGCAACATTGAAGGTCCCCAAGAACACAGTGGCCTCCATCAGTCTTAAATTAAAGAAATTTGGAACCCCCAGACTCTTCCTAAGGCTGGCCGCTCAGCCAAACTGAGCAATCGGCGGAGAAGGGCCTTGGTCAGGGAGGTGACCAAGAACCCAATGGTCACTCTGACAGAGCTCCAGAGTTCCTCTGTGGATAGGAGAACCTTCCAAAAGAACAACCATCTCTGCAGCACTCCACCAATCAGGCATTTATGGTAGTGGCCAGACAGAAGCCACTCCTCAGTAAAAGGCACAACAGCCCGCTTGGAGTTTGTCAAAAGGCACCTAAAGACTCTCAGACAATGAGCAACAAGATTCTCTGGTCTGATGAGACCAATGTTGAACTTTTGGGCTGAATGCCAAGCTTCACGTCTGGAGGAAACCTGGCACCATCCCTACGGTGAAGCATGTTGGTGGGAGCATCATGTTGGCAGGGACTGGGAGACAAGTCAGGATCGAGGGAAAGATGAACGGAGCAAAGTATAGAAAGATCCTTGATGAAATGCTGCTCCAGAGCACTCAGGACCTCAGACTGGTGCGAAGGTTCACCTTCCAACAGGACATCGACCCTAAGCACACAGTCAAGACAACACAGGAGTGGCTTCGGGGACAAGTCTCTCAATGTCCTTGAGTGACCCAGCCAGAGCACAGACTTAAACCCGATCGAACATCTCTGGAGACCTGAAAATAGCTGTGCAGCGACGTTCCCCATCCAACCTGACTGAGCTTGAGAGGATCTGCAGAGAAGAATGGGAGAAACTCCCCAAACACAGGTGTGCCAAGCTTGTAGCATCATACCCAAGAAGACTCAATACTGTAATCGCTGACAAAGGTGCTTCAACAAAGCACTAAGTAAAGTGTCTGAATACTTATGTAAATGTACTATTTCAGTTTTTTTTATTTTAATAAATTAGCAACAACAAAMAWWWWTTTTTTGCTGTGCCATTATGGGCTATTGTGCATAGATTGATGAGGAAAACAATTTAATACATTTTAGACTAAAGCTGTAACGTAACAAAGGCAAAAACAGAATAAATGATCTAGTGATTCTGTCTCTTTGCAGCAAAATCTACAGAGCTGAGATTGTTTTATGCCCCATACACAGTACCAGTCAAAAGTTTGGACACTCCTACTCATTCAAAGAGTTTTATGGAATCATGTAGTAACCAAAAAAGTGTTAATAACAAATCAAAATATATTTTATATTTGAGATTCTTCAAAGTAGACACCCTTTGCCTTGATGACAGCTTTGCACTCACTTGTATTCTCTCAGCCAGCTCCATGAGGTAGTCACCTGGAATGCATTTCAATTAACTGGTGTGCCTTGTTAAAAGTTAATTTGTGGAATGTCTTTCATTCTTCTTCTTCATTCTTCATTCTTTGAGCCAATCAGTTGTGTTGGCAGGGTTGGTATACAGAAGATTTGGTAAAAGACCACGTCCATATTATTGCAAGAACAGTTCAAATAAGCAAAGAGAAACGACAGTCCATCAWTACTTTAAGACATGAAGAGCAGTCAATCCGGAATAGTTCTTCAATCAGTCAATACGAATAATTTAAAGAACTTTGAAAGTTTCTTCAAGTGCAGTTGCAAAAACCATCAAGCGCTATGATGAAAGTGGCTCTCATGAGGACAAACACAGGAAAGGAAGACCCAGAGTTACCTCTGCTGCAGAGGATACGTTCATTAGAGTTAACTGCATTCCAGATTGCATCCCACATAAATGATTCACTGTGTTAAAGTAACAGACACATCTCAACATCAACTGTTCAGAGGAGACTGCGTGAATCAGGCCTTCATGGTCAAATTGCTGCAAAGAAACCACTACTAAAGGACACCAATAATAAGAAGAGACTTGCTTGGGCCAAGAAACACGAACAATGGACATTAGACCTGTGGAAATCTGTCCTTTTGTCTGATGAGTCCAAATTTGAGATATTTGGTTCCAACCGCCGTATCTTTGTGAGATGCACAGTAGGTGAACGGATGATCTACGCATCTGTGGTTCCCACCGTGAAGCATGGAGGAGGAGGTGTGATGGTGACACTGTCTGTGATTTATTTAGAATTCAAGGCACAGTTAACCAGCATGTCTACCATGTTTTTCAACAGGACAATGTTGCAAAACACACCTCCAGGCTGTGGCAGGGCTATTTGATCAAGAAGGAGAGTGATGGAGTTCTGCATCAGATGACCTGGCCTCCACAATCACCCGACCTCAACCCAATTGAAAAGGTTTGGGACGAGTTAGACTGCAGAGTGAAGGAAAAGCAGCCAACACGTGCTTAGCATAGGTGGGAACTCCTTCAAGAATGTTGGAAAAGCATTCATCATGAAGCTGGTTGAGAGAATGCCAAGAGTGTGCAAAGCGGTTATCAAGGCAAAGGGTGGCAACTTTGAAGAATCGAAAATAGTCAAAATAAAGAACCCTTGAATGAGTAGGTGTGTCCAAAATGTTGACTGGTACTGTATATAGCATTCTGTTGGTAGCAAGAATTTTGTATAATCATTTAAAATGAAAAACTCGAAGTGTTGAATCAAGTGTTGTGTTGTATCAGTTCATAAATAATGTGCAATGGAATTCAGTATGTCAAAAATATCTTCCCATTTATTTTGTAATCTGTATGGCACAGCTGTCAACATTTTTGTCCTCACATGAAACTGGTATATTTTTCTATATATGCCATATCTTTAATATATGGCAGACAAACAAGTTCCCTACCTTCTCCCTCTTCCACTTGCCTCCTCCATGTTTGTGGTAATGCTGCAGTCAGTTGGTTATAAGTTTGGATTGTGGAGACATTCCCATGAGAGGTTGTTGTCCTTGCACCACACTGCCACGTTTCCGACGTCGGTGATCAGGCCTACCACTGTAGTGTCATCGGCAAACTTAATGGTGGTGTTGGAGTCGTGCACGGCCATACAGTCGTGGGTGAACAGGGAGTACAGGAGGGGACTGAACACGCATCCCTGAGGGGCCACCGTGTTGAGGGTCAGCATGGTGGATGGGTTGTTGCCTACCCTCACCACCTGTGTGTGTGACTCTGACAGGTATTCCATAGCAACATACAGCCTCACACATTACGAACGTGCTCTCTATCACTCTGACAGTTTCCCTCTTTCTCTCTTGTCTTTCTTTCTTTTTTTCCAGTTCATGAGTGTACAATAAGGAGAGGCAATCGTTTCGCAGAGCAGCAATCAGGAACAGGTACTTGTGTTTGCTCACAGTCATGTGTTAGTGTTGCAATAGGTACTTAAAACATGGGTCCCATATTACAGGTATTATAGGTGTGATACAGATCTTAGAGTCCTGTTAGAAAATCATAGCTGTGCTGCATGAAATCACTGGTTTGGGATGAAACACAAGGCTTTGCCATTGAGAATGATACATTTCAATAGGAAAATAAGACATTTGAGAAGCAAATGCAGTTTTCCCACGGTACCTGACCTGATAGATCGACCTAATGCACTCATCCATAAGGTGTATCCACATGCATTGTTTTGTGAGTCATTCATTGTATGTTCAGTATATGTACTGTATGTCCAACCTTTGAGAAGAAGTGGAAACATGGACGGCAGATATGTCAGGTTGAGAAACAAACTGTAGACCCTGTGACACACACAGACGGTTTACAGGTGTTATTGCAGGTGCAGCGAAATGCTTATATTTCTAGCTCCAACAGTGCAGTAATATTTTATTTTATTTAACTAGGCAAGAACAAATTCTTATTTACAATGACAGCCTAGGATCAGTGGGTTAACTGCCTTGTTCAGGGGCAGAATGACAGATTTTTACCTTGTCAGCTCGGGGATTCGATCTAGCAACCTTTCAGTTACTAGTCCAACGCTCTAACCACTAGGAAACCTGCCGCCCCAATATCTAGCAATACAAAAAAATAAAAACAGTTGCAGACTCAGTACTTGGATGAGACAGCAGAGGTAGGAGTAAGAGCCAACACCCCCTGCCATCCATGACACTCCTCAGAAACACACACACACACAGGAAAATGACTTTGACCTTCTCTGCAGGGTCCCCTGCTACCCCCCATTATCCATGTCTAAAAAAGCCTCCCTGTCTTCATATTGTGCAGGCTGTGTTCCTCTACCTCCCGCTCTACCTCTCTCTGACTAGCTTTCACCATCTCTTAACTCAGTTTTCACTCCTCCCTACCTCTGCCATTCTCATCCTCACTGTCACTCCCACCCAACTCACTCCATCTCGTCTCCCTTTCTGTCAGATTTCTCTCTCAATCTTTCTCAATCAATCTCTCCTCATTTCACTCATTTAGAGTCACAGCTGATTTCCTTACCTTCTTCTGAGTTGACTAACTAAGAGAGGATGTCAATGAATGGACCCTACGGATGCTACATACAAATGCAGTGGTTAGTTTGGGTCTGGAGAGCTAGTGGAAGTGTTAGATGAATGAAGTGGTAATGGTAATCAGATGGACTAGAGTGGCTGGGGGTTGTGATTCTGGTTGGCTGGGTCTAGACTCTAGAGGGCTGGGCTGCCAGAGGATTCATCTCTTTCTATGCATGGGCAGTGGAGCGCTTGGCAGGCCAGCACTGTAAACTAAGCAGTGTAGATACGCGTTGTGTGTGTGGGTGTGTTACAAATCATAGAGATGACTTGGGGTCTCATAAACCCAGGGCTGGTCTCCTCTCCCATGTTGAGTGGGTAGCGGTTTGGGCTTTCTCAGGCGGCTAGAGAGGGAGAGACGGAAAGCTAACCAAGCGTAGCGAAGCAGCAGAGGAACAGAAAATAAATGGTATTAGCTCAACACAATACAACACAACACTGTTTTACGCTCAGTCGACTATCCAGGCCAGGAGCATCTTGCTGTTTCACACTCACTTCTCTCTATAATTCAACTGAAAAGGGGTTTTAATTGTATATTATTATTTGTCTGTGTGAAAATGTGTTTATTTAGGTATTTAGTGTAGTGAGATGTTGCTTATGCATAGTGACAAATTCACCACAACTCTCAGTCAGAACTGTTTAAATATAACAGACTGAGACTCCAACAGACTGAGTTTAGTAGAGAATTTACCTGTTCCCTTTGAAAAGTGTAGTATTATATATGAGTGTTAATGTTTGATGAATCCTGGCCTTTCTTCTGACCAGCTGTTGATGGCAGACATTGGCAGACACCAGGTTTAGACTACCCTTGGTGAAGGTCTGGCTGCCAGAACAGTGATGAGGTTAAAAGTTGAAACTCTCCAAAAATGTCTGGTTATTTACCTTAGTAGGTATTAGAATGAAGAGAAAATGCACTGCACAATTGTGTTATGGAATGTTTGCAGAGTTGTATACACTATAATCAGAGATTAAGTGGTAAAAAATAGGTGCGCTCGTCCAAAATAAAAAGGTGTGTAAACGGCATTTACATGCATTTCACTGACTTTAATGAAATGAAGATGTATTCATTGAATATTAATGTACACAAAATGGAATTGTATGCGTTATACTGAAGGGTTATTTGTTGAAAATAAACTCACACATTTAAGAAAGCATTTACCGCTATTAATTGCTAATGATTTAAATGAAATATTAACAGGTGCCATTGCAAAAAATTTGAATCTAGGGTAACAAGGATCCATATTCATTTAGAGTCATTAATCATTAAAAGCTTGCAAATGACAATTAGTTAAATGTTGATAAATGTTTAATGAACACATCAATAAATGATCATTATGCGTAATGCTCATAGGATGGCAAAAAATCTGTGTGTGTGTGTTTACGGGCTGCAGATTACTGAGTATTTGCCTAAACTAAGCTTATTTTTCTATTATCTACAGCAGAGGTGAATAACTACAATTAAAAGTTTATTTATTTGTAAAGATGAGAGGCTGTTATTTAGATATCAGATTCCCCTCATAGTCTGTCTTTATAACCATACCAAACAGCCTTTACAATATAGTGGGTTTCATTGGTGAAACAAACCCTAACGAAATGTTTAGGTAAAAACCATTTCAAAACCTGACAGTATTAATTGGTAATATTGTCACTAACCGATTTGTCAGTTCAAACTAGTATATAATTTAATATATCTTTGGTAGATAAAAACATTTCCCAAGTCTAGCTTGTTAGCCGGTTAGCTCATGCTAGCTAGCGCCTGTTAGCGCTTGTTAGCTAGCAATTTTCCTTGTTGCAAAAGACTACTAGACATCAATAGCCACAGCAGTTGCGATTTTAGCATGTAAATCTTGGTGGGGGGAAAAAACTGCAGTCGAATGTGGTACTGCACTCTAACTGCAATTATACTGCAGTGTACTGCAGTTATACTACACTCTGACTGTAATCTATTTTTGTAAGGGTTAGCACAAACATTACATAAGGAAGAACAAAAACACACAAGAAATACAAATAAGAAGACCACAAGAAAGTATACAGGGTCAATTCCAATACCATATTTACAATGTGAAGTGATACTGGAGTGATAGAGTAGAGGGGGTAAGGTGACTAGGCATCAGAATATATGATCGAGTAGCAGCAGCATAAATGACAGAGTAGCAGCAGTGTAAATTATAATTGTATGTGTGTGTTGTGTGTGTGGAGTCAGTATAAATGTGTGTGCATGTTATGTGTGTGTTGGAATGTCAGTGTGCGTGAGTGTGTAGAGTCCTGTGAGTATGCATAGAGTGCAATTTTTACAAGGGTCAACTCAGGTAGTCGGTGTAGCCATTCTRTTAGCTACACTACATGACCAAAAGTATGTGGACACCTGCTCGTCGAACATCTCATTCCAAAATGATGGGCATTAATATTCGGTTGGTCCCCCCTTTGCTGCTATAACAGCCTCCAATCTTCTTGGAAGGCTTTCCACTAGATGTATTGGAACGTTGCTGCGGAGACTTCCATTCAGCCACAAGAGCATTAGTGAGGTCGAGCACTGATGTTGGGCGATTAGGCCTGGCTCRCAGTCGGTTTTCCAATTCATCCTAAAGGTTTTCGATGGGCTGGAGGTCAGGGCTCTGTGCAAGCCAGTCAAGTTCCTCCACACCGATCTCGACAAACCATTTCTGTATGGACCTCACTTTGTACATGGGGGTATTGAAACAGGAAAGTGCCTTCCCCAATCTTCTCCAAAACAGCCACAGGCCATCATTCCTCCTCAACCAAACTTTACAGTTGGCACTATGCATTGGGGCAGGTAGTGTTCTCCTGGCATCCTCCAACCCCAGATTCGTCCGTCAGATTGCCAGATGGTGAAGCGTGATTCATCACTCCAGAGAACACGTTATGACTGCTCCAGAGTCCAATGGCGGCGAGCTCCAGCCRAGTGGTGTAAACTCATGGTGATCTTAGGCTTGTGTGAGGCTGCTCTGCCATGGAAACCCATCTCATGAATCTCCTGACAAACAGTTCCTGTGCTGACGTTGCTCCCAGAGGCAGTTTTGGAACTTGGTAGTGAGTGTTGCAACTGAGGACAGAATTGTTATGTGCTTCAGCACTCAGCGTCCCGTTCTGTGGATTTGTGTGGCCTAACACTTCACTTCGCAGCTGAGCCGTTGTTGCTCCTAAACATTTCCACTTCACAATAACAGCACTTACAGTTGACCGAGGCAGCTCAAGCAGGGCAGAAATTTGACTTGTTTGAAAGGTGGCATCCTATGATGGTGCCATGTTGAAAGTCACTAAGCTCTTCAGTAAGGCTTTTTTTGCCAATGTTTGTCTATGGAGATTGCATGGCGGTGTGCTTAATTTTATACACCTGTCAGCAACGGGTGTGGCTGAAATAGCAGAATCCACTAACTTGAAGGGGAGTCCACATACTTTTGTATAGTGTATTTAGCAGTCTAATGGCTTGGGGATAGAAGCTGTTCAGGAGCCTGTTGGTATTAGACTTGATGCACCGGTCCTGCTTGCCGTGCGGAAGCAGAGAGAATAATCTATGCCTTCGGTGGCTGGAGACTTTAATGACTTAACAGGCCTTGATTGGCTAAGGGTGACGTTAGCTAGCAAACGCCATTGACTGGCTAGCTACCTTGCTAGTTTGATATCCAAGGCTGAAAACAACAATTTAAAACACTTGTTTGAATAAATACACCACTGATATTCACTTACGTAATGTGTTATTCTCCTTGAATTATCAAAAATGCAAGATATAAGAGAGATGTTGTGCAAAGTTTTCATGAGGAAAACCAAAATCACAACTTGGTGTGAACATCTAAATGTGTTAATGACAACCTATGCTTTTTCCACTGTAACGTTATAGGCGACGTTCTCCTTTTTTCACAGAAGTTATTTTACCAGTAGTACTTTAGAATTGCATGTTGAATGAACTGAATGAAAGTTACGGCCGGCCATGGTCGCTGCAATAGAATGTATAACGGCAGGCAGAGGTGTAAAGTAACTAATTACAACTACTCTCGTTACTGTAATTGAGTAGCTTTTCCTAATACTTGTGCTGTTTAAATTAGTTACTTTTTACTTTCACCTGAGTAACTATTTTACACCAGTCATTTTACTTCTACTTTAGTCAAAATTCAAAAGGCATCTGAGCTGTCTTTGTTGCAGTTTCATGGTAACAATTGAGTAACATCAAAGAAAAGAGAAACCTGCACACTGCTTTTTCTAGTATCACTGTTCTTTATTTTGCTTGATGTATTGGCCTCAAGGCCTTCATCAGAGCTTTTGTGAGTTTGTAATTTGCACTAAACGTCAGAGTAGGCTGAAGTGGTTAACAACAAGTCACTAGTTCATGTTCACATTTAAAACATAAAATGCATGGGCATTTCATCATAAAGACCTTTCGCGAATAATAAACTAAGGCCTCCACCTCAGCCTACCCTGACATTTTTATCCCGTACTGTACCCAATGATTTATGAAAACGTACTTGATATGTTGATGTCCTCATTATGGTTTTACAGACATGTTAAATATGTTTTATATACATAACTGATTAGAAAATGTATGAACTCTGAAGTTGTCATTTTTGCCTCCATGGATCGATTTACTTTGTTAACCAAAGTGATTTGTACTCAGACTAGAGGGCAGTCGGGAGGAGGCAARATCAGGTGGGACCATTCTAGCCAATGAGAGGGCAGCTAAGCGTGTGAACAACAGGAACAGCTCCCATATAAAGTGTTTTTCCTCAAAGTTGCTGGAATGAAATGTGTCCTACTTATCAGTACACTCGTAAAAACCTGAGCAATGTGAAACTTCTATTCGATCAAATACAGTGCCTTCGGAAAGTATTCAGACCCTTTGACTTTTTCCACATTTTGTTACATTACAGCCTTAATCTAAAATGGATTAAATTGTTTTTTTTACTCATCAATCTACACRCAATACCCCATAATGACAAAGCAAAAACTGTTTTTTTGAAATTTAGATATATATWTATTTTTAAATATTACATTTACATAAGTATTCACACCCTTTACTCAGAACTTTGTTGAAGCACCTTTGGAAGTGATTACAGCCTTGAGTCTTCTTGGGTATTATGCTAAAAGCTTGGCACACCTGTGTTTGGGGTGTTTCTCCCTTTCTTCTCCGCAGATCCTCTCAAGCTCTGTCAGGTTGGATGGGAAGCGTTGCTGCACATCTATTTTCAGGTCTCTCCAAAGATGTTAGATCGGGTTCAAGTCCGGGCTCTGGCTGGGCCACTCAAGGACATTCAGAGACTTGTTCCGAAGCCACTCCTGTGTTGTCTTTGCTGTGTGTTTAGGGTCGTTGTCCTGTTGGAAGGTAAACCTATGCCCTAGTCGGAGGTCCTGAGCGTTCTGGAGCAGGTTTTCATCAAGGATCTCTCTGTACTTTGCTCTGCTCATCTTTCCCTCGATCCTGACTAGTCTCCCAGTCCWTGCCGCTGAAAAACATCCCCACAGCATGATGCTGCCACCAGCATGCTTCACCGTAGGGATGGTGCCAGATTTCCTCCAGATGTGACGCTTCGCATTCAGCCCAAAGAGTTCAATCTTGGTTTCATCAGAACAGAGAATCTTGTTTCTCATGGTCTGAGAGTCCTTTAGGTKYCTTTTGGCAAACTCCAAGCTGGCTGTCATGTGCCTTTTATTGAGGAGTGGCTTCCGTCTGGCCACTCTACCATAAAGGCCTGATTGGTGGAGTGCTGCAGAGATGGATGTCCTTCTGGAAAGTTCTCCCATCTCCACAAAGGAACTGTGGAGCTTTGTCAGAGGGACCATTGGGTTCTGGTTCTGGTCACCTCCCTGACCAAGGCCCTTCTTCCTCGATTGCTCAGTTTGGCCGGGTGGCCAGCTCTAGGAAGAGTCTTTGTGGTTCCAAACTTCTTCCATTTAAGAATGATGGAGGCCACTGTGTTCTTAGGTACTTTCAATGCTGCATACATGTTATGGTACCCTTCCCCAGATCTGTGCCTTGACACAATCCTGTCTTGGAGCTCTATGGACAATTCCTTCAACCTCATGGCTTGGTTTTTGCTCTGACATACAGTGTCAACTGTGGGTCCTTATATAGACAGGTGTGTGCCTTTCCAAATCATGTTCAATCAATTGAATTTACCACAGCTGGACTCCAATAAAGTTTGATCAATGGAAACAGGATGCACCGGAGCTCAATTTTGAGTCTCATACCAAGTCTCAGAGTCTGAATACTTATGTAAATAAGATATTTCAGTGTTTTATTTTTTATAAATTTGCTAACATTTCTAAAAACCTTTTTCACTTTGTCATTATGGGGTATTGTGTTTAGATTGATGAAAAAAAATATATTTCATCCATTTCAGAATAGGGCTGTAATGTAACAAAATGTGGAAAAAGGGAAGGGGTCTGAATACTTTCCGAATGTACTGTAAATACACTTATAAATATGTATATAAATGGTCAAAACATTAATCAACCATTAACCCCCTAAGGTCAATGTGCGGGTCCCCGTGTAAATCTAATTAGCACAATACAAAAATCCCCATAAAAATCTGTAAATTTAAGCTAGAGATATCTTTGTATAAGATGCGTCTCAATCCACAGCATCTGCCTATTTTGCACTTCCGCATTGTGGTGAAAAGTGACAGAGCTAGAGTGGTGTTTGTCAGACCATGAGACAAGGCCTCACAAGACTCGTCTGAAGGTCCCCCGGTACCAGTTTTAAAAAAAATATGGAAGTATATATGGAGACTGTTTAGTGAAAAAGGGGTAAATACATGTAAAAAATGTAAATAAAAAATGTTTCCTGATATTTCTCATATCTCTCAGAAATAGGACATACACTTCAGAACAAACGTATTTTCTATTTTTTTGTTCCATGTCATGAAACTGTTATTTAATGTGTTTGTATGGGATAATAGCAGCCATATAGTCCCCACCATWTARCCYCCCCCCCCCCCMMTATAGCCCCCCCGAGTTTACAGTAACTCCTTTATAGCTGGTTTATATACTGTGATGAAACACCTTAAGTATCTTATGAATCATTAATAATAATAAAACGTGTGTTTATAAATGTGTAAAGGACTATGTTGAGATTGCTTTTTGACATTTAGAAATGTAGGAATAATGATTATAATTATATATATATATAATTATATTATGTAAGTAAACTCTTTACAAACTGTTTATAAATTGTTTATTAAGGGTCCTTAATATAAAGTGTTACCAACTTTTCCTGCTGATAAGTCAGTCAACAACAGTTACAGCTGGCACGTTATTGCCTATGGGAGATATTTCTACACTGATTTCTCTACTTGTTCTGTGCGGACTTGTTAGGCTGAAAGATCAAAGCACTACACATGTCGTCTATGAAAGGAAAAGGATTTGAATATCATCACAGGTGTTCGGAGAAGGTCACCATTAAAAACACTAAACTCCCATAATTTATAGTGCTGCTCGGGAAGCAAGGGCTCAGCCTTGTTTATTCTAGCTTTTGGACCTCAGCCACATGCCAATAGACATGGGTATAGCATTATTTAGGGAAGCAGAATTTACATATAAATTGGGAATTGGAGGTAAGCGAGTGGAAAAGAGAGGAAGGAGAGGGAGAGAGGAACAGCAGGCTGACAATACAAGCTTTTTGCTGCGAGTGAGGCTGGCAGTTGTGTTCTTGAGGCTTGTTTGCTGAACTGTTTTAGAGGCTCAMATCTCCATAATGTAGCTGCCCATATCTCCCCTATTCCTGACTCCCTGGCTAGATCTTCTAGCTCGTAACCTCTATGGGATCGGTCCCCCACCCGCGGGACGGTTGAGCTAACGTAGGCTAATGTGATTAGCATGAGGTTGTAAGTAACAAGAATATTTTCCAGAACATAGACATATCTGATATGGGCAGAAAGCTTAAATTATTGTTAATCTAACTGCACTGTCCACTTTACAGTAGCTGTTACAGTGAAATAATACCATGCTATTGTTTAAGGAGAGTGCACAGTTATGAACTTGAAAATGTATTAATAAACCAATTAGCATATTTGGGCATACTTGATACAACATTTTTTCACATACACTGCTGCCATCTAGTGGCCAACATCTAAATTGCACCTAAACTGGAATAATTCATTGGGGACTTTCTCTTGCATTTCAAAGATGATGAACAAAAAAAGTGCATGTTTTTTTCTTTGTATTATCTTTTACCAGATCTAATGTGTTATATTCTCCTACATTAATTTCACATTTCCACAAACTGCAAAGTGTTTCCTTTCAAATTAAATCAATAATATGCATATCCTTGCTTCAGGTCCTGAGCTACAGCCAGTTACATGTCATTTTAGGCTTATTCCCTCCGTAAGGCAATCAAACAGGCAAAATGTCAGTACAGAGACAAAGTGGAGTCGAAATTCAACGGCTCAGACATGAGACGTATGTGGCAGGGTCTACAGACAACCATGGATTGCAAAGAGAAAACCAGCCACATATCTGACACCGACGTCTTCCTCCCAGACAASCTAAACACCTTCTTCACCCACTTTGAGGATAACACATTGCCACCGACGCAGCCCGCTCCCAAGGACCGTGGGCTCTCGTTCTCCTTGGCTGACGTGAGTAGGACATTTAAGTGTGTTATCCCTCGCAAGGCTGCCTGCCCAGACAGCATCGCTAGCCGCATCCTCAGAGTATGCGCAGAGGCTGTAGTGTTTACGGACATATTCAATCTTTCCCTATCCCAGTCTGCTGTCCCCACTTTCGTCAAGATGTCCACCATTGTTCCTGTACCCAAGAAAGCAAAGGTAACTAACTAAATGAATATCGCTCCATAGCACTCACTTCTGTCATCATGAAGTGCTTTGAGAGTCTAGTTAAGAATCATATCACCTCTACCTTATCTGATACCCTAGACCCACTTCAATTTGCTTACCGCCCCAATAGATCCACAGACGATGCAATCGCCATTGCACTGCACACTGCCCTATCCCATCTGTACAAGAKGAATACCTTTGTCAGAATGCTGTTCATTGACTATAGCTCAGCCTTCAACACCATAGTACCCTCCAAGCTCATAATTAAGCTCGGGGCYCTAAGTCTGAACCCCATCCTGTGCAACTGGGTCCTGGACTTCCTGACAGGTGCCCCCAGGTTGTGAAACTAGGAAAAAACACCTCACTGATCCTCAGCATAGGGGCCCCATAAGGGTGTATGCTCAGTTCCCTCCTGTACTCCCTGTTCACCCATGACTGCGTGGCCTCGCACGCCTTCAATTCAATCATCAAGTTAGCAGACAACACAACAGCAATAGGCCTGATTACCAACAATGACGAGACAGCCTACAGGTTGGAGGTGATGGCCCTGGCAGAGTGGTGCCAGGAAAATAACCTCTCTCTTGTCAACAAAACTAACGTCAACAAAATGAGGGAGCTGATCGTGGCCTTCATAACAGCAGAGGGAGCACGCCCCTATCCACATCAACAGGATCACAGTGGAGAAGGTGGAAAGTTCCTCAGCGTACACATCACTGACAATCTGAAATGGTCCACCCACACAGACAGTGTGGTGAAGAAGGCACAACAGCTACCCTTCAACCTCAGGAGGCTGAAGAAATTCGCTTGGCCCCTAAGACCCTCAGAAACTTTTACAGATGCACAATTGAGAGCATCCTGTCTCACTGCCTAGTACGGCAACTGCACCACCCGCAACCGCAGGGCTCTCCAGAGGGTGGTACGGTATGCCCAACGCCTCACTGCCTGCCCTCCAGGACATCTACAGCACCTGATGTCACAGGAAGGCCAAAAAGATCATCAAGGATATTAAACACCTGGCTACTCAACCCTGCACCTTAGTGGCTGGCACTGGCCACTTTAATAATGGAACACTAGTCACTTAAATAATGTTTACATACTGCTTTACTTATCTCATATGCATAAGCTGCATTCTATTCTACTGTATTTAGTCAGTGCCACTCCGACATTGCTCGTCCTATATTTGTACATTTCTTAATTCCAATTCCACTTTTGGAGCTAGGAACACAAGCATTTCGCTACACCTGAAATAACATCTGCTAAATATGTGTATGTGACCAATAAAATGTGTTTTGATTTGACCGTCAGCAAGACAAAGGAGCTGATTGTGGACTACAGGAAACAGAGGACCGAGCAAACTCCAATCCAAATAGTTGGGGCTGTAGTGGAGTGGGTGAAAGCTTCAAGTTCCTCGGTGTCCAAATCCCTAAGGAATTTTCATGGTCCACACACACCAACACAGTCGTGAAGAGGGCGCGACAACTCCTCTTCCCCCTGAAAAGATTTGTCATGGTCCCTCAGATCCTCAAAAGGTTCTACAGCTGCACCATTGAGAGCATCTTACGGCCCAGTACATCACTGTGGCCGAGCTCCCTGACATCCTGGTCAGAGAAAGGCCCTAAAAATTGTCAAAGACTCTAGCCACCCAAGTCATAGACTGTTCTCACTGCTATCGCACGGCATGCTGTACCAATGCACCAAGTATAAACCAACAGGACCCTAAACAGCTTCTACCTCCAAACCATAAGACGGCTAAATAGTTAGTAAAATTGTTAACCAATAGCTACCTAGACTATCTGCATTGACCCTTTTTGCACTAACTCTTTTGATTTTATTATCTATCCTGTTGCCTAGTAACTTTATCCCTACCTACAGTGCATTCGAAAAGTATTCAGACCTCTTGACTTCTTCCACATTTTGTTCCATTACAGCCTTATTCTAAAATTGATTAAATTATTTATTTAACACAATACCCCATAATGACAAAGCAAAGACTGTTTTTTATTTACCTTTTTTATTTACCTTTACCTTATTTACATAAGTATTCAGACCTTTTGCTATGAGACTCGAAATTGAACTCTGGTGCATCCTGTTTTCATTCATCATCCTTGAGATGTTTCTACAACTTGATTTGAGTCCACCTGTGATACATTTAATTGATTGGACATGATTTGGAAAGACACACACCTATATAAGGTCCCACAGTTGACATCGCATGCCAGAGCAAAAACCAAGCCATGAGGTTGAAGGAATTGTCTGTAGACCTCCGAGACAGGATTGTGTCGAGGCACAGATCTTGGGAAAGGTACCAAAACATTTCTGCAGCATTGAAAGTCTCCAAGAACACAGTGGCCTCCATCATTCTAAATGGAAGAAATGTGTCACCAAGACTGATTGAGCAATCGGGGAAGAAGGGCCTTGGTCAGGGAGGTGACCATGAACCCGATGGTCACTCTGACAGAGCTCCAGAGTTCCTCTGTGGATAGGAGAACCTTCCTGGACAGGAGAACCTCCCTAAATGACAACCATCTCTACAGCACTCCATCAATCAGGCAGTTATGGTAGAATGGCCAGACGGAAGCCACTCCTCAGTAAAAGGCACATGACAGCCCGCTTGGAGTTTGCCAAAAGGCACCCAAAGGATTCTCAGACAATGAGAAACAAGGTTCTCTGGTCTGATGAAACCAAGATTGAACTCTTTGGCCTGAATGCCAAGCTTCACATCTTGAGGCAACCTGGCACCATCCCTTACGGTGAAGCATGATGGTGGGAGCATCATGCTGTGGGGATGTTTTTCAGCGGCAGGGACTGGGAGACTTGTCAGGAATTGAGGGAAAGATGAACGGAGCAAAGTACAGAGAGATCCTTGATGAAAACCTGCTCCAGAGCGCTCAGGACCTCAGACTGGGGCGAAAGTTCACCTTCCAACAGGACACTGACCGTAAGCACACAGCAAAGACAACACWGGAGTKGCTTCGGGACAAGTCTCAGAATGTCCTTGAGTGGCCCTCCCAAAGCCCGGACTTGAACCCGATCAAAGAATGGGAGAAACTCCCCAAATACAGGTGTGCCAAGCTTGTAGCGTCATACCCAAGAAGACTCAAGGCTGTAATCGCTGCCAAATGTGCTTCAACAAAGTACTGAGTAAAGGGTCTGAATACTTATGTAGATGCAATAGTTCAGTTTTTATTTTTTATCATTTCTAAAAACCTGTTTTTGCTTTGTCATTATGGGGTATTGTGTGTAGATTGATTAGGAGAACAAACTATTTAATACATTTTAGAATAAGGCTGTAACGTAACAAMATGTGGAAAAAGTCAAGGAGTCTGAATACTTTCCAAATGCACTGCACATGTACATATCTACCTCAATTACTTCCTACCCCTGCAAATAAACACGTTACACTCTAATAAAMAGGTGTTATCTAGAACCTAAAAGGGTTCTTTTGCTGTCCCCATATGATTAGCCTTTGAATAACCCTTTTGGTTCTAAGTAGAACCATTTTGAGTTCCATGTAGAACCCTTTCCACATAGGGTTCTACATGGAACCCAAACGGTTTCTATCTAGAACCCAAAAGGGTTCTCCTTTGGGGACCGCGGAAGAACCCTTTGGAACCCTTTTTGTACTGTGTGTACTGGTACCCTGTGTATACAGTCAAGTTATCCTTACTCATTGAGCGTTTATTACTTATGTTATTCTTTTTCTATTTTTTTCTCTGTRTTGTTGGGAAGGGCCCGTAAATAAGCATTGCACTGTTAGTTGGATTTGATTTGAATCATTTGATGTATTTCTGAGATCTAGCCAACATAATGTGATCTCTTATGCCGATATGGTCTTCATACCTGCTTCATTACTGAATATGAAATATTACCACTACCTTTTTCAAACCATGTCGAACTTTATGAGGAAGAAAATCACCAAATCAAAAAGTACAGAAACACAATAAGTATATAGGCCTACAGTTTTATAATCCAATAAATTAACCTAGTGATGTAACTTCTAACATTTTCATCCTAGTTGATGCTATTATAAGTGTCACTGTCTTTAATTTGACTGAATCTGAGAGGTCATTGCTAAGTGGTTGTTGATTCTCTGTAAACAAATCAAAATGCAACAATGCCATTCCTCGGCAGTTGCCACAGCAATTGCTAAAAAACATCAATGCAGCTTGAGAGCCAAGCAAATAAAAGGTGTCTACTTATTAGGGGCATATTAACGGCAAATTGATTTTGCCTGGAATAAAAGGTCACGATAAATGGCTTATGTGAGCCGCTATCTCCGCTATTTATCAGCTCTCCATCTACAATCTAATAAATTAACGCCACCATGCCGTTCAGTGGCTACAGCGAATGGAAAGTCTGCTTGTAGGGAAGCTACTTTATAAAATGTCACTTTGTAATGTCAAATTATGGATTTTGTGTCAGAGACTCAACAAATACCTGGTGGTTTTCGATTTTGGTTTGCAATTGTCTGATAAATTAGCCTCCTTCGCTATAAAGCGTTTTATGTTACCTCCACCAGCCCCACCCCATTTCATATTAGGAAGTTGGCTTTAAGACTAAGTGTTTCCTCTTGGACTCTATTATAGCTATTATTGTTACACTCTTATAAAAAAAAAAGGTGCAATCTAGAACCTTAAATGGTTCTTCAGCTGTCCYCATAGGAGAATCCTTTGAATAACCCTTTTTTGGTTCCAGGTAGAACCCTTTCAACAGAGGATTCTATATCGAACCCAAAAGGGTTCCACCTGGAATCCTATGGGCACAGCCGAAGAACCCTTTTGGATCCCTTTTWTCTAAGAGTGTATAGTTTGGGGCTAATAAGGATTGGGGAAGGGGAGGCCTATTTGATTGCAAAAAGGAGGGGTTGGATGGACCACAAACCAGTGCTATTGAATGGGGTTAATGTAATAGGCTTTGAGGTGTGTGTGTGTGTGTGTGTGTGTGTGTGTGTGTGTGTGTGCTGTGTGTCGTGGGGGTGTTGTGTGTGTGTGTGTGTGTGTGTGTGTTCAAAGTTAATTAGGCTGTGAGCATGCGTGTGCATGTATTTAACCTAGGTGAAAGGACCAGGAGAAAGAAAATGACCTGAATGCCAAGTGTCACGTCTGGAGGAAACCTGGCACCATCCCTACGGTGAAGCATGCTATAGGGATGTTTTTCAGCGGCAGGGGCTGGGAGACAAAAAAAAGGTGTATAAATGACAAAAGGTGGGGGGGGTTGAAAATGTCCCAAGTGCTTGCATGTGTGTATGTTTCTACATGTGTGCTATCCATGTGTACACCTATGATTTACCTGTAATTCACTTTGGATTTACCTACTGTATAATGATTGTCTCTCTCACTCACTAAACCAAACTGTCAAATTGGATTTTGAATAAAGTTGCCTGCCTACAGTTTGGTGTCCTCCTGATTACAATTCTGTTCCTTCCACCACCAGCACCTCTGAAAGATTAGCATATTTGAGCAGGCATGCAGAACAACCCCTCAGGTTTTTTGGGCTCTGCTGGCCTAGCTCAGTTTTGACCAAATGGATGCAGTTGTCATAGCAACACGACTCCCTCCACCCCCCCCATCGAATCACAGCAATTGCAGCGGCAACGGGACTCCACGGACGATGACTCCATTTCTCATCCAAATGATGCTGATGAGACGGCTGTGTTCTGCCCTGAGTACATAAACACACGTGGTCATGACGGAGATGCAGTACAGAAAGAAGTAGGGGAAAAGGAGAGGAGAGGAGAGAAGAGGAATAGCTGAGCCAGAAGAAGACGAGAGGGGAATATCTCCCTTTAGGGAAAACTTCAGGGAGATCCTAGTCCCAGAACAACTACACTCTTCGTAAAAAGGGTTCCAAAAGTGTTCTTCGGCTGTCTCCATAGGGGAACCCTTTCTGGTTCCAGGCAGAACCCATTTCTGTTCCATATAGAACCCTCTGTAAAAAAAGGGCTCTACATGGAACCCAAAATGGTTTTTACCTAGAAACTAAAGGGTTCTACCTGGAACCAAACTCGGTTCTTAAAATAGTTTTATGGGGACAGGCGAAGAATTCTTTTAGGTTCGAGATAGCACCATTTTTTCTAAGAGTATACAACTAGGATAAAGCACAAGCAATTAATGGGACAAATTATCTACAGTGTGGTGTGTCTGCAGTGTCTGAGAAATACATTTAGATTCACATTTGCTCCTTTTATTATCCCTTAGTGCTATACATGTGAATTGGATGATGCAATTACTGGGAGAGCTCTGAATATTTAATTCAAGGATGTGTGAGCCCAGCACTGTAAGTTTGGCTTTTGCCTTGGAGCTGTGTTTCATCTCAGTTTGCTAGTTGTCTGGTTGTAGTCCTAGCTTAGCAGTGCATGTACTGTATGNTGTAGTCCTAGCTTAGCAGTGCATGTACTGTATGGTCCTGTAAGACACAAAAAAAATCATAATTTTTACACTCAGGCCGACTGGCTGTGGTATAGTGATGTTAGCAATGGGGAGAGTGGGGTAAGTCGAGTAATTTTTAACTTTCAGCATCACTCCGTCAAGGGAATTATAGTATTATTTATAGCAAAGATATTAACATACAGTACCAGTCAAAAGTTTGGATACACCTACTCATTCAAGGGTTTTTCTTTACTTTTACTAATTTCTACATTTTAGAATAATATTGAAGACATCAAAACTATAAAATAACACACATGGAATCATGTAGTAACCAAAAAAGTGTTAAACAAATCAAAATATATCTTAAATTTGAGATTCTTCAAAGTAGTCACCCTTTGCCTTGATAACAGCATTCCACATTCTTGGCACTCTCTCAACCAGCTTCACCTGGAATGCTTTTCCAACCGTCTTGAAGGAGTTCCCTCATGTGCTGAGCACTTGTTGGCTACTTTTCCTTCACTCTACGGTCCAACTCATCCCAAACCATCTCAATTGGGTTGAGGTTGAGTGATTGTGGAGGCCAGGTCATCTGATGCAGTACTCCATCATGCTCCTTCTTGGTCAAATTGCCCTGGAGGTTTGTTGGGTCATTATCCTGTTGAAATACAAATGACAGTCCCACTAAGCGCAAACCAGATTGGATGGCATATCGCTGCAGAATSCTGTGGTAGCCATGCTGGTTAAGTGTGCCTTAACCTCTCTTGGGTAGGGGGCAGTATTTTCACGTCCGGATGAAAAGCGTGCCCAGAGTAAACTGCCTGCTACTCAGGCCTAGATGCTAGGATATGCATATTATTAGTAGATTTGGATAGAAACACTCTGAAGTTTCATATGGCAGGCAAAAACCTGAGAAAATCCAACCAGGAAGTGGGAAATCTGAGGTTTGTAGTTTTTCAACTCTTTGCTTATATAAGATACAGTGGAAATGGGGTCATATTGCACTTCCTAAGGCTTCCACTAGATGTCAACAGTCTTTAGAACCTTGTTTGAGKCTTCTACTGTGAAGTGGGGGTGGATGAGAGGGGAATGAGTCAGTGGTCTGCCAGAGAGCCACGAGCTGACCATGTGCGTTCACGTGAGAGAGTTAGCTTGCGTTCCATTGCATTTCTGAAGACAAAGGAATTCTCCGGTTGGAACATTATTGAAGATTTATGTTAAAAACATCCTAAAGATTGATTCTATACATCATTTGACATGTTTCGAGGGACTGTAACGGAACTTTTTGACTTTTCGTCTGCACCTAGTGATCGCACGTCATGAATTTTGATTACTGGGCTAAACGCGCGAACAAAAAGGAGATATTTGGACATAAATGATGGACTTCATCGAACAAAACAAACATTTATTGTGGAACTGGGATTCCTGGGAGTGCATTCTGATGAAGATCATCAAAGGTAAGTGAATATTTATAATGCTATTTCTGACTTCTGTTGACTACACAACATGGCGGATATCGTTTTGGGTTGTGTTGGTYTCTGAGCGCTGTACTCAGATTATTGCATGGTGTGCTTTTTCCGTAAAGTTTTTTTGAAATCTGACACAGCGGTTGCATTAAGGTGAAGTGGATCTAAAATTCCATGAATAACAGCTGTATCTTTTAGCAATGTTTATTATGAGTATTTCTGTAAATTGATGTGGCTCTCTGCAAAATCACCGGATGTTTTGGAACTACTGAACATAACSCACCAATGTAAACTCAGATTTTTGRATATAAATATGAACTTTACCGAACAAAACATACGTGTATTGTGGAACATGAAGTCCTATGAGTGTCATCTGATGAAGATCATCAAAGGTTAGTGATTMATTTTATCTATATTCCTGCCTTTTGTGACTYCTCTCTTTGGCTGGAAAAATGGCTGTGTTTTTCTGTGACTTGGCTCTGACCTAACATAATTGTTTGGTGTGCTTTCGTCGTAAAGCCTTTTTGAAATCGGACRCTGTGGCTGGATTTACAACAAGTGTATCTTTAAAATGGTGTAAAATACTTGTATGCTTGAAGAATTTGAATTATGGGATTTCTGTTGTTTTGAGTTGGCGCCCTGCAGTTTCACTGGCTGTTGACGAGGTGAGACGCTACCGTCCCACATACCCTAGAGAGGTTAAACTCTAAAACAATCACAGACAGTGTCACCAGCAAAGCACCCCACACCATCACACCTTCTCTTCCATGCTTCCCGGTGGGAACCACACATGAGATCATCTGTTCACCTACTCTGCGTCTCACAAAGACATGGCGGTTGGAACCAAAAATCTCTAATTTTGACTCATCAGACCAAAGGACAGATTTCCACCAGTCTAAWGTCCATTTCTCATGTTTCTTGGCCCAAGCAAGTCTCTTCTTCTTATTGGTGTCCTTGAGGAGTGGTTTCTTTGCAGCAATTCCACCATGAAGGCCTGATTCATGCAGTCCCCTCTGAAAAGTTGATGTTGAGATGTGTCTGTTACTTGAACTCTGTGAAGCATTTATTTGGGCTGCAATCTGGAATGCAGTTAACTCTAATGAACTTATCCTGCAGCAGAGGTAACTCTGGGTCTTCCTTTCCTGTGGCAGTCCACATGAGAGCTAGTTTCATCATAGCGCTTGATGGTTTTTACAACTTTACTTGAGGAAACTTTCCAAGTTCTTGAAATGTTCAGCATTGACTGACCTTCATGTCTTAAAGTAATGATGGACTGTCGTTTCTCTTTGCTTATTTGATCTGTTCTTGACATAATATGGACTTGGTCTTTTACCAAATAGGGCTTCTGTATCTTCTGCCTTGTCATCTTCTGCCTTGTCACAACAAAACTGATTGGCCCAAATGCATTAAGAAGGAAAGAAATTCCATAAATTAACTTTTAACAAGGCACATACCTCATGAAGCTGGATGAGAGAATGCCAAAAGTGTGCAAAGCTGTCATCAAGGCAAAGGGTGGCTACTTTGATGAATCTCAAATATAACATATATTTTGATTTGTTAAACTTTTTTGGTTACTACATGATTCCATATGTGTTATTTCATAGTTTTGATGTCTACTATTATCCTCAAATGTAGAAAATATTAAAAATAAAGAAAAACCCTTGAATAAGTAGGTGTGTCCAAACTTTTGACTGGTAGTGTATATTTCAGGATGTTACTTATCCTTAGAAATAATCTGAATACATATAAACATTACAGTTTTGAAAAGATCGCTTGTCCCAAAAAAATKGTATTTTGGCATAAGGGGTAAATTGAGCTGCAGGACAGGGTAAGTTAAGCTGCCTACAAATGTTGTACTGAATGAAGTACTACCACTACCTTTTTAAAACCAATCATTTGAACACAGGCTTAACAACAAACATTTTTTTTTACACTTTTAACATAGGCCAGGCCCTGTTGTTATCTCATATCCCAGCCTTAATGCCTTGTCTTACTCCTGCGAAGATTTTTTTTTTATTTGCTCAACTTGCCATTGGTTCAACCATTTGCTCAACTTACCCCATGGCCATTGGATCAACTTACCCCAAAGCAAACATTTTGACTATATTAGCCCACACAGCTACAACGATGCACTTTCATGCTAGATTTAGGATATTGAAACGTAAAGGGACCCCAACTGATGTATAGAACAATCTTAAACATGATCTACCTTGGTTTAGATACAGTATCATGAAACATCTAACACAATAAATWAATTTGATTTGGTGAAAATACATTTTTTGGACCCAATTTGCTTACCAATTKTTCCATGTGATTTCTTTCTTCACAGACTCCTAAAAATAATGACTTCTTCCTAAATACTGTATTTGATCAACTGATGAATTTTGTGTGTGGATTCCTACAAACAAGTGTGTCTCATCGCATCACTTTGGCTCAATTTACCCCACTGTCCCCTACTGTGGTATACCATTTGGTTTATAGCAGACATGGCCAAGTGTCTTTGCAGAAGTGTGTTTGTGCATCTGCATTTGTGTCTTTTTGTGTGTGTGTGTGTGTGTACATGGGTGCACACGTGCGTGCATGCACGTGTGTGTGTACGCCAGCCTGTTGTGCACAGATGTCCCATTGCTGTAATTGAAGATGATGAAGGGGCTGTCTGTGTGTGGGGATATTGCTCATGGAACACTTATAAATCAAAGTGACACATGCTGGTAATTGATGATGTGTTTTGCTGTAGCTACAGTAGCATCTGTAAACAGAGGTGGTCTGCCTTTCCTAAAAAAAAGAAAGTGTAAGTATAAATCCACTAGATGCAGGAGAACCAAGGATAGCCTCCTTCTTATTTTGGCGTTCAAATGCGTGCTGCCTTTTCAAATGACTAATTTGTTTGTGTTTGATACTGGGGGTGCATCTGTAGACTACATCTGTGGCTTTTGACTACACTTGTAAATATGTTAAATTACCAAGAACATTTGGGCAAGTCTATCATACACATCAGCAACACACACTTAATCACACATTTCCTCACATTCTCTTCATACTGAGACACATACACATCAGCACACATACAGTAAGCCTCTCCCAGTTCCAATCGAGTTGTCAGCATGCTGCTTTCAGTACAACCTTGCCCTGATGTGTGAAAAAACAAAATCCTTCAGAAGCCTTCGGAAGGCCACTTCTTCCCCTCCTTCCTAAAGGACGGAGGGATGAGCTCTATCTCTTTCTCTCTCCTCCAGCTCCCTGACCTCTGACCCAGGAAGTCTAATTAGTGCACAGCGGCTCTTTAATGTGGAAAATGATGAGAAATGCATAGCCACGGATATGCAGATGATGAACCCTGGTTACCCCGCCCTCGGCTGGATGAACAACCATGGCGTTGGAGTCAAGGTCCTGGGCATGTGAAGTGTGGGTAGTGGAGATGGGAGTGAGGCAGTCAGCACACTCACTTAATCAGTGATTGAGATGCTGTGTTTCTGCTTTTCAAGTAGGGAATAAATTATGGAACTTTGAGACAACTAATAGAAAACCTGGGGCGTTTAACCTCTCACTCACACTTACTGTGCATACATACACAATCATTTACTAAGCAAACCTGGGGCGTTAATTCTCTCACTCACACTTACTGTGCATACATACACAATCTTTTACTAAGCAAACTCTGGGGCGTAATCTCTCTCACTCAACTTACTGTGCATACATACACAATCATTTACTAAGCAAACCTGGGGCGTTAATTCTCTCACTCACACTTACTGTGCATACATACACAATCATTTACTAAGAAACCTGGGGCGTTTAACCTCTCMCTCACACTTACTGAGCATACATACACAATCCTTTACTAAGAAAACCTTGGCAAAACAAAAACAAAAAGACCATTCCAAGAGTGTCTTTAATAACCTCTTTGGGCTAGGGGACAGTCTTTTCACGTCCGGATGAAAAGCGTGCCCAAAGTAAACTGCCTGCTATTCAGGCCCAGAAGCTAGGATATGAATATATTTGGTAGATTTGGATAGAAAACACTGTAAAGTTTCTAAAACTGTTAGAATATTGTCTGTGAGTATAACAGAACTTATTTGGCAGGTGAAATCCCAAGGACAAACCATCCAGGAAAAAAAATAATTTAGGTCACTGTTTTCAATTGGTTTTTCTATGGGAAACTATATTTATGAGGCACCTGGTTGCAGTTCCTATTGCTTCCACTAGATGTCAACAGTCTTTAGAAATTGGTTGATGTTTTCCTTTTGAGAAATTAAGAAGTAGTGCTGTTCAGTGTGAGTGTCAAGCCAAGTGGACTCTATTGTTTGTTGCGCGCGAGTTCGAGTGAGCTCGCTCAAAGTTGATTTTATCCCCTATTGAACACAGTATATTCCGTCTTAAATTTGATTGATGATTTACGTTTTAGGATACCTAAAGTTGGATTAGGAAAGTTGTTTGAAATGTTTGGAACAAGTTTACAGGTAACTTATTAGATCATTTGTAGTCATGTTGGGCGAGTTGGAACCGGTGTATTTCTGAATCAAACGCGCCAAATAAATGGACATTTTGGGGATATAAAGAAGACATTTATTGTCGCACCTGCCTGGTTGAAATATTATTTTCATGTGTTTGTATGATGGGGCGCTGTCCTCAGATAATCGCATGGTTTGCTTTCGCCGTAAAGCCTTTTTGAAATCTGACACGGCGGCTGGATTAACAAGAAGTTAAGCTTTATTTTGGTGTATTGCACTTGTGATTTTATGAAAGTTAAATATTTCTAATATTCTAATTTCTAATTTAATTTTAATTTGGMGCTCTGCAATTTCACCGGATGTTCCGCTAGCAGAACGTCTAGCCGTAACAGGTGATGACCACATGAAACTGCCTCAACAACCTAACAYATAACCATGCTATTGACAAGGCCCCTGTCAGAAACAGGATATGATGCGATATCGACTGAATGCTCACCGGTGCTCTGTTTACCATCACATTGTGTTTTCATTTGACTGCATTGAAAATACCCACAGTAGATGAAGTTACATTGAGCTGTGTGATGTAAGCCAGAAGCAAGACGGCTGAATAAATACTGGCATCTTTATTGACTTCCATCATTCACTTTAAAGAAGGGCCCATTTTGGATCTCCATGAAACAAATTAGGTTCTAGATGTAATCATATTAAAATTGTCAGGGGCGTAATAGTTGCATTAACTCCATATAATGCCATAAATTGAAAAAAACATTGAAATACAATCATATTATTGATAATGCAAATCGTTTTTTCCTTCATTGACACAGCTTTTGGGGGCACTGAAAACAACAGCGACAATACGACCTCACTTGTTATGACTAGAGGAGTAAGCACAAATATGTTTTTCTATAAAGGACACAATTATTACCACAGGGAATGTGATATGAACTCTCTCTCTCTCTCTACACTCTAATCAAGTTCTAGTACCTCAATTTCCATGTTTCAAAAACTCTCCACACACTACAAAGCCCTCGCAAAAAAACACATATTTGCCTTGCCAGACGGCCAATTACAGCCAGAAATGATTTGTTGTTCCTTTTTTCATTTCTGCGGTCCAGGCTTTTGAGAAACTATCAGCAGAGGTGAGGATGGAGGACGCATATTCATGACTCTCAGGACCATTAGTAGTGTGTAGGTGGACTCGGCCTGATAAACAAATCGAGTGAAGAGGAGTTGGAAGGCCTAAAACAGCTAGCTACCTACAGCTGACCTAGACATGTTACTCACACTTCACGCAGTGAGTAATACACTCTTCACACTGAGGAATTAGTAGGAAAGAGCTGATTAGAAGGCTGAAGAAAAATGAAGCTGTAGGTAAGCAGGTAATGTAAATGTAATGCTGCACTAACGACCACTTGAGATGTACTACTGTATAAAAACGTGTATAAGGTGTTGGTATTGTATTGAATCACCTGAACCATACTTTCCTTTAAAAAATGTAGGTTTTATTATCCTACACACCGGATGGGCCAGTGAAATGTGTTTTTTTACAGGGTCAGCCATAGTAGTACGGCACCCCTGGAGCAAATAGGATTTGGCTTTGCAAAGTTACTAACCCCTCTAAATTGACAGAGGTAGCATAGCGGATGAAATATTGACCATTCGGAGGGCGATCAGCTCGTTACATACCTGCCCTTGTTAATCAGCCTAAAAGAGCAGCATGCAACATTCATGGAGTAGGATTTATAGCCGAACACCCTTTAAATAGACTGAAAATCATTCAACAAGGCCTCTCAAATAATTGATGGACCAAATAACAAGTAAGACTTCACTACATCTCGTAGTGAATGAAGAATTCATGAAACACTGACTAAGGCTGAGGACTCAGCCCATGCTAATGATAAGCTATGATTAAGATTTTACWAGTCCTTTTTAATATGGCTATTATCAATTTACACGGTACCCACGTCAGTTCCTGGAGAGTAGAGTAGTTTTTTCTCTGTTTGTGTTGTTGTACRAAGGCCCTGTTTCTTTTCTGATCATGTGGGATGACTGGGGAAACTGTAGGCCCTAGTTACTCCTTCATCTCAGCTTCCTATGTTGGAACATGTGCAAAAGAAATATACATCTAAGAAAATGATGTCTGTACAAGTATAGTACATTAGTTGTTTCATCTGGGACACATGTTTCATTAATTTGCATTATGCCTAAGGAACCAATCACTATTGAATCACAAAACGGAATATAAGTTGGTATGCACAGTTTACGCCCGACTTGAGAAGTGAAAGACCATTCTGGTTGAATGAGATCTTAAAATGAGCCATTTGAAAGCTCTGTGTGGGTAGCATACAGGTTGACATTTTCATTTGGTAATGTAATAATGTCCTGCCTCTGAAACAGGCTTGCYTCTGTATAGCTCCTCTGACACGGTCCTGTTGAATGTAAATGAACATATAACACAATAGTCCGGTCTCTTGAGAGTCTCCCATCTGCCTCTTGATTGACAGAGAGCCAGTGGAATCAAAATCCTCAGACACAACACTCATTACTAACAGTTCAAAGCCAGGGAGCCGCCAGAATAGAGCTGCTGATTCTTCTTCCGTGGTGTCGTCCTAAATGGAACCCTATTTTCTATGTGGTGCGCTACATTTGACTAGGGCCCATTTTGAAAAGGGTGCTATTTGGGACACAGAGTTTGTCCATACTGGAAACCTGTTTGCTTAATAGTCTTAATTAAAAAGCTACTCAGCGTTGCACAAACACATCCCCGAGTGGGCCCCCGTTAATCAATTAAAAGCTAATTTGTCTGGCCGCTTAATAATCAACAAAAGCCTCGTCAGAGAAATATGGCAGGTGTTGACAGGTCCACAATAATCCGAGAAGAAAATKAAAAAAATAAGGAGAAAATCAAACAAAGGAAGGGAATAAAGGGATGAGTGTCTTGTGACATACTATATGTACAATACGCCCACTCTCTCTTGCGGTAAATAGCCCCTTTCCTCTCCTCTTTTCCTCCTCTCCTTTGTGTCATCCCTCTCTCTTTCAGAGGCTGATCACAGTAGAGGGGGTGCCAGGAATCACTAGCAAACACATCTGTCTCTCATTAAAGCTCAAACTAGAGATGGAATCCAATAGTGTGACCTTCACAGGAGTGACTGACATGTAGCACCCTTTTATTCATCATTCATCTCACACTGTACTTCCATTTTCTTTATCTCCCTCTCTTCCTCCCTTCCTCCCTCCGACCCTACCTCAACCCCTACCTACATCCATCCCTCACTCCCTTTCTATCACCCTCTGTCATTCTCTATGTTTGTCTTTCTCTCTCATTTCCTACTCTCTCTTCTCCCGCTATTCAGCTGGTGAATGTTGAGGAGTAGAGGAGAGATGCTCAGGAACAATTAGTCAAGGCCAGATGAAGCTGTAATGGCTCAGCCAGCGGCTCCCCCACAGTGACATGGACAATGATGTTCCCGTATAAAACAGACAATTAAGTACGCAGGGGGCCCAGCTCCCCCCCTGATCTCTCTCACACACAGGCCACTGCACAGGCAGGCTATAGCCTTTAATGGCCATATGTGATCCATCATGTCCCGTGGACTAGAATCTATTGAGCACAGGGAAGCACGTATTGTGCCGCTACACCTGTGCATATGTCAATGAGAAAGGCAGCTCAGTTTGTGATTGTGAATGTAGTGATTGTGCTTTGATTGGAGGGTGAGAAAGCTTTGAACTCATACACACATTAGGGCTACCTCATGTGGATATCAACAGTGTTATCCTACCACTCAATCTGGCACACACACACTAATGCACACACACACACAATCCTTGCGTTGATAGGACTCTTTTGGAAGGCCATTTAGGCGTGCCACAATTAGCTTGGCTTTGGTCGCCCATGGCAACAGTGGTCGTTATAGTGGGATATTGTGGGTGASAGTGACCTGGTGGGCCCTGGCACCAGGGAGCAGTCAGGTGGCACGCTGGCAGGGCTTTAGTACTCACTGGGAATACATGTTGTTACAGTACTCTCTTCGCTTCTGTCTCTGGCTGTCTTTCTTTGATTCTTTTCGGTCTCTCTCCTCTCACTCTTTTTCGTTCCTCCACTGGTTTAGCATTCCAGCTCTCTGTGAAGTTGCCCATTTTGTTTCTTTCATACGCATTGCGCATACACACTAACAAACATGTATACATAGGCCTATACCTTTGTGCTTATATCAATCTCTCCCCCATGTGTCTTGTTCAAATTCACCTCTCTCTCTCCCCCTCTCTCAATTCAATTAAATTTCAATTTAAGGGCTTTATTGTCATGGGAAAAGCAAAAGCAAGTGAAGTAGATAATAAACAAATAAACAATAAAAATGTACAGTAAACATTACACTCACAGAAGTTCCAAAAGAATAAAGACATTTCAAATGTCATATGTCTATATACAGTGTTGTAATGATGTGCAAATAGTTAAAGTACAAAAGGGAAAATATATA
Organism: Salvelinus sp. IW2-2015; assembly: GCF_002910315.2. Taxonomy (NCBI): domain Eukaryota; kingdom Metazoa; phylum Chordata; class Actinopteri; order Salmoniformes; family Salmonidae; genus Salvelinus; species Salvelinus sp. IW2-2015. The sequence continues at coordinate 26,151,385 of NC_036859.1, forward strand.
AATGAAAATATGAGTTGTATTTACAATGGTGTTTGTTCTTCAGTGGTTGCCCTTTTCTTGCGGCAACAGGTCACAAATTTTGCTGCGGTGATGGCACACTGTGGTGTTTCACCCAATAGATATGGGAGTTCATCAAAATTGSATTTGTTTTCCAATTATTTGTGGGTCTGTGTAATCTGAGAGAAATATGTGTCTCTAATATGGTCATACATTTGGCAGGAGGTTAGGAAGTGCAGCTCAGTTTCCGTGTGATGTGTGATAGAGGGCAAGGTGAGTATGCAGTACAGTGAGGTTTTAATGAAATGAGAATGTATAAGAAAGACAAAAAGTCAAACGTCTCTCTCTCTCTCTCAGAAAAGGCACAGTTTTCTTTCTTTCATTCTTCCGTGGTCCTCACAGATACTCAAAAAGACATGTCCAATCGTATACCATGGGTATCCTGCATGTCGTACCTTATACTGTGTTTTCTCCAGGCTTGCACACAGCGCTCTACCTGTGCCCTAGGTTCAGTGTTACATTACCTGCTCTACAGCTGAATAGTTTATTTTTCCATCTGTTCTCTCTCTCTCAAATCTCGCCATCTTTCTTTGCTCTATCTATCTCTCTCTCTGCTCTCTCTATCTTTGTCAGATCAGCCTCTGGAAGCGTTTACGTACTTGTTTAATACTGCGCTCACATTTAACGCTGAAAAGGTGATGTGATATACCTAAAAGAGAACGAGGCCTAGAGGTGTACTGTGTTAACACATTCATCATTGTCTCCCGTAGTGCAGCCAGACCACCCTTGAAACACTGCAGACTCTCTAGCACACAAGAATGTGTATGTGGACAAGCGCACACACACACACACACACACACACAAACACACACTGTTTTGCATGTGTCTCTCTCTGTAAAAGGGTTCTACCTAATAGTACAGGATAACTAAGTGAACAGCCCATTAACAGAGCAATGTCTTCCAGCAATGCCTTCGGTGTCAGAAGATCATTCCCCAGTTTGATGAAGTGTGTGTGTGTGTGTGTGTGTGTGTGTGTTCGTGCACTCTAGTGTGTGTGTGTGTGTGCGTGCACTCTAGTATGTGTGTGTGCACTCCAGTGTGTGTGTGTGCACTCCAGTGTGTATGTAAGTATGTGATTGCACTCTAGTCTGTATGTGTGTGTGTGTGTGTGTGTGTGTGTGTACTCTAGTGTGTATGTGTGTGTGTGTCCATGCACTCTATTGTGTATATGAGTGTGTGTATGTATCCATTATTATACCAGCCTCTCCAGAGCTGTGTAGAGCAGGTGGCCCAAGCAGCAGTGTGTAAATAAAGAGAGCACTCAAAGCTGTCTGGACCACTCCGTCCTTCTTAGACCCTCATTCCCCTCTGGAAGAATTACACCTCCTCCTCAGTGCTTACTGGTGGATCTCCATGTCTAGTGTTGGCTGGAGATTTACATGACAGCCAGTGGGATTTTAATACACTATAGTGTCATCAAGACAGCRGTTTATAACAGAGACTTGAGATAGTACATACGCAAGTGGTTGGATGTCAGACGAGTGGAAAATGCTAGGAGAGAAGAGACCGTTGTAACCTGTACTCATGTCTTTAAAAAACTGTTATCTCTGGTTCTTACACTCCCTCCATCACACAGGGACATCAGCTTCTCTTACAAGGCATTTAGAAAGGACTAGATTAGGGTAATGGCAAATAGGTCTAACTGTTCATCCTGTGTTTGTGTGTTAGGTCCTATACAACCTCCCTCAGAATGGAAATAGATACATTTACAGCCCGGCCAAGTGTTGCAATTTTAGCTCAGTGTATTTCTCATTTCAATGTTTCATTTGGAGAAAATAAAGCAAAACAAAGACCCTCTCAGAACAGCGTGCTGTCAACTCAGAGACTGAATACAGATATCTGGCCTACACTCTGTTTTAACAGGGTGCAGCATTTCCTTTCATTTTAATGTTGATTGTAATTTCCAATCTGAAAAAAGCGTAGTTTAATTTGTTGGAGTGCCAGGCCTATTAAAGCATTGCTATTTGGGCGTTTGTCAGAATGACGGGCCACAAACCCCTTTGATGATGGCGGTTAGACGACAATGGCTGACAATGGGAGCCAAACCGGCGTTTGAATGACACGTAGAGAATGCTGAGAACGAACTCCACCTGGCAGTGGAACGAAATGAGAAAGCAGAGGTGATTTGCATATATTCTTTGGCAGGGCTCTTAAATTTTCAGCGGCAGCGGCGCCGAGCAATTGAAAGAAAGTAAACATCTAGAACTGCACTCTGCGGGGTTAAAGCCAATTAACGAATGTGAATACGTTTTTGGTAGAGCATGAAAAAATAATGGAAAAATGCTCATCACTGTTCTTTTCTCTTCTGTTTCCCCTCCGCAATTCAGAAAGATTCTCAGTTAATTTATCATGCATTTTATTCTGTACTCCTGTCTATACACGGCTGGATGTCAGACAGTAACGCTCACATCAAATTTCTTTAGAATTTGGGGGAATAGAGAGCTATGAAAAAGTCGGTTTCACTGGTGTAGTAGCTTAAGAGGAAATCCTCATCAGACTGCTGTCACATTCTCAAGGAGATGTCGACTATGTCACAGAGATGGTCTGTACCGATAAGTATTAAGCATGCTGGTCTACCACTCCCCCCCCCCCCCAATGGCTTTATAATAAGACCTTAAGGTTTATAAATAATTGCACAACATTGAGAGAGAAAGAGAGAGCGAGAGCAAGAGAGAGAAAAAGAGATTAAAAAAAGAGAGTGAGAAAGCAAGAGAAAAATAAATAAACAAGTAACGTCAGGATAAGTTGAACGGTATTGGGTTTAGCCAGCGTTTGTCCCAAAAACATGAGAAGTTTACAAATTTGCATGAAATACAAACATGTCACAGGAAGGCAAACGAGACAAAAGAACATCTGTTGTCTTTTTCTATCTGTTTCCGTTCATCCAAAATAGGCTGTAAATTGTGCAAGGAATGAAGCAACAAATCCTTGGAGAATAGTTAGCAAGGTTTTTGTTGTACCTTGAAGTATGAGCTTCAAAAACTGACTGCAGTAAGACAGGCTGTGTCCTGGTGATGGAAAAACTGACTGCAGTAAGAGAGGCTGTGTCCTGGTGATGGAAAAACTGACTGCGTAAGAACAGGCGTGTCCTGGTGATGGAAAAAATGACTGCAGTAAGACAGGCTGTGTCCTGGTGATGGAAAAACTGACTGCAGTAAGACAGGCTGTGTCCTGGTGATTGACAAACTGACTGCAGTAAGACAGGCTGTGTCCTGGTGATGGACCAAACTGACTGCAGTAAGACAGGCTGTGTCCTGGTGATGGACAAACTGACTGCAGTAAGACAGGCTGTGTCCTGGTGATGGAAAAACTGACTGCAGTAAGACAGGCTGTGTCCTGGTGCACATTCTTACCTAAAAAGTTTCCTTCAGTTACCTTACTTTCTTAGGTTATGAATTATGGTACTAGTTTACACTTATCAGGTCACATGGACATTGTGTACAACATGTGCTGTTTTCGTGTGATTTTGATACAGAAATAAACAACAATACGTTCTTATTCCCAGACACACCTCAGTAGCAGGTTTGAGGCCCTACCCCCTACGGTTACCATTGTTTACCTGTACATCTTCAGATGTAGCGTACAAACAGCTTCTGAACTACTCTGTGATCTAAACATAGATGTGAAGAAACAGCAAATGCCAACTTTTATCCACTTTTTTTCTACTCCCAAAAGTAAGACACTAACTGAAGAATTTGTTGTGAGCAGAGAGAGCGGTATAAACATGTTTTGCCCCCCCAACCCAGATAAAGACATGTAATGGCAGAATGTTCTTGTTAAGTGCGTCATCGGTAAGACCTCTCTTCTGACCTCTCATTTCAGTGTTCCACACAAAGGAAAGATTTTGGCCAAGTGGGAGAAGGGAAAACAAAAATACGATACACTTGTTTGACAAAATAAATACTTTCACTATTGAAAGAGGGTTCAACCATATTATAATAAATAATATTGCCGGAATATAACTGAAAGTGTTGTCAAATCATTATTGTCTTACTGTCACAGCTGTTGATTAGACGTGGGGAAGAAGCGTTGTATCTGTATTCTCCATGGCGTTCAGGTGGTATTGGGGATAGAAATGCAAAAACAAACTACCTGGGTCCATTAACTCATCATTCCAACACACACACACACTGAGGCCGTTTTCATACCAGTGATCATTATGTGTGATGGGATGAGCGCTAGTATATTTCCTCTTATACTGTCCTATCTCCCAGGGTGTGCAGACACACTCTTTTACCAAATCCAGATTGCAGATAGATCTGTAGATCTGCTTAGCACTTCCATGCTATTTCTCCATATTACCCCGTCTCCTCTCCTATCTTATCTTCTCCTATCTTCTCCTCCAGTCTCTTCTCCCCCAGTCTTTCCTAATTTCTCCTTTTCTATTCTCTTCTCTTTAAACATCTACTCTCTTCTCCTCTTTGTACATTCTGTTGATTCTAGGAAACAGTCAGCTAAGCACACTGAAACCAGTATGCACTGCACATCTTTCCACTGGCTGTTTCCAGGGAACACATTTTCCAGGTATAAAATGTTCTGGATGAAAATAGCTCAAAGTTTTCAAAAAAAAGACTTGATTTAAGTCAGAAACCTTATATCAAATAATCCCCAAGGTTAGTCAGTCAGGACACGTCAATATCTGTTAGGTGATAAGATTCATATTTTCACTGTAGGACGGATTAAATTAAAATGACAGATATATCCTTTTATTTCAGGTCGGAACAGAAAACGTGAAATCCTCCTCAGATCGATACTGACAAGTTAATTTGATGTATCTGCTCTTAAAAACGATAGCTTCATTAGCTACTTCCTCCCTTCTCTGACACATGTACTACCACAATCTGTAGTCTGGTGAGCGGTTTCATATGCACTGCCACTTATTTAGTCTTAACTGCATGAAATCGTCAGGTTTAGGATACATAGACGGATCTGTCTTTGTATTCCCATAAATCCACATTCACTTCAGAAGACATAATTTAGCCCCTTTGAATCTCTCAATCAATCAGAGACTGGTCTTCTAKGCCCGAGTTACAAAGAAAAAGCCATATCTCAGACTGGCCCATAAAAAGAAAATATTAAAATGGGCAAAAGAACACAGACACTGGACAGAGTCACTTAGAAATGTCCTTGTTTTTGAAAGAAAAGGACATTTGTTATTTACACTACTGGTCAAAAGTTTTAGAACACCTRCTCATTCAAGGGTTTTTCTTTATTTTTACTATTTTCTATATTGTAGGATAATAGTGAAGACATCAAAACTATGAAATAACACATATGGAATCATGTACTAACCAAAAAGTATTAAACAAATCAAAATATATGTTATATATTCTTCAAATAGCCACACTGACTTGATGACAGCTTTGCACACTCTTGGCATTCTCTCAACCAGCTTCATGAGGTAGTCACCTGGAATGCATTTCAATTAACAGCTAAAAGTTAATTTGATGAATTTCTTTCCTTCTTAATGCTTTTGATCCAATCAGATGAAGTGGTATACAGAAGATAGCCCCTTTTGGTAAAAGACCAAGTCCATATTATGGCAACATCTCAAATAAGCAAAGAGAAACGACAGTCCATCATTACTTTTAGACATGATGGTCAGTCAATGCGGAAAAATTTCAAGTAACAGACACATCTCAACATCAACTGTTTAGAAGAGACTACATGAATCAGGCCTTCATGGTTGAATTTCTGCAAAGAAACCACTGCTAAAGGACACTTGCTTGGGGCAAGAAACAAGAGCAATGGACATTAGACTGGTGGAAATCTGTCCTTTGGTCTGATGAGTCCAAATGTGAGATTTTTGGTTCCAACCGCTGTGTCTTTGTGAGATGCAGAGTAGGTGAACGGATGATTTTCGCATGTGTGGTTCCCACCGTGAAGCATGGAGGAGGAGTAGTGATGTGGGGGTGATATATTTAGAATTCAAGGCATACTTAACCAGCATGGCTACCACAGCATTCTGCAGCGATACGCCCACCCATCTGGTTTGCACTTAGTCATACTATAAATTGTTTTTCAACAGGACAATGACCCAATACACATCTCCAGGCTGTGTAAGGGCTATTTGACCAAGAAGAGAGTGATGAAGTGCTGCATCAGATGACCTGGCCTCCACAGTACATTACTGAGGCTGAGCTCCCTGCCATCCAGGCCCTCTATATCAGGCAGTGTCAGACTCCAGCCTCCCAAGTCATAGACTGTTCTTACTGCTACTGCACGGCAAGCAATACTGGAGTACCAAGTCTGGGACCAAAAGGCTCCTTAACAGCTTCTACCCCCGAGCCATAAGACAGCTGAACAGTTCATAAAATGGTTACCTAGACTATTTACATTGACCCCCTTATTTTATTCTTATGTTTTGTACTGACTCTCTTGCACAGGCTTGATATACACTCACTGTACCCCACACCCACTACTGGCACTCCAACACACACACACAAACACACATTCATATTCCTTCACACTCTTCACATGCCCACGGCTTCTCTCTGTTAATTATCTATGCATAGTCCCTTTACCCCTACCTACATGTACATTGCCTCAATTACCTCGACCCTCCTGTACCCCTGCACATTGATTCGGTACTGTAGCCCCTGTATATATCCTTGTTATTGTTTTATTGTGTTACAATATTTCCCTTTTGCTTAGCACATTTTTCTTACTTACTTTTAAAAAATTAAAAAAAAACACTAAGTAGACTGTGCCATTAAACAGCTTGGAAAATTCCAGAAAATGTTGTCATGGCTTTACAAGCTTCTGATAGGCTAATTGACGTAATTTGAGTCAATTGGAGGTGTATCTGTGGATGTATTTCAAGGCCTACCTTCAAACTCAGTGCCTCTTTGCTTGACATCATGGAAAAATCAAAATAAATCAGCCCAGCAAAATTGTAGACCTCCACAAGTCTGGTTCATCCTTGGGAGCAATTTCCAAATGCCTGAAGGTACCACGTTCATCTGTACAAACAATAGTACGCAAGTATAAACACCGTGGGACCACGCAGCCGTCATACCGCTCAGGAAGGAGATGCGTTCTGTCTTCTAGAGATGAACGTACTTTGGTGCGAAAAGTGCAAATCAATCCCAGAACAACAGCAACGGACCATGTGAAGATGCTGGAGGAAACAGGTACAAAAGTATCTATATCCACAGTAAAACGAGTCCTATATCGATATAACCTGGAGGCTGCTCAGCAAGGAAGAAGCCACTGCTCCAAAACCGCCATAAAATAGCCAGACTACGGTTTGCAGCTGGACATGGGGACAAAGATCGTACTTTTTGGAGAAATCTCCGCTGGTCTGATGAAACAAAAATAGAACTGTTTGGCTATAATGACCATCGTTATGTTTGGAGGAAAAAGGGGGACGCTTGCAAGCCGAAGAACACCATCCCAACCGCGATGCACAGGGGTGTCACGTTCCTGACCTTATTTCCTTTGTTTAGTTGGTCAGGACGTGAGCTGGGTGGGTATATTCTATGTTATGTGTTTCATTGGTTTAGGGTTGTCTAATTGGCCTGATGTGGTTAWCAATCAGAGGCAGGTGTTTTTACGTTGTCTCTGATTGGGAACCATATTAAGGTAGGCTGTTCTCACTGTTTGTTTGTGGGTGATTGTTCCTGTTCGTGCGTTATTTGTGTTTTGTTTATATATTCTTAAGTTCAGGACTGTAGCGTCGTTGGGTTTCGTTTTGTTTATTGTTTTGTTCGTCTTTAAAAAAAAGTATTCAAATAAATATGGATACATACCACGCTGCGATTTGGTCCTCCTCTCCTTCAACCAAMGACGAGAGTCGTTACAAGGGGTGGCAGCATCATGTTGTGGGGGTGCTTTTCTGCAGGAGGGACTGGTGTACTTCACAAAATAGATGGCATCATGAGGTAGGAAAATTATGTGGATATATTGAAGCAACATCTCAAGACATCAGTCAGGAAGTTAAAGCTTGGCCACAAATGGGTCTTCCAAATGGACAATGACCAGAAGCATACTTCCAAAGTAGTGCCGAATTGGCTTAAGGACAACAAAGTCAATGTATTGGAGTGGCCATCACAAAGCCCTGACCTCAATCCTATGGAACATTTGTGGGCAGAACTGAAAAATGTGTGTGAGCAAGGAGGCCTAAAAACCAGACTCAGTTACACCACCTCTGTCACGAGGAATGGGCCAAAATTCACCCAATTTAGTGTGGAAAGCTTGTGGAAGGCTACCCGAAACGTTTGACCCAAGTTAAACAATTTAAAGGCAACGCTACCAAATACTAATTGAGTGTGTAAACGTCTGACCCACTGGGAATGTGATGGAAAAAATAAAAGCTGAAATAAATCATTTTATCTTCTATTATGCTGACATTTCACATTCATAAAATTAAGTGGTAATCCTAATTGACCTAAAACAGGGAATTTTTACTAGGATTAACTGTCAGGAATGTGAAAAACTGAGTTTAAATGTATTTGGCTRAGGTGTATGTAAACTTCTGACTTCAACTGTAGGAAGAGACACTGAGGCTGAATGGCAACGTGTTGTCAATGTGTTGTCAATGTGCGGCGGAACACATCTCCGATCAGTATTTAATATAATCCTGCTCAATACCGGTAATCAGATTTATGAAGACATCGCTGTTTGTCCAAATATCTCAAACTCGCAAATTGTACATCCCTGAAGATTTCCCTTTATTTATTTATTTTTTCAAATGGCATGAGGCTGCGTTTTTAATACCTAAGGAAAATGTCATTGGATCGTCAGTGTATTTGCATGGATATTGTTGTGATTGAGGATTGCTTTTGACAATACTGAGTACCGCAGGTTCTCAATTATATATTTTTCTTCTCATTTATGAATACCGTTAGGCAGCTTGGAGTGGCCATCATTGACGTGCACAATAGAAGTCATAAATTTAGACATGGAACAGTACATGATGTAGGCAATGGAATGCTGTTCACTGTAGTGATGCACGAATTGACTCATAACTCTCATAATCAAGCTTTAGTGGGTACATTTATGCTTTAGGGCCTAGCTGTGTGCGAGCCAAATACATGCCAATTTAATGCTTCTGGGAACTTTGGCAGAAAAAGTAAACGTCAATCCACTGAGGCAAAAAGGACAATGTCTGAGTTTAATTCAATAAGATAAAGTGAAATGGAGAGTTGAAAATAAAGAGAAGGGAGGGCAAGAACAGTAGCATAATATTTGGGAAAGATGTTATGGGTGATGATTGTGAGGCGCTATAAAATTCGACAGTCACAAGACTGGGACTTCAAATATGATACGTCAAGGGAATTGTACTGTTCAGATGGGTTATGGAATAGTAACTGAAATCTGGACACTGTAGGTTTATAACCTCTCATATAATATTAACTCCTGCAGAATTAAACAGTTATTTCAGGTAAATGATACACCAAAAGTATATTTTGAGTCGGGAGCGTGAGTGGATAAATGTTACGTATTTATTTTATTGAGAGAATGAACGTGCGGTTATTGTCGTAATTTATAGGCAGAAACGTCGGCCTATCTAAATTAGTCTTAAAAAATAAATAATCACGCACCGCCTGTAAAAAAAACACTTCCTTTACAGCGCATTTTCTATATTTCTGGTATATGGTCAAATGCGGGCGGGCGGGTGAACAAACAGCTGACCCACGCATCACTATTTCAATGTTCAACAGTTGAAGGGTATATGTATATCGTATAACATCACTTAAATGCCAAGTCTCAAATAGGAGCCTGTCCCTTTTAATAGCCGGGCATCGGCACACATTTCAGCAAATATGCCTGTTTCAAATTAACGCAGTGTTACGAATCCCTTTGGCCCGACAGTTTAGGGAGGATGGTAATGGGACCCGTAACATAACTCATGCAAAGTGTAATAGTGACAAAGTAACGGTGAGAACGAAATAACCACGACAACTTAAATTTACCGTCAAACTCAGGGTTTATTAGCAACAAACACGTGGKAAKGGGGGGGGGGGGGGGRGGGMAGSAAAAGGGGCTGAGCTGGACCCAAGGAAAGAAAGAATAAGAATCCAAAAACACCCCTAAGCTAGACTAGCCTATTTCAACAACAGATRACTAACTAACCAAAAATACAGWGGGTGGTCCGCCCAGTTCTAACTAGTGTATTTAACAAAGTTTACCGACGGGTAGTTTATGCCCATGGGCGTCTTATCTTGGTTACCCCCTTTTCCCACCATCAAACAAACACTCACACACCATAACCAAAACAATACTCACAGGTTGGAACAAAGTGACATGTATCCTAAACCACACAAGAGGTCTACAAACATATGGCATGTACAGAGMGATTGCTCTAGACAAAGAGATCGAGCTCTAGAGAAAACAACTGACAGGGTTTTTAAACCAAGGGAAAGGGAATGTGATTGGGTAGGAGAAAAGGAGCAGGTGTCTTCTGATTAGCGACTGATTGATGACTGATTGGGGAATGATGATGGTCACCTGTGAGTAGGGGAGAAGGAGAGAAAAGAAATACACACAGGATACACACAGAATACTTGTATCTGTAACACGCAGGATCTAAATGAATTGTTAATGCGTGAACTTCAGTGAGTACCGTAAAGATTGAGCAAAAGAAGAGAAAGAAGAGCAACATCAGTGTGGTTTGACATCAATGTGGTTTGACATTGTCGGCTCAACTAGAAACAAGATCTCACGGTCTCACGTCAGGATTCAACGTTTGTATTCGATGTTCTAGGGACCTAGACAAACGTTGAAAACTTTTGTCTATCTGGTGTGATGACGTTGCAACTACGGGTGACACAATGGTGAAGAAGCCCGCAATTGGGGATGTATGATAGTCTTTGCCTAGTCTTTGCAAGTCTGATCTGCAATGGATTTGTTCTGTTTATACTGGTAATAATAAACAATGTGGTAGTCTTTTCAACATTTTATTGTGTTAAAGCTGTGTGCTCAAATAAATGCCTGGCTCTAATAAGCACCGGTTGTTACATTTTCGTCTTCCAGAGCGACATAAAGGAGCAATTAGGGTTAAGTGCCTTGCTCTATGGGCACATTATTAGATTAGTCACCTAGTAAGCTCAGGGATTCAAACAGGCGACCTTTCAGTTACTGGCCCAACACTCTTAACCGCTAGGCTACATGCCACCATTGATTGAAGCAAATAAATGCATGGGCTATTCATTCGTTTTACAGTAATTCCAAGTAGAGAAACTACAGTGATGACACAGAGTGTGAGCCAAAACCGTGTGCTTATTTGAAAGGTTACTGGTTTAGAATCTAGAGTACAAGTATCACAACAAAACATGCTTAATCTACGCTATAGACTCTATTCTGGGTATAGAGGCTATACAGATACACTGGTTGGGAAGCTACCATTTCTTGGGAACACCAAGGCAGCAAGCACTATTGCAAGTTAGATTTTCTTCTAACATTGGCTATTTTATTTAATGGGTATTTATTTCATTCATATTGGAGCTGATAAAACCGCAGCGAAGGATAACAACTGTAGTTCAGAGTGAGCATACATGTGAAGTGGGAGGCAGCAGCTATTAGCTAATACGACATGGAGGTTCATCCTTCATGATTCTCAACAGGTCATTCATTTAAAGTTAATGGTAGTGGATTATTATCATAAATACAAGCACGGGTCTGTCTGCAATCACTGTCTGACATCATCACTCATTTTTCTCACTTTGTTTCATCACTAATGGGTATAAAACACACATGCAATCACGCATGCACACACAGTAATTTTTTATTTATATTTGTACCCCTTTCTCTCCCCAAATGGTAGTTACAGTCTTGTCCCATCGCTGCAAATCCCGTACAGAACTCGGGAGAGGCGAAGGTTGAGAGCCATGCGTCCTCCAAAACACGACCCGCCAAGCTGCACTGCTTCTTGACACACTGCTCGCTTTAACCAGAAACCAGCCGCACGACTGCGTCGGAGGAAACACAGTGAAGCAGGCGACAGTGTAAGCGTTCATGCGCCGGTCCCGCCACAAGGAGTCGCTAGAGCGCGATGAGACAAGAACATCCCGGCCAGCCAAACCCTCCCCATGACGACGATGGGCCAATTGTGCACCATGGGTCTCCCGGTCACACCCGGCTGCGACACAGCCTGGGATTGATCCCGGGTCTGTAGTGGCGCCTGTAGCACTGCGATGCAGTGCCTTAGACCGCTGCACCACTCGGGAGGCACCACACTCATACATTACTTTGTTTAATAACCCCATTTCCACCAACCAATCCCCCCCCCCTGTCGTCCCTCTCTCTCTCTCTCCCCTCTGTTCTGAAGTGTTTAGTCTGAATCCATAAGAGTAGTCTCCTATCTAAGGGCCAGTCTGGATCTGGAGATTACAGTGCTCAAAGAGCACGCACACGCAATCTCTCAAACACACACATATATCAAACACACACATATATCAAACACACACATATATCAAACACACACATATATCAAACACACACATATGCTTGCAGACTCTAATACACACACAAACACACACCACCCAAGGAGCCCATCAGACTCTTATCATGTGCGTTACACAGCCAGAGTTGGTCTGGGACAGGCTGTTTGATGCCCATCGCTAGTGAAGACAAATCACAACAACAACAACTGCAGCACAAGGCCATTCAATCTAAAAGGGCATTTATGCATCACGAGGAAATCTAGATTTTTGTTGTTATTATTGCTATGGTGTTTGTTTGTGTGTGCAGTCCTGGGATGTAAAATAGATCAAGGATTGAATGAACAAAACCGGCACTGACAGGTAAACAAACATGCGTTAGGAAACTACACCAGAAACGTTACAGAATGACATTACAATCAGGTCAAGAGAACCGCCAGAGCTGTCAGTTTATCTTAGATTCAAACACATCTGTTTTACAAACTCGGTCGGTAATACAAGATGTCCTTGTACACTGGTGGTTCAAGAACGTTGAACCCATTCCGGCTCTCTAGTTGGACTAAAAGGAGCTTGATCCTCTAAGGAACAATGCAGCCTATTGTGTGTTTTATTACACAGCGATCGACTGCCTGGTACTTCATGCTCTCCATTTCACCAATGGTATGACCCCCTCCCTGTGTGTTGGCCTATGGGGCACACAGCAATTGTATGACCCCCTGCCTGTGTGTTGGCCTATGTGGCACACAGCAATCCAATCTGCCTGTGTTTGACCACCATTCCAATGGGTCACACAGGGAAATACTATACTAGGCTATGAGCTAAGGGAGTTGATCCTATGGACAGCATGTGTAGAAACAACCCCTTTCTTATTTCCACATGCATTACTGTATAGTACACCAACCTATGTGCCCATAACCACAATACATTCAGTATAAGGGATACATTTGTAAATACATACTGTACAGTTGTAAAAAGCTTTCATAAACAACTAACTTGCCAATACAAGAATGGGGAACTTGGTATGTGCAATAATACAGTATTGATAAGAAAATCATATCGGTTTAATTTTAGTAACAAAATAATGATTCAATAATCAACAAATGAATAGTCCTGTCAGAGCTAAGAGGACAAAGAGCAAATCCAGAATGTAACTGAAAACGTAGGTCCTACCAGAACCTCTGGAATAGTCTTTGAGTCTTTGAAGAATGGAAGTCTAAGTCCAAGGAAAAATATATAGCAAAGGAATAGCCCTTAAAAAATACAGAAAGGTAATTCCAACGCAATCCCAGGTACAAACCAATAATCCAACAGAAATCCAAAAGGTGGAATGGAAACAGACGGCTTTAAACTATTCAATGTCTATTTTCAGCAAACCAGTGTGGAATAAGGGAGAAAAGATGCCTGTAATCCATTTTAGTAGCAAACAATGTTATTCTCTCATCAAACAATAGAGGCGCATTCCTCTACCCAAGGCTGCGTTCAGTACCTTTTTATGTTCTAGAACATTCAATTGAAGGGAAATGGTACTGTAACAAGGATTATGTATATACTGACAAGATACATGTCTCTCTGCCCTAAAAATGTGAGTTGTTGTCCACAAAGCGGCACGGCGGGCTGTCTAGATCCCGCCTATCCTTTCTTTGGATTGGTGAATACATCTCATTTTTTAAATACTTTTTTGAATATTCGATGGTTGTTGACATCAACTGCATGTACTCAATGGAGAGAGATGCTATGCTACTAGCCTCATGCCATGAATATGCATAGCCATCTTAAGACAACTCCGATATAAAGTGTTTTTTCTCAAAGTTGCGGGGATGTCACGTGTCCTACTTATATAGTACACTCATAACAACCTAAGCATTACAAATCTTCTATTCAATCAAATAAACCTTACATAGCAAATAAGCCGTTCATTATTTTGTTGGGGAACGCTGCCAGAATGGTCACTGCCCTTTAAATACGTCACACATTGCTTCAAGCCACACCTCGCCACACCCACCAAACGGGAGTAAACATACCTCAAAATCTGTTCAAGAACATACAAGAACGTTTTGGGGAAACATGTCATTCAGTACAAACCGTTCCGCAACGCAGCAAACGTTCAAGAGAACTGAACGCACCTCAGCCGTTGCTGACACTGGCCAGCATAGGTATTACAACGCCTGGATAGGTATGTTATAGCAATCTGTAAGTCGATGACACAGTTGATGATGGGGCACACAACTTAATGATGTCACTTGTTAAATCCACTTCAATCAGTGTAGATGAAGGGGAGGAGACAGGTTAAAGATGGATTTTTAGGCTTTGAGACAATTGAGACATGGATTGTGTATGTGGGAAGCATTGGAGTCAACATGGGCCAGCATCCCTGTGGAACGCATTCGACACCTTGTAGAGTCCATGCCCAAACGAATTGAGGCTTTTCTGAGGGCAAAAGGGGGTGCAACTCAATATTAGGAAGGTGTGCCTAATGTTTTGTACACTCAGTACATATTTCCACACTATGAGGTTGGAATAATACTGTGAAATTGTGAAAATTATGATAATGCCATTTCAGTTTAAGAGCTGTTTGAAAAGACCACCTGAAAGTTCTGCCTGTTTTGGTGGGATGGAGTTTTGGCCTTCCATGGTGACATGATCCAAACATCCAAACCTTTCTCTCAGACAGTCCAAGCAAAATTCTTTCTTGAGAAATTGCTCTTGCTAAGAAGTTATTTTAACCTGTCTAGCCCCGGGGTTCCGCTAGCGGAACTCCTCCCACATTCCACTGAAAAGGCATTTTTTTGAAATATTTAACTTTCACACATTAACAAGTCCAATACAGCAAATGAAAGATAAACATCTTGTGAATCCAGTCAACATGTCCGATTTTTTAAATGTTTTACAGCGAAAACACCACGTATATTTATGTTAGCTCACCACCAAATACAAAAAAGCACAGACATTTCTTTCACAGCACAGGTAGCTTGCAGAAAACCAACCAAACTAACCAAGAACCAACCAAACTAACCAAGAAACAACTTCATCAGATGACAGTCTTATAACATGTTACACAATAAATCTATGTTTTGTTCGAAAAATGTGCATATTTGAGCTATAAATCAGTTTTACATTGCAGCTACCATCACAGCTACCGTCACAAATAGCACCGAAGCAGCCAGAGTAATTATAGAGACCAACGTGGAATACCTAAATACTCATCATAAAACATTTCTGAAAAATGCATGGTGTACRGCAAATGAAAGACAAGCATCTTGTGAATCCAGCCAATATTTCAGATTTTTTAAGTGTTTTACAGCGAAAACACAATATAGCATTATATTAGCTTACCACAATAGCCAGAAACACAAGCCATTTACCAGCAGCAAAAGTTAGTGATCGTAACAAACCAGCAAAAGATATATAATTTTTGACTAACCTTGATAAGCTTCATCAGATGACAGTCCTATAACATCAGGTTATACATACACTTATGTTTTGTTCGAAAATGTGCATATTTAGAGCTGAAATGAGTGGTTATACATTGTGCTAACGTAGCATCTTTTTCCCAGAATGTGCGGATATTTTTCTAAAACTCACCTATTCTGACCAAATAACTATTCATAAACATGACTAAAAAATACATGTTGTATAGGAAATGATAGATACACTAGTTCTTAATGCAATCGCCGTGTTAGAATTCTAAAAATAACTTCATTACGACATCCAGCTTACGTTATAGCGAGAGCGTGCCCAAAATCTGGGCGCTAACTAATAGTACACATGTTCGACAGATATATGAAATAGCATCATAAAATGGGTCCTACYTTTGATGATCTTCCATCAGAATGTTGTACAAGGGGTCCTTTGTCGGGAACAATCGTTGTTTGGTTTTAKAATGGCATTTTTCCCTCTCAAATGAGCAAGCAAAACTAGCCAAGTGGCGCTAAGCTCTCCTTCTTCACCAAACGCAAAGAACGCAACACGTCTAAACTCCCGAAAAAATTTCAATAATCTAATAAAACTATTTTGAAAAAACATACTTTACGATGATATCTTCACATTTATCAAATAAAATCAAAGCCGGAGATATAAGACGTCTATAACGATTGCTTTTCAGAAGCCAATACTGGTGACCTTTATGCGCTTCCTGAACAAACGAATTCTGGGGTCATGTCATTCCAAGCTGTCTCTTTTGACCATAGAAAGAGATTGAGACCCCATTTCACCTCTCACAGCCTATTGACATCTAGTGGAAGGCGTATGAAGTGCATGTATAGTCATAAATCTCAAGCAAAATGATAGGCAGGCCCTGGAACAGAGCCTCGATTTAAAAAAAWTCACTTTCTGACAGGAAGTTTGCTGCAAAATGAGTTCTGTTTTACTCACAGATATAATTCAAACGGTTTTAGAAACTTGACAGTGTTTTCTATCCAATAGTAATAATAATAGGCATATTGTACGAGCAAGAATAGAGTACGAGGCCGTTTACATTGGGCACGATTTTCCCTCAAAGTGTAAATAGCACCCTCTATCCTCAACAGGCTAAGAAGTTGTTTTGGGTTATTTTTTGACCATTTTGATTGAAAACAATCACAGTAAGGTACTTAATTGAAACCCATAAGTGTTTGATATTGACATACACATGGCTGCATTGGGCCTTTAATAGGTCATCATCACAATACAGTGTGAAAACATAATCTTGTCCAAGTACATACATTACCCACTCTTTTCATAGGTTCAACATTTCATTCATTTCTTTTACTTTTAGGGGCAATGTTTAATTTCATTTTTGCTTTATGCTTTCATGGTTACGCATGTTACACAGTACCCAATGTATGTACATATGTTATGAAGTTTACAACATTAAAGTTGGCTATTTGGTTTGTGAACAACTTCCTTTCAGTGTCCCAGATGAACCGTCATATAAKTCCATGTTACCCTTTGTCATGAGCATGTACACCCCCACTCTCCCTAGAGTAACAGTTAGGGGTCAACCTATGACTTCTGATTATGGGAGAAGGGGTGTAGAGGTCATCATCCCCCAGTCAGCTGTCAAAGCCTCTCCACAGGGGGTGGGGGGTTGCTCTCTCTCTCTGATCTGACTGACCAGTGTCAGTAACGACCTGGTGTCAGGGGTTACGATAGGCACACAGGCACAGCTGCACGGTCGCTGATATGATACACTGGATGACTCACTCTGTCTGGGGACATTCTGATCATGATGGGTTTTAGGCATACATATTACTTACTATGGGGGAGCTACAGGGAGCACAAAGCACTAAAAATGGTTTTGTTGTTGAACTGAAAATAGCTACCAAAGATATCAGCCATTTTGTCTGAGCTACATTGACTTTCCAGAAGTGAATCCAGGCTGAAACCTTTCACAGATATAATTTGTTCCTCTGTTTTCTCCCTCACCTACTGTATACTACTCAAGGGGAACTATACAGTATAACTCAAACAATAAAATGGTGTCAGAACCCTCTTCTTGCCAGAGACACTCACAGATCATTCAGCGATGGGACCTGAGGCTTCAGAGGAGCAGAAGAGGAGAGCATTGGCATGGTGGCAGGCAGGGTAAGAGAAGAGAACGAGGCAGAGGCATTGTTATGGAGGAGGTTCTGGAGGAGACTCTACTGGGACTGGAGTTACTATGTCATCCCTCTACACCTTTCATGGAAGATGTGGTGGTGGGTAGGTTGGGATGGGGTATGGTTGTGTAGGATGGTTTTGTGTGTGTGTGTGTGTGTGTGTGTGTGTGTGTGTGTGTGTGTGGTGGTGTGTGTGTGGTGTGTGTGTGTGTGTGTGTGTGTGTGTGGTGTGTGTGTGTGTGTTGTGTGTGTGTGTGTGTGTGTGTGTGTGTGTGTGTGTGTGTGTGTGTGTGTGTGTGTGTGTGTTGGTATACATTCACATGCACGTGTGTATATATTAGGTACTGTAGCTATAGTTCTGAGTAGAAGACCTTTGGTCTTCGAGGTTTGAGTCATCACTAGACAACGAGCTTTCCGCTTCGCCATCTCATTTTGTACAAAGCTTTACTCCTAACGATGGAAGGAGAGCTGCATGCCAGGGTTTGGGGAAAATCATAATAATTGACAGCCAGAGAAATGGAACTCATTTAAAGCCACATTAAATTCACATGAGCTGTCTGGTTAATTGTGAAGCCGAGCAGAACAGCATGTGGGAAGGGCCACTATACTAACAACACAAATCCTCTGCAGAGAGATAGCTGGGTAAATTGCTGGACCAGATGCAAACACCAAGCTTTATATGCCTGTGGATTGAGTTCTCTCTCTATCACAATGTCTTTCCTTAGCTGGTGTAGCCAGTGTTTGTCCATTCATTCCCTGAGCCTTCAGGGGTGCATATATTTTGCTATAGCCCAGCACTAACCATCTGATTTCAACTAATCAATCAAATTAAATTAATCAAGGGCTTGATACTTTGTTAATTTGTTTAATAAGATTAGTTAGTGCTTGGATAGAACAAAAATGTGCACCTTCTCCCCTGAAAAGATGTAGAGAATGGAGGTGTGAGGTTCTATATGGAGGTGTTATAAGACTGTTAGGAGAGAAGAACATACAGACCCGCTGCTGTCAAAGCAATTATGCTAACCAGGGTTTGTTCTCTATTGTCTCTAGCTGGTAGGACTGGTGTGTGTGTGTGTGTGTGGTGTGTGTGTGTGTGGGTGTGTGTGTGTGTGTTGTGTGTGTGTGTGTGTGTGTGTGTGTGTGGTGGTGTGTGTGTTGTGTGTGTGGTGTGTGTGTGTGTGTGTGTGTGTCGTCCGTGTTTCTCTCCACTGTCTTTAGAAGCTGATTGGCTGTCCCCAGAGAGGCACTTAGTCTGTCCTCTCATCCAACCTCTTGAGTTACAACTCACCCCACAACTGCACCATCAGTGGAGGCGTCCACACACACATACACACACACGACTGAGGCAATCTCTCCCCCCCAAACACCCTCAAAAAGCGGGTCCCAGTATCTGCTGACAGCTCTCCTGACCTCTCAGGTCATTCAGCGTCTCCAGGAAGCCACCGTCAGCACCCCGTCCCCAAGATGAGAATCATTTCTGCATGCTGCCTCCTCCTGTAATCACAGGCATTTGGCGGTTCTAGTAGCATTCATCACCTCAAGTGGGACAAGTGATATGGACGTTCTCCAACACATACCCACACCTTTTCTCTTCACACACATTATCTTCTTCTGCTCCTCTCACCTGGGTAAGTAAACAACACAACACACACACCACACACCACACACACACACAACACACACCACACACACACACACACACACAGCACACACACACACACACACACACATCACACACACACACACACACACACACCACAGCACACACACAAACACACACACACACACACACACCACACACACCACACAGTCAGCATTGAAGAGAGACCAATACACATGCAACGCATGCCTCGCACATCATACACACGACAACACACACCAACACATCACACGCAAGCACCTAACCTACACCCCTCCACCCCCAGACACACACAACATCCATTCCTCACACACACACACACCCACACACACACACACCTAACCTACACCCCTCCACCCCCAGACACACACAACATCCATTCCTCACACACAAATAACAGTAAGGGGGGAAGGGATCTGAGCTGCCATTGCCTGACATCATACCCATTAAGTTAGCCAGTGGAAGGATGTGCGTGCTGTACTCTCCCAAGGGACCCTCTGCAACACTCTCTTAAGAAAAGTGGCCCATAGATAGAACATGCGTATGTATCCAATATCCATTCTCCTCATTGACTATGAATGGCATTACGCAGCTGAAGGCTTGCTATACTGCATATATACAGTACCTCTCGTGTCTATGAGGATCTGTGCTTGGACTTCAGGTGCTCTGATAGCTACAATAGTCATTAGTGGATGTTCACTCCCTCTCCGTATCTTAGCATACTGTACTGTAGCGTAAACATACTGTACGTTACACTATGGCTCTCTCCCAGGCTTCATAGGAATGATGGTCTTCGTATAGCCTGAGAGGACTTGTCTCTACAGCTTTGAGGTTGATGATGATTACTTGAATGTAATATGTTCAGAAAAAAATGTCTGGGTCATACAGCATGCAGATACACACAGACAGACAAACATACCGTTTTAGCTAACAACTGTTTACCATTGCACAATTAAGATAATGGCTACCATTTGTTAAGTAGTCGATGGGATGAACAATGAACTAATGAAGGATGGGAAATAGTCTAATTAGATGCCTCAGGCTGCTATCCATCAGATAACAACCAATATGCCCTTCTGACATCAGAGCTGGAGTTAGGAATTTACATATCTCTATGACCTCATTACCAAAGGAAAGGTTGTTATTGTATTTCATGTTCAGCTAGCAGATGTAGCTCATCTCCTCTGAGTGGTCAGTGAAGTTAAGGGTATTCTGTAGATTGGAGATAGCCAAGGGTGTTGGGAAAGGTTTGCGTTGCTGTCTTTACTTTGGGAGGACAATGGCATACCGAGACGTTGAGGTGAGATGGGGAGAGGTGCCAACATTTTTTKGGGACTTCGGAAACGCTTTGAAGGTTGAGGACTATAAATCACTGTGGCATGTCTCTCTTCACAACACTTGAGTTTGAGACAGCAGAACGATAAAATAAAGGCTTTTAGGTTTTGGCATGGGGTGTTGTGTGAGAGAGGCGACTTTGGAACATGTTATGATGTCACCGAGTCAGTCGCAGAGCTTTACTAAAGAATGTATCGATGTTCCGAGGGTTGTAAGGTTCTGTTTGAAGTCTGTTTGGTAGTGGGTAGAAAGCGACCTTCATCCTTCTGTCCCTCTATTGTTACACCTCCTCCTCCTCTGCTTTCTCTTAAAAACAATGGATATTTTTGGTTGATTCTAATTAAAAAGACCTTGACGACAGATCAGATCTTCAGCCCATTTTACTTCTTATTTCTGTGGGAAAATATTTCATTGATTTTAGGAAAGGGGATCGAAGGCAGGCGGGGCTGAAATGGGCTCTATGAGGGATTACTACCAGCAGGGTGTATTGAGGAGGAGGGTGGTGGGGGATGAGGGGGGGTGACATCCCCCTCCGTGCCCACATGGGAGGCCTTGATCTTCGCCCAGTCATAACCCAGCTTTATTCTCTTCTCACCGTTCTCCTTACTCACTCCCTCCACCACTATGCCAATGTTGCAATCTGCTTTTTAGGCTAGACTGTAACTGCAAATCCCATCAAGGAATTTTTATGAACATTAAGCAATACTTGAAATGATCACTTACTTTCTGAATGACAAAATGACCGACCATCATGGAGCAACTACCAGTTTTCCCAGTAGAGTATTCTCTCCTCTCTCCTTCTATATCTCCCTCTCTCTTTTGCCCTCTCTCTCTCTCTCTCTCTCTCTCCCCCTCCCTATCTCCCCCTCTCCTCCCTCTTTCTTTAAATAATGTCTTAGCCCTGCAGGTGCCAACATCTCCCTCTGAAATGATTATTTCAACCCCACACAAGATAGCTTTTGGTAATTATATGTAGCATAATTAAATTTGATGAACTCCTCCGAGACATCTCGTTTAACCCAGGCTCTGTGCTTCTAAAAGGGAGACATATCTTCACCATTATGAAAGCTACCATTCAAATCCTGCAACAGTGATCCTGTTTAACCAAAGGACTAGAGTATTTCAAGTCATTATTAACTACACAGTGCATAAAATAAAGCAACAAATCATCTATCTCTGATCATAGAAAATACAAAGACAAAATGAGGACCACATTCTACCTCCAATGTTATTCATCTATGGTAAATCCTTTGAAACGAGAAAGAAACTGAGGAAAATTTGAAATTTGTCTTTCATTTGTAGGCAGTAAGCAAACAAACAACAAAGTGGCTGAGGGTCAATAACTCCTTAGCCAGACCACACAGCATCCAAAGACATCATGAGTAAGAGCACTCTGTCTGCATCCCAAATGGCACCCTATTCTATATACTTATTTTGACCAGGACCCATGTAGTGTAGTGCACTATATAGGGAATAGGGTGTAATTTGGGAAGTAGCCTCTGAATGCTCCCCACCGCTGTTTATATAAGAGAACAAATTACACTGTACAGTCATCTGCCGGATCTCATTAGTTGCTTCTGAGGCCATTATATCTCTGCTGAGTTTAAGAAGTATACTGGGTTGACCGGGTTGGGTTCAGAAGGACCACACACGCAGATAGGTAGGGAAGGGAAAAACACACGGACACAAAAGGACACACAGGCACACATGCATACACTCCCGCTTACTCTCACACACAAACACACGCACACAAAACACAATGATACATGCTTATATAGGGGCGGCTGGTAGCCTAGTGGTTAGAGCGTTGGACTTGTAACTGAAAGGCTGCAAGATTGAATCCCTGAGCAGACAAGGTAATAATCGGTCGTTCTGCCCCTGAACAAGGCAGTTAACCCACTGTTCCTAGGCCATCATTGAAAATAAGAATTTGTTCTTTACTGACTTGCCTAGTTAAATAAAGGTAAAATAAAAAATATATACATGAGCTCTGGCCAATGACGCCTTAAGAAGTAATCTTTGAACCAGTGTGAGGAAGTATTGAGGATAGAGATCATTCTACAAACACAGTTACACTTTCTACAGCAAGCCAAAGCATATTCACATTCTACAGCTGTAATAGAAAGAGAGAGAGGGGTGCTTAGGGAGACCCAGCAGCCGCCCAGCATGGCTTGGAAAGATTACACTTAGGCCCTGGACGATCACTGAGGACAACACACCGTTCTCTATGGTTACGCTGATACCTTGGTCATAACATGTGTGATGTAAAAAAGTTGTGGCTTTGTCATAATAGAATAGTGTGAAGTATATATATTCTCTCTTTCTTTCTATCTGCCTCTCCCATCTATGCATTTTCATCTCTATCTCTCTCTCTCCCCCCCTCTCTCGCTTCTTTCTCTCTCGCTCTCTCTCTCTTCTTTCTCTCTCTCCTTGTTGTTCTGTTTCTTTACTCTGATCTACACATTGGAATAGCTCTTCTTTATCTCTCTCTCTTCTTTCTCTTTTTCTTTCTTCCTCTTCCTCTCTCTCCTCTCTACAGGAGTGCCGCGCTACCGCTGGGCAACAATCCTTTATTTTGCAGTTGATTGCTCAGGGAATATTGATTAAGGCAAAGATTCGCTGCTGAGAAGTCACTTTTTCAACTTCCTCCCAGTGACTTTAATACTGAATAGAGTAGAGCTGACTCCTTCACTTGTAGATAAACTCTCGGGCACAGATCAAATACATTTCTCAAAGACACAACACACACAAACACACAAAAGCATTTACATTGACACTTTTGTCATTTATCTGACAAAAGAGCGACTTACAGCGACTTACAGTTGGCGCATTCATCTTAAGATAGTTAGGGGGGACAACCACATATCTCAGTCATAAAGTATGTACATTTTGCCTCAATAAAGTAGCTATC
>NC_036859.1:26175295-26183538 GCF_002910315.2 Salvelinus sp. IW2-2015
ACACACACACACACACACACACACATTATATCAATGCACGTCTAATGTAATGTATTCCTCCTTGGGTTGGGTGCTTATGCCTCTACGGCTCTCTCACTTTAATCACTACAATTAAAGTAACAAACAGTATCAATTAAAACAAAGGCTCGGGAACACCATTCCTCACAGAGCATTACCCATAGAAATAGCCATTACACTTCTTTAATTGACTTAGTTGAGCTGTACAAGTGCAATAAAGTGGCCTGTGCGACCTTGCAATGGGTCCTGGCAATTAAAGTATTTTCTGTGAGAGATGGAGTGTGTTACAGTATGTTACAGGATGGGTTATATCGTGCCCTATGATGAAGCGAAGCAATTCTAACCTCTTCTGATTCTTACCCAATCACAGCCTTGGGAGAGGAGTGGGAGGATGCTTTGGATGACTCTCTGAGGTGACATCATACTGTTCTGAATAATATAGGACAGTTTCCCGGACACAGATCAAGTCTTTGAATAAAAAGCACACCAAATTGAGAATTTCAATATTTTTTTTGCCCAGGACTATGGGCAAAATTTTCAGATACTATGAGTTTATATTTTTGTCGCAAAGTTGTTTTCACTGCAAGTTGAAGCGTACTGTTAGCTAGCTAGCGAACATTAGCTTGCTGGCTCACTAGCTAACATTGCGTGTATGATCTGTGTAGTAATACTATTAGAATCAGAAAACTATTTGCATTGCTAGTTAAAGCCTAATTCTAGCTAGCTAGCTAACATTGAACCTAGTTGGTTAGCTTTAGCTACCTGCAGATTCATACTATGACAATTAGTTTGTATTTGTAGTAGTATGAGTTGGGATTATGCCGGTTCATTATTGGCTAGCTAGCTACATGTCTAAACAAAAGACTCCACTTCACCAGGTGATTATATAACCCCTTAAGCTAGCCAGGTGTGTCTGGGGGTGATTACTGCCATCTATTGTATTTCATGAACATGTGTACATGTCTAGACAATAGTGACCCATCAACTTAGCTAGATGTGGCTGGGGGGGGGGGTTATAGCATTTCTTTCACATGACCATTCAATTGAGACAATCAAATCAAATTGTATTCATCACATGCGTGAAATATAACAGGTGTAGAACTTACAGTGAAATGCTTACTGACAAGCCCTTAACCAACAATGCAGTTTAAAGAAAAATACCCACCCCCCCAAAAAAAAGTAGATGAAGAAGAAGAGCAGCAGTAAAATAACAATAGCGAGGCTATATACAGGGGTACCGGTACAGAGTCAATGTGCGGGGGCACCGGTTAGTCGAGGTAATAGAGGTAATATACACATGTGGGTAGAGCTTTAAATTGACATATGAATAGACATATGAATAGATAACAACAGAGAATAGCAGCAGCGTAAAAGTGGGGGGGCAATATAAGTAGTCTGGGTAGCCATTTGATTAGATGTTCAGGAGTCTTATGGCTTGGGGGTAGAAGCTGTTTAGAAGCATCTTGGACCTAGACTTGTCGTGCGGTAGCAGAGAAAACAGTGTATGTGTCACGACTTCCGCCGAAGTTGGTCCCTCTCTTTGTTCGGGCGGCATTTGGCGGTCGACGTCACCGGCTTTCTAGTCACCACCGATCCATGTTTCATTTTCGTTTTGTTTTGTCTTCATTATACACACCTTGTTTCCATTCCATAATCAATGTTCCTTATTTAACCCTCTGGCTTCCCTTTCTGTTTTGTGAGTGATTGTTATTGCCATGTGGGCTCGTTCTTTGTGCTCTGGATTTTGTATTTTTCCTTGTTGGAACATTGCTTACATTTTTGAGTAAATTCAAATTATTGCTCAAACCTGTGTCCTGCGCCTGACTCCGCTTATCCATTCACCTAATCGCTGACAGTATGACTAGGGTGGCTGKAGTCTTTGACAATTTTTAGGGACTGGGCCGTACGCACTACCCTCTGTAGTGCCTTGCGGTCGGAGGCCGAGCAATTGCCATACCAGGCAGTGATGCAACCAGTCAGGATGCCCTCGATGGTGTGGTGCAGCTATAGAACCTTTTGAGGATCTGAGGACACATGCCAAATCTTTTCAGTCTTCTGAGGGGGAATAGGTTCTGTTGTGCTTGGACTATGTTAGTTTGTTGGTGATGTGGACACCAAGGAACTTGAAGCTCTCAACCTGCTCCACTACAGCCCCGTCGATGAGAATGGGGGTGTGCTTGGTCCTCCTTTTCCTGTAGTCCACAATCATCTCCTTTGTCTTGATCACGTTGAGGGAGAGGTTGTCTGACCTCCTCCTTTTATGCTGTCTCGTCGTTGTTGGTGATCAGGCCTACCACTTTTGTGTCATCGGCAAACTTATTGATGGTTTTGGAGTCATGCCTGGCCATGCAGTCATGAGTGAACAGGGAGTACAGGAGGGGACTGGGCACGCACCCCTGCGGGGCCCCCGTTTTGAGGATCAGCGTGGAAGATGTGTTGTTACCTACCCTTACCACCTGGGGGCGGCCCGTCAGGAAGTCCAGGATCCAGTTGCAGAGGGAGGTGTTTAGTCCCAGGGTCCCAAGTGTGTCTGGGTAAGCATCATCTAATAGTTTGGATTTGTCTGCCATGTAAAGCATAATCTAATAGTGTATGGAATCTTTCTGTGTTTTTACATTTTTTAATATAACCTTTATTTTAATAGGCAATCAGTTAAAAACAAATTCTTATTTACAATGACGGCCTACTTGTAAARCCCCCCATGTMCAAACCTCCCACAACCCGGACGACGCTGGGCCAATTGTGCGCCACCCTATCACGGCCGTTTGTGATACAGCCCGGGATCGAACCTTAGTGCCTTAGACCGCTGCGCCACTCAGGAGGTCCATATTCCTACTATGCAAATATGCAAGTAACACCTTCTGTATCCTGTGCATGTGACAAATAAACATAGATTTTATTTGATTAAGTGTTTTTACCAGAGACGGTAATGTGAATAACAACATGACCTGCACCAAAGTCAGATTAGGACATTTTACCTGGAGTTTTACCTGGAGTTTTTCCTTATTGTAGGCCATTACTTTCACCACTTTTAGTATTTACATTTTGATTGTTTAGTACACTTCTCACTCTGTTTAGCACATGGCGTCACATGTGAATCCTTAAGAGATGGTTGTGGCTAACTAAGGCACAAGAGGGTATGAATGATGCTGAATAGGTGTAGACACCAAAATATTCAAAGGTCATTTTCTCGAAAGTGGGTTTCAAGTTTATTAACTTTCAAAGCAGAATTAATTTCCCATTGTTCCTCACCTGCAGTGTATGATGTACCATTTTATAGCTCTGAGTCTCTACTTTTATGCAGCATTTACCGTGAATGTGGTCTCCGTGAAAGTGGGAACATGCAAACGTGCATTGTGGACAACGTGTGATTGGATTGAATCCATGCCTTAATGTCTTCAGGTTCACTGTTGTGACAGTTTAGAACCAAAGTAGAAAGTGGCTTGTATGTTGTGTTAGCTGGCACAACCCTCTTCAAGTTGTATAGAACAAAATCCATTGCCAATACACTTTGGAAATAAATTATTGATTCAATGCCTCATCATGTAACAGGTCGCTTTTACACCCCCTTTCAATTTTATTCTCCCTTTCCTGGCAAAATCATCGCACTTCTCTCTCTAATAACGAACAGGATGTTATCAATCAATTACCAACTAATATGAAGGAGCAGTGCAGTAAGTGTTGTCCCCATGCCTTATGAGTCACTTCATTAACCATTTAATTACTGTGGTACAACACATTCTCCTGTGTAGGAGCCCTACAGGCTTCAGTCTGCCAACACACACTACAGTGTGAGCGTGAGTAGGGAGAGCGGGAGAGGCTCATTTCAGCTAGTTTGTCTCAATATTTTTCTTGGCAACGCTCAGTGTTGATTTCTTAGGAAGTTTCTGTGGATTTGGAGTGATGTCTTGTTTATTAGCGTCTTGATGGCTTTTTACAGTGGTGCAATGGTGACAGGTGTGTGTGTGTGTGTGTGTGTGTGTGTGTGTGTGTGTGGTGTGTGTGTGTGTGTGTGTGTGTGTGTGTGTGTGTGTGTGTGTGTGTGTGTGTGTGTGTGTGTGTGTGTGTGTGTGTGTGTGTGTGTGTGTGTGTGTGTGTGTGTGTGTGTGTGTGTGTGTGTGGCGAGTGACAGGAGTGACAAGAGCTGCTTATTTTCGCCCCCATATATCGAAAAGCATTATTACAAAAGCATTATCCTTCAGCTTCTCAGCCTCATGCATTTCAGTGACAGCATGGCTCTGTTGTGTTTATTGAATAATAACTTTGAACTATTTTGCTCTGTTCTACAATAGAAGTGGAAAAAAACTGGAATAATCATAATTGTTTAGAGAGTCTGGGACTGCCGGTGATTTACTTGTTTTCCAAGGCGTTTATTGAGTGCATTTTTAGTACAATAGTTCTCAGAAAGTTACAGTTTACAAACTCGGACACATACTCGTCCTATACAAGTGGTAGCTATACAGAGAGAACACAAAAGAAAATCAAACACACAAACAAACAAATGTGGTTCCTTCTTCGTCTGTGTGTACCGTAAAGTGAGGTCAACTTCCTGTTGTGCTGTCTTCATCTTATTGGCTGTCTGAGCAATGCTGTGGCCTGGTGTGTGTGTGTGTGTGTGTGTGTGTGTGTGTGTGTGTGTGTGTGTGTGTGTGGTGTGTGTGTGTGTGTGTGTGTGTGTGTGTGTGTGTGTGTGTGTGTGTGTGTGTGTGTGGTGTGTGGTGTGTGTGTGTGTGTGTGTGTGTGTGTGTGTGTGTGGTGTGTGTGTGTGTGTGTGTGTGTGTGTGGTGTGTGTGTGTGTGTGTGTGTGTGTGTGTGTGTGTGTGTGTCTGTCCATCATCTGAAATACAAGAACCAGAGATAGAAGAATTAGCTGTTTGTGTTAATCTTTAAATGAAACAAATCAACACTTTCCAAAACATGGATTAGCCTCGACATGTCTGCAACAGCAATCATCAGAAAGAATGGACACACTCTGAAAAGGCCCACTTTTCAGACAGAGACGGGACAAATCAAAACAGATGGCATTGTAAAATCTTATACCAAAGTATAAACTGGGTGGTTCGATCCCTGAATGCTGATTGATTGAAAGCCATGGTATATCAAACCGTATACCTTGTGTATGACAAAACATTTATTTTACTGCTCTAATTAAGTTGGTAACCAGTTTATAATAGCAATAAGGCACCTCGGGCAATATGGCCCAGGGGGTGTGTTATATTGCCAATATACGACGGCTAAGGGCTGTATTCAGGCACTCCGCGGTGTGTCGTGCTAAGAACAGCCCTTAGCCGTGGTATATTGGCCATATACCACACCGCCTGGGCCATATTACTTAAGTAATCCACACAACAGTCCTTTTACATTTATGAATATATATGAAGTAAATCAGGCAACTGTTTTGTAAGAGGAGTGGATGGGACAATGACAGCAAATTCTGAAATGGCTTTTATGGAGAGAGCACTGATTGCTTTTTCATGTCACAATATTGAAGTGGAATGCTATTAGAGTCAGCATTTTACTAAGACAAACATTAGCAAATGGAAAAATTAGAAAAATGGGAATTACAGACTGCACTGTCATCTCATTCACACAGACATGTTGCATGGCAAATACTTGAGACGTGGTTGAATGGAAGCGTAGCTAATTGATTGAAATGAGATCCTTGCATTGAGTAAATATACATAATTAATCAGAAGAATAAATGGTTATGTGTAGCGTACTCCGGGCTTGTGTGAATTATGTTGAAAGGAATTTGAACTGCTAGGTGTCAACCTAACGAGCTTAACGTATAGATTATCACACAGGGTTTATTGAAACAACTCAGGTGGTCTTAGGTCTATATTATAGGCTGCACTWCAACAATTATATATATATATATATACAGGATATATTATATCCAATATACCTTACTTCAAAGAATAGTGCTACTGTTTTACAGTCTGCCAACTTCCTCTCTTCTCTCATTCCCTCTCGTTTTCCCTCACAGACACACACTGTCAGGTCCTGACCCACTCTCTCTTCATCAAGAGCTGTGGTGGAGAAGCCGTGAGGGAGCCAATAGTGTGTTGTGTGTGTGTATGTGTTTATGTGTGTGCCTGTGTGTGTGCATCTATGCCTGTATCAGTCTGTTTGCGTGTGTGCATGTGTGCACGTGTATGCCTGGACCAAGCTCCATCCGTCTCTTTCCCTGCGGCTGATCAGACCCGTGCCAGACTTTGAGGCCCCAGCAGGTGGCCTGGTCACATGTCTGCCTTGTGCACTGGAGCAGTGATCCAGATAGAGGTCATTTCTCAGTCCTAGCTCAAGCCAGCCAGGCCTGGCGATGCCCAGACCTAAACCCACACCCAGACCTGGGCCCGAGACAGGTTCGTTACACCCCGGATAAATGAGCTGGAGCCTGGCCAAGATGAGGATCAAGTGAGGGGTGGAGAGATGAGACAGAGGGGAGAAGGAAAGGGTAAAGGGGTTGAGGATACTTAATAACCTGCTAATGGGCTGCCATCGATTTCTAATTTCAGATGACACGGTGGGTACCTCAGTCTTAGTCATGGATCCACACTCCTCCTAAAATAATAGCCCAACGCTGTCCGAGGCTGGTTAGTGGTARCAGCAGGCTAGGATATCTGTGTTTGGGGAAGCAGTAGTTTGTCATTACACGACACCTGAGGATGCTGTTACAATGGATCGATGCAATAAGTTACAATGATGTTAAGGTGTTTTGTGTTACAACTTTATACATGGGCTTAATCTGTAGATAATCAACTGCCTTTCCCCTCTGCTGTCACTGAAATCAACAGGGTTCTCAGACAAATGCACTGTAATTATTATGGCTATATGGCTATATGTGATTCATAAGTCAAGGGCACTGCGTTCATCCACCTCTGGCCTGCTCGCCTCCCTACCTCTGAGGAAGTACAGTTCCCGCTCAGCCCAGTCAAAACTGTTCGCTGCTCTGKCACCCCAATGGTGGAACAAACTCCCTCACGACGCCAGGTCAGCGGAGTCAATCACCACCTTCCGGAGTGAGACACCTGAAGCTCCCCACCATCTTATAGAAGGGGGATACCTAGGAATAAGGGATATGATGTTTTAATTTACTTTTCGAGCGCCCCCCCCCTTAAAAGAGTTAGATGCACTATTGTAAAGTGGTTGTTCCACTGGATATCATAAGGTGAATGCACCAATTTGTAAGTCGCTCTGGATAAGAGCGTCTGCTAAATAACTTAAATGAAATGTAAATACAGTTCATAATTCACTTGCTACTGGCATATACCCTGTATCTTTAACAGGGTGAGTATTACTTTTACATTTTGCGAATTCCTGCTTTAATGGAAGTTGGATATTCCTGGTGGATCAGTGTCTTCATATCGGCTACCTTTATTTGATTGGAATAAAACAAGTATTCCTTTTGGCGGTCACATTCATCAAGAGCAGTTCGAAATCCTAATGTCATTGAACCAGGCAATGGTTCCTACACCTTGCTGTCACTCGGGAATATTCTTGGCAATATTGTCTGTGGCACAGGTGAAGAAACAGATTTGCTCTATAGAAGTGTCCAAGGACTTGTTTAAAAAGTCAAGGGCTGTCAAACGGTTTACGTGTGCCTATTCCTGTTTAACTGAGACGTTTCAAAGAGGCTTTCACTGGGGGAGCAGCGAGTTGCTGAATGGTCGGGAAAATGAAAGACAACGCGATTAACAGGCTGCAGTATATGTGTTGTGTATCGGCAGTGTTAAACGCAGGAAGTGACGCCCAAACCGCAGCTCGCCGCAAGTAAACAAAGACCCTCTGCATTATTTTTCAGGTTGCATGGCAGGCTCCGGAGGGAATGAAAAATTCTTCTTTGAACATGAAACGGTACGATTCCATTCTTCTGTCCTGTTTTAGTTTGTCTGCAGTTTAATGTGGTCTGTAAGTGAGGAGTTTTAGGTTCTGCAATCCCAATTTAATGAATAATAAAATACACGTCATGTTCTGTTAATGCTGTCATTGCTTTTGAACATAGGAATTCGGGATTTTCTGCCCTAATGGTAGAGAGTAGCTGCTGACTGTGATTGTGTTGTGGTCAGGTGTGGTATGATTTTCAACGCTGGGGAGCTGACGCTGGTGGAAGTACGGCAAGCAACGACATCCTGGGATCAGTGAGAAATGAGTTATGAACCACATCTAATCAGGTTGGTCTTTCACTCATTCTCCCCGTAATGCATATTTATGTTTATAGGCAC
>NC_036859.1:26183599-26190356 GCF_002910315.2 Salvelinus sp. IW2-2015
ACACACACACACACACACACACACACACACACACACACACACACACACACACACACACACACACACACGGAAAACTCTCCAATCTGAGATGTCTTGATTAGCTTATTGGCTATTCATAAAATGGCCAAATATGAAGTAAATGATGCCATTCTTCAGCGAGAATGCCTAGAGAATGTCTAGGAAAATGAAGGGGATGTTTTAAATGGCAATGATATGTAGTTATAATGAAATCCTGAACTTGACCCCAGCAACTCCATGATCATCTTTCAGATTATTTATTCCATTACCGTTACTGTTTCCCAATAATCCACATCTGTGAGGATGTATGATATTCATTGCCAGTACAGTTACTATGAGGATCGATAGGAGATACATACCATTGACATTTGGCCAGATGAGACGAGACACTCTCCACTCTCCTTCCCTTTCTGGACGGTTCCAATCCCTCCAACACAAACAACAAACAAAGAAATAAAGAAGAAACAACATAATCTGTACAAGTAAGTGCTCATCAGCAAGATACGGCATGGATACACTCACATTTAACATGGGCKCTCCAGAGAATGGACGTTTTGGTCACGTTTTTTTATCCCTACAGTTGTTTTATACACATCTACAGAAACAGTAATTTGTACATGGTCCTTTGTACATTTATTTCCAGGTCAAAGTTCATTCAGGATTGTGACTCCTCAGCATTATATGTGTCCATCCCCATTACAATTCAGTGCACAAAAACGTCATCTTTGCCAAAAATGCAAGCAGAGAGAGTCTTGCACATACATATTCATACACATCACCTTCAATATGAAGATTTATTCTGAAGATATATTCATATTTAGTTAGAGATATACATATTTTTATATATTCTCAGAATCTGGGCGAGGCCGTTTCACTAGTCCTTTGGCAAGGCCATCAGCCCAGACATCGACAGGTAGTGTTAAGGTGAAAAAATGGAAGAGAGGTCTGAGTTCCCTGCTTTTATGGTTAAAAAACAAAACAAGATATCAACAAATGTCTCAAAAGCTCTCYTTTCCCGCCAGTTCAACTGTTGACCTTGAGGAGATCTCCAAGATGTCAAAAGTTTTGAATGAAGAAAAAATAGGTGAAAAATAGGTGAGAAATGGTCAAACCAAATCAACCATACACCACTGTATGCCTCTGTATCATTTTCCGTATGTGTGTATAATGACAATGTATGGTGAATTTGAATTGCTTTCTTTCTACGCGCATTTCATACCGCTGCTCCTAGCCAGGCCAAGCATCCTCACTAGTCTTTGAAGAAGGCCTGGGTTCAAATTACATATCAGAGACCTTCTGATGACATGAACTTCCTCTTCAAAATGGCTTCCACTTGGTCCTCCTCTCCAGTCTACCGTTATCCAGTAAAGATATACATCTGATAGTCCCAGACTCCATCACCGTGTCAGCCTGTGGTGGTCTGGGGTTAGATTACAGTACAATACAATCATATTCTATATACCATGGGCTCTAGATGTGAAATTACACAGGCCTACACACTGATGATAATCCATTGATGATAGTATAGTCCATGGCCACAGATTAAGATGTGACAAAAGTATCTGAACCCATGGAACTCCAGACAATGGATAGTTCAGACTAGGATGATCATTTGTTCACTCCAGACTCCAGGACTGTAGAACTCACAGATTAAGATTAGAAAAGAAATTCTCTGAACCCACTGAACTCTGGATCATGACTCATTATAACTCAGATTAGTGGAAGGTGATATTGAGTTAGTATTGGTCTGGACCCTGGTCTACTGCAATTATGATGTTCCATTAGATGAGGATGATAGTCTCGACCCTGGCGCGTCCCGACGGGTTGGGGGTCATTCGGTGAGGGGTGTAGTCCTTCCTGCTGTAGTCCCTGCCTGCCTGAATGCTGCCCGACCCGTGGCACCGCGCCCCCTCCAGTCATGCCATGGTGGTGGGCGACTGGCACTGGCTCATCTGGACCCGCATGGAGGCAACGTTACTCAGGATCTTCTTCTGGTGGCCCGCCAGGGTTACACCTATCCTGAGGAGGTCTCTGGAAAGAAAAGATGGAGAAGAGGCGAGAGCTGGGAGCACGGGCAAGAAGAGAGACAGAAGAGAGAGGAGCGAAAGAGAGCAGAATCGAGAGCGACTGACGAGCGACAGCCAGAGACGCGAGGACGAGCAGGCGGAGCGAGAGAGCGACAGAGAGAGCGAGAGAGCAGAAGAAGCAGAAAGAGACGAAGAGAGAGAGAGAGAGAGAGAGAAGAGAGAGACGAGACGACGACAGAGACGAAGAGAGAGAGGCAGAGACACGAGAGAGGCAGAGACAGACTGAGACGACGAGGAAGAAGAGAGCACAGAGACGACGAGAGAGAGAGAGACAAGACTGATTGAGAGGAGCAGAGAGACAGAGGAGAGAGGAGAGCAGGAACCGAAACAGCCCAAGACAGCGACACATATCAATACTGTGTATTAAGTACTGTGTCTGCAATGCCTCAACTGTGTGTACTGAAGAAGCAAGTACATAAACAGACATTCATTTGGTGTCTAATACATTTACACAGATAACCAAAGCCCCAAGTCATGTCAGGACTGTTAGCCACTGGCTGTGAAGAAGAAAACAACAAACCCAATGTGTCTGCCTCTCAGTGATCTGGCGTTTGCTCTCTTTGATGATTAAAATCATGATGCTACATTTCAGAAACAACATTATGAAGCCAGAAAGATCCTACAAAACATCAAATGCACAGAAAGCGGTGTTTCTTACGGCCAATATTTGGACAGGATTATCATCGATTTTAGATGAAATGTGCGTGTGTACATGAATGCTTGCTCACGAGTGTTCATGTGTGTGTCTGTGTTTCTGTGTGTGTGTGTTTCTGTGTGTGTGTGTGTGTGTGTGTGTGCGTGCATGCGTGTGTGAGCCTGTTACAAAACACAATTATTTAATTAAAATATGTGTATTTTGTGTCTTAAAATACAAAAATCCCTTTGCAAAAAGCCGTCCCGAACAGCAACAACATTCTCAGTAACGGTTACAGAAACATTTTACTTGCTATGACTGTGATATGTTGTTGTTTATCTACCTTAATTGAGCAAGTCACTCTGGATGTGAAAATGAACATACCAAAATGAACTGCAAAGCACACTGGGTATTATTATTGGCATTGTTTCGGGGCGGAGCTCATGCGAATAATACTTAAGATGCTTAGTTAATTTAGCAGACACTCTTATCACACCATAGTGCCATCAGACTTCTGATACCAAAAAATGGTATGTAAAATTATTTTGTATTTTGAAAACACAAATTACAGCTCTCAAAAGTATCTTGCTACAAAATACATCGGAGCATAGTTTAGCCCAGTGTAATACCAATTAGAAAATACTCAGAAGTAATTGAAATACATATTTAAAATACATAGAAATAATGCCCATCTCTGCATGTGTGTGTGTGACTCACTCAGAGGTCATCTGTGCTACCAGTTGCAGGGAGGTGAAGCCAGAGTTGAGAAAGTTGTCTCTGTACTGGGTCATCTTGATGGCTCCCAGCCACTCTCCAACTGAACTGAAAGTGTTGAAGTCTGGGATAGAACGGTCCAACAGGGGCTGGGAAGGCCTGAAGGAGGAGAAGAGGAGAGAGGGAGAGGACAAGAGAGAAAGAGGATGAGAGAGTGAGTGAGAGGAGGAGAGAGGGGGAGGAGGAGTAAGTAAGGCAAGTAAGGGAGAGAAAAGGAGAGAGAAAGAAAGAGAGGAGAGAGATGCTTTGATGGTGCAGAGTGGAGGTATAGGCTTTCATGTTTAAGGAAGTCTGCGTGTGCCTGGGTTGAGTGTGTGTGTGTGTGTGGGGGGGGGGGTAGCCTACATATATTTTTCTATGTGTGTACTCACACTGCAGGGATGCTGGCCACTTGTTTGAGACTGGCTGGGTTGCGGATCATCTTGTCCAGGGTGTTGACGATGTCAGTGAAGCGTGGCCGGGCGTTACGGTCCTTCTGCCAGCAGTCCAGCATGAGTTGGTGCAGGGCCGAGGGGCAGTCCATGGGAGGGGGCAGCCGGTAGTCCTGCTCTATGGCATTGATCACCTGGGCGGCAGAGGGTATTGTGGAGAAGGCAGAAGGTAGTCAGTAACGGTCATGTTAGACAGGACTATTGTGGAGAAGGCAGAAGGTAGTCAGTAAGGGTCATGTTAGACAGGACAATTGTGGAGAAGGCAGAAGGTAGTCAAGGGGACGGAGGGACAAGAGAGAAGAGGGATGGAGAGAGTGAGTGAGAGGAGGAGACGAGGGGGGAGAGGAGGAAGTAAGTAAGGCAAGCTTAAGGGAGAAGAAAAGGAAGAGGGAAAGAAAGAGAGGAGAGAGATGCTTTGATGGCTCGCAGAGTGGAAGGCATATGGGGCTTTTCATGTTAAGGATTCTGCGTGTTGCCTGGGGTCTGAGGATGTCTGTGTTTTTGTCGTGTGGGGGGGGGGGGTAGTCTACATATATTTTTTCTAGTGTGTGTCTACTCACTCTCGCGGGGGATGCTGGCCACTTGGATTTGAGACTGGCTCGGCGTTGCTGAGATCCATCTTGTCCAGGCGTGTTTCAGATTGTCAGTGCAAGCGTAGCTTGGTCCGTGGGTTACGGTCCTTCGCCAGCCAGTTCAGCATTGAGTTGGGTTGCCAGAGGCCGAGCGGGGCATGCCATGGGAAGGGGGCAGCCTGGGATAGTCCTGACTCTATGCTGACACCTGGCTGCAGGCGCGCTCATGTGGAGAAGGCAGAAGGTTAAGTCAGTTAACGGTCATGTTAGACAGGATATTGGAGAAGGCCAGAAGGTAGCGAAGGGGTCATGTTAGACAGGACGAATTGTGGGAGAAGGCAGAAGGTAGTCAGTGGGCTATGTCTAGACAGGATTTGTGGAGAAGGCAGAAGTAGTCAGTAAGGTCATGTTATGACGGGGATATTTGTAGAAAGGAGACGATAGTCAGTAAGGGTATGTTAGACAGGACTATTGTGGAGGAAGTTCAGAAGATAGTTCAGATAAGGGGTCATGTTTGACAGGGCTATTGTGGAGAAGGCAGAGGTAGTTCAGTTAATAGGGCTCATGTTATAGACAGGGACTTATTGGGGAAGGCAGACAGAATGTCAGTAAGGTTTCATGTTAGACAGGCGCTATTTGGAGAATTGCAGAAGATAGTCCAGTAAGGGTGTCATGTTAGGAAGGACTATTGTGGAGGAGATTTAGAAGTGGTTCCAGTAAGGCGGTCATTTCGGTTAGACAGGACAATTGTGGAGAGGCAGAAGGTAGTCAGTAAGGCGCGCTCTCATGTTAGACATTGACTATTGTGGAGAGGCAGAAGATTAGCAGTAAGGGTCATGTGTTGGGACGCGCATTCATGTGGGAGAAGGC
Organism: Salvelinus sp. IW2-2015; assembly: GCF_002910315.2. Lineage (NCBI taxonomy): Eukaryota > Metazoa > Chordata > Actinopteri > Salmoniformes > Salmonidae > Salvelinus > Salvelinus sp. IW2-2015. The sequence goes on from NC_036859.1 coordinate 26,188,986, forward strand.
AGAGATAGTCAGTAAGGGTTCATTGTCTAGACGGACTGATTGTGGAGAAGGAGATAGTCAGTAAGGGTATGGTTAGACAGGACTATTGGGGAAGGCAGGAGATAGTCATAGAGAGAAGGTTCATGTCAGACAGACTATTCTGGAGAAGGCAGAAGGTAGTCAGTAAGGGTCATGTTAAGACAGGCTATTGTGCGAGAAAGGAGACGGTGTCAGTAAGGGTCATGTTAGACAGGCACTATTGTGTGAGAAGGCAAAGGTAGTCAGTAAAGGGGTCTGGTGTAGACGAGGACTAATTGTTGGAGAGAGAAGGCAGAAGTAGTCAGGGGTAAGGGTATGTTAGACCATGGACAAATTGTGGAGAAGGCAGAGGAAGTGAGGTCAGTACAGGTCATTTGTTTAGACCAGGTATATTTGTGGAGAAGCAGAAGGATTAGCAGTAGGGTTCAGTTAGACCAGGGATATTGTGGAAGGAAGGCAGATAAGATCAGGTCAGTAAAGGGCATGTTAAGGACAGGAACTATTGTGGGAGAAGGGCAGAAAGGATTATCATAAGGGTTCATGTTAGGAACAGGACTATTTAAGGAAGAGGCAGGAGGTAGTCAGTCAACGGTCTTGATTAGGACAGGACTACTGTTGGGATGAAAGGCAGAAGTAGTCAGTACACGGGACATGTTCAACGACAGGGACTATTGTGTGAGAAGGCAGATAGTAGTCAGTAAGGGTCATTGGTTAGGACAGGACTATTGTGCGAAGAAGTGAGAACGATAGGTCAGTAAGGGGTCAGTTGTTAGACAGGGACATTGTGGGAGAAGCCAGTAAGTAGCCGTTAAGGTCTGTTTTAGCAGAGGACTATTGATGGAGACAGCAAGAACATAGTCATAAGTACAGGGTCATGTAGACAGGAACCTATTTGTGGAGAAGGACAGAGATAGTACAGTCAAGCGGTCATGTTAGAGCAAGGGGACTATTTAGTGAGGAGAAGCAGAGAAGTAGGCAAGTAAGGGTCTATGTTAGACGGACTTTGTGGAAGAAGGCAGGAGATTAGTCAAGTAAGGCGTTCATCGTTAGACAGGATTTGTGGGAGAGGCAAGAAGATAGTGCAGTAAGGGTCATGTTAGACAGGGACTATTTGTGGAGAGGCAGCGAAGTAGTCGGTAAGGGCATGTTAGACAGGACTATTGTGGGGAGAAGGCAGAAGAGTTAGGCAAGTAAAGGGTCATGGTTAAAGGACTATTGTGAAGAGAAGGCAGAAGTAGTCTAAGTTAGGGTATATGTTAGAACAGGACTTATTTGGAGAAGGCAGGAAGATTAGTCAGTAAAGGGCAATGTTGAGCACAGGGGCTTATTGTCGAGAGGAGGGCAGAAGGTAGC
>NC_036859.1:26190381-26200993 GCF_002910315.2 Salvelinus sp. IW2-2015
TAGTCAGTAAGGGTCATGTTAGACAGGACTATTGTGGAGAAGGCAGAAGGTAGTCAGTGAAAGGTAGTCATTCGAGGTTCATGCTATGTTTAAATCCAATGATATCTTGATGTAATACTCCTGTTATCATTTTTGGTATGTTCCTATTGTCTTTTTTGTAAAAAACTGAATGTAATTTGTATACAGTACATTGATACCTGTATATGTTTTATATGTAATAAAACATATTTGAATCCAGAAGTTCATGCTAGACAGGGGTCTAAATAGGGCTGCTCAGAGTGACAAGGTAGGTGGACCATTGCCAGACAGTACCATATAGAAGGCCAATTAGGAAGACATCCGAGGGTAGTCACTAGACTCCAGTTCATGATTACAGGAGATCAATAATGTGCAGTAAATCAGAGAATTGTAGGAAAAGCGGAGATTTATAGAAGCCTGTCTKCTTCCCTTTAACTTTCCCTCTTCCTCTAGACCCCTTTGCTAAATCACTGTAACACCAGGCCCTAGTTTCTCTGTTTCATTGAGTGGTTAGTGAGCAATTCACTTAGCGTCAATCTCTCTCTCTCCCTCCATCTTTCTGCTTCTCTCTCTGCCCCTCTCTCACCGATTAATCTACAGACAGCACTCAGGCTGAGGTGCCCTTCCTACTTGACACTAGCGAATCACACGTCTGTATAAAAGGATGGAGAGGACCTATACTCTGACACTGTGGGAGAGTGTCTTGGGAATGGGCTGAGTGCATATAATTAATGTGGTGAAATGCAGGTACTTGACACTTGTTCCGTAGAAACTGCAAAGGCTATGAAGGCCTGATGGTAGATAAGTAGTGCTGTACTGAAGCTATGCTGCACATGGCCTTATACAAAGACAAAAAGGGTTTTCGATAGAAAGACAAATGCTCGCTCCCTCTCTAAATCCTAGCATGTTCATATGGTATACCGTATGACGGATTGTTACCCCTTAAAGGTTGAATCAGGGAAAAGTCAACACCGATAGAGATTCTAGCGTGTGAAAATGAATGATCATCAGAAATGGGACGCTCTATAGGTGCCCATGCTACCACTGAGAGCACTGCAATTCAGCACAATCTTGACAAATGGTGCATAAGGGGAAGTGTATGTGAGTGCATTTACATGCATATGCAGGTGAGTGTGTGTGTGTGTGTGTGTGTGTGTGTGTGTGGTGTGGTTTGTGTGTTGGTTGGTTGGGGTGTGTGTGGTGTGTCGTGTTGTGTGGTGGTGGGTTTGTGGTGTGGGTGTGTGGTGTTGGGTGTTTGTGTGTGGTTGTGCATTTATCATAAGGTGTTGTAAAGTAGGCATGTTGTATATGGTGCAACACAGAACTTGTGTATTTTGGTGTTTTGCAGTTGCCAATCAATGTTGTTGCATAGCCTTGTGGTGTCTGTGGGTGTGTTTGGTGGGTTGGCGAGTTGGCCAAAATGTGGCGTTTATTAAGTTCAACACAGATGTGTTGTGGTGTTCTGGCTGGAAGAAGAACAGCAGGCCATGCTTTGGTGAGCAGTTTCCAGGCCTCCTCCCTGTGTGTGTGGTCCCACCAGTCCGCTGTCGGCATGCTGTGGCCCAGAAGAGAACATCTTGCTGGCTTGGGCCAGGCTGCGTGGACCAGGGCCCCTCCAGAGGAGACCTTGGCCGGCATTGGGGATATGGGAGCTCATTGGGTGTGATGTGTGTGTTGTGTGTGTGTGTCGCTGGTGGTGTGTGTGGTGTGTGTGTGTGTGTTGGTGTGGGTAGTGGTGTGGTGGTGTGTGTGTGTGTGTGTGGTGTGTGTGTGTGTGTGTGTTGTGTGTGTGTTGGTTTGGTGGTGTGTGTGTGTTGTGTGGTGTGTGTGTGTTGTGGTTGGTGTTATGACGTTGTTGTATGCGTGGTGTAGCATGTTTTGAGATTCGGGGAAAAGCAAAGAAGGACGAGGAGGTAACGTGCCTCGTGTGAAATTCTGCTTTGTAGAACTCTGCTCATTGTCAGGACATTTTCCAGTGGGGAATCCTCTTGTGTCTAGCTGGAGTTTATTCTGAGAAGGTTCCATTTTATGACACAACATAAACAAATAGAAGGGTCATCTGAATACTCATTACTGCCTCTTGCTTTGGGGTCTTAGGCCGCGTTACCTGTAAAATTCACTTTTTGTGACTACTGCTTATGGTAAAAAGAGGCTTCATAAATTAATTTGATTGGAATTTGAATTATAATGATATTCTATACGCCTTAGAAAACATTTTAAATGTCCAAGGACAAATAATACTCACATCCTGATTAGACATGTCCCAGTTAGGTCTCTCTCCGAAATGACATCACTTCCCAATGAACGGGCTCCGTAGCTCACACGTCACTTGGCTGAGGTGAACTTCCCCTGTAGGCGATGGCCTCTGGAAGCCGTCCACCTCAACCGGAATCTTCCCCCTGAGAGGGAGAGAGAGAGGGGAGGAATAGAGGGGAAGGAAGGGGAGAAGAGAGGGAAAGAGAGAGGGGGAGGGGGAGGGAGGCTAAGGGGGAGAGAGAGAGAGGGAAGGGAGAGAAAGAGAGGGGGAGAGAGGAGAGTGCGAGAGGGAGTAGAGAACGACATGATTAGTCCAATTAAAACCTTCGAACCAAAAGACCCAACTACAATGTCTCTTCTATCCTCCACCTCCTCTCCCTCCATCCCCTATCGATCCAGCAAGCAGGACCTCTGTTCCTCACACATCGAAACCACAGCACATCTCTCTGCGGTGCACATGAGTATTGAATATAAGGGGGTTGGTCGGGTTGAGCCGCGCTGGTCGCAGCGCGTGCTCTGGGTTGTATATTGGGCCCTACCGGGCCTGCGCCGCGGCGCACTGCCATGGTAAACTGAAATGACTTGGACGGGTTGGGCTTGTTTTAACGCGTTTCCTAACACACACACACCTGTTTGTAAGGCCCCTTGGCGGTTATCCCATTGTATCCGCCGTCGCTAGTTAATAAATGCAATTGTAGATTTCAACTTGTGGCATGGTGGTTAGATAAGCGGGCTTTGAAAGGAGAGCCGGAGAGCGAGAATACGGCCCAACTTGGCTGCCCGATCCTCTACCTCCTTTCTGCAGGAGATGTTATGTGGCGTGGTGTGTTGGGATGGTCTGTGTGGTGGATGTGTGTGTGTTTGTGTGTGTGTTGTGTTGTGTGGTGTGTGTGGTGTGTGTGTGGTGTGTGTTGTGGTGTGGTGTGTGCTGTTGGGTTGTGTGTGGTTGTGGTGTGGTGTGTGTGTTGGGTGTGTGGTGTGTGCAAGAGTGTGTGTGTCTGTGTTGCAATTATGTGGTGTCTCGTGTTTTGTGTGCGTGTTGCGTGCCGTGTGGTGCGTGTGGGTGTGTGTGTGTGTTTTGTGTGTGTGTGTGTAGTGTGTGGGTGTGTTGGTGGTGTTGTGTTGTGGTGTGTGGTGGGTGTGTTGGTGTGGTGGGCGACGGGGAATGCGTGTGTTTGGTGGTAAGATGTCAGAGAGACTCAGACTGGAGCTCGTTAAGGCTAGCTCAAGAAGCGTTTTGACCTTCTGTGAGCGTCCTAACCCGGAATCTGATGTTAACCTCTTGACTCCAGTGGAAGGCAGAGCTAAGGGAGGTTAGGAGGAGGTGCAGTGGGCGTGAGTGAAGTGTAGCTGAGCGATGAGAGGGAGAAAGAGAGGTTTGGAGTGATTGGTTATATGGGAGTGTGTTTTGGTATCGTTATGAAAAAGGAAGACTTGATTGGAGGATCCTATCTTGAAGCTCTGATGACCGTTGTGCTTTTTCTCCAGTCCCAGAGTCCTCTTCCCAGTACTAAATGCCTGCTCATACTTGTTGCCCAGCAGAAAGGCTCTAGTTTTATCTTCCGTTCTGCTCACAAGGATACATGAAAAACGAATGAAGTAAAGATAACTGCACCATGGAAAGAACCCTAGTTCTCACCCATCTAAATTCTCTAATCTTTGCTAACCTACTATCAAAGCGACTTCATTTGTTTGCATTGGACACCGCCAAGTGAACGAAGAGTAAGAAATCGTAAATATAATACTACTTGTCTCTTCCAAGTTGCGCTCTACGAGCTCTGACCTAGAGCCTTGTTTATTAGCCCTACCATATAATTCACATTTCCAATCAAAAATGTATTAACCAGCCTTTTCTAGATAAGCAGCTGGTTCACAAGGTTCTTCACCAGTAACTAACACCTCAGAAGAGTAAAGCAACTGCCAGAAGCACGGATGGTCAAGGGAAGACCTTCTCACCCCCCCCACCCCCTCCCTTCCTCACAGTCACGCTCCTCCGCAGACAGGCTAAGGCTTAATAACCATTTTCCACAACGGCTCGCCTTGCCGGTTCGTGGAAGGCAAGCTATGCAAGATCGGGCAGTAATTACCTTTGTGGGCGAGATCTAGTTGGCTCAGCGGCCCCGGCCTGCCCCAAACAACCGTTTAATACACAAAGTGTCTGCTGTGAACAGAACAGACCGGGCAGGAAAACAGACAGAGAAAGAAGACAATAAATATATAATAAAAGCAGCATTTGGATTTCTATTTTATTAACTATGAGGAGGAGAAAAATACTGTGGGGAAATACCAGGAGAGGCAGAGAAGGAAGAGACAGGGAAAGACGCTAGGAAGAGAAAGAAAGAAAGAGGAGAAAGAGAGGAATGCGTGGTTGTCTGAGACAGCAAAGCATTTCGCATGAGCAAGGCAGACTCAAGTACTAAGCCAGTTGAGAAAGGCAACTGTGTTTCTAATGTGGTGGCCCCTTGAAGTCTTAGATGAGCACACAGCAGAGACATGCCTTCTGCATGTAATACAACCTCTAAGCTAAACCGCTATCATATCAACCTCGCGCTCACTCCTTCAAATCTCTATCTAGGTTTAAGTCTGCCTTCACTCTCACCAGTGAGGCATAATTATGAACTTATTAAAATTAACATGAAAGGCATAATTGTGGTTCTCTCACGTAATCTCTTTCGAAAACTATTATATATACCAAACGCTCGCACTTTATTAGGACACAAAACAAACAGCTTTCTATACTTGATTATTGCGGACAGCCCATAACTGCGAGACCATGGGCACTCTGCGCTCCAGGTCCCTCATCTCTCCTGTTAAACAGTTCCTCCAGAATTTCAATTCAGATGCCCACCGCTTGGCTCGTAATATCAGAGGGGCACCACGGCCCTGAGTTCACCAGCATGTCCTGCAAGTCGATGCATCTGCCTTACCTTGTCGGACGGTGAACTCCCCCCGTGGACAGGGTCTGTTGGACAGATGAAACGTGACAGGTTGTAGTGACGGGACCTGGCCCGGGTTTAGGTGGGAAGAGTTGGCTGTCAGGAGCTTTAAGGGCGCATCCATGGAACATGTCGGTGTGTGCGCGATTTGGGACCAGACAGGTCCTGAGGTTCACTGGGGGAGGGGCATATCGAAATCCAAATGTGGTCCATGGTGGCAGAGTTTGTGGCGTTTTGAGGAGCGTCCATAGGAAACATAGAGAAAAATAAAAGGAATATATGCCTGATCAAAACGTTGTTTGTTTTAATATCCCTGAGGAGCATGCGGCAGCAGCAGTGTTGGGCCAGACCCCTTTCCTTTTTCATTCCTCCATTGAGTTCATACCTAACTCCGAAACCTGCAAAAGAACTCTGGGAATGTGCCGAATTTAGTGTCTTCAGTGCTTTTACAGTGGGGACACAATAGCATTGCAAGGTGTAACTAATGAGGATGCAGTTATGATATCAGACTATTCAATGGTGCAATGTCCTGCAATCTATCAGACTGAAGGGAAATCTAGAGTCGCAAATGGCAGTTTGTATCACTCCTACACACACAAACTGGAGCAATTGCCTGCCCTTGGGTGTCCTAGTAAATGTTAACGATGAAATCCCCTGAACGATGCTTCTTCCACTATAGAGAGGTCCTCCAATCGCTTTAACACCGTGTTTGTTTTTTCATTGCTGAGGCATGGCAACTGCACCCACCATCTCAAGAGACATCAACAGTACCATCATGTTGTTGCTAAAGCAAGCAATAGCTTGGTCCCAAATGGCTTGGATTCAATTCCTCGTTCTGTGGAACTAAAAATGTGTGGGACAACTCGCCAGTGTACATGGCATTGAACTACGGGGTAGTAATGGCAACTTTTGTGATAATCCCCATTTCCTAAAACAAATTGCACACTCAAGTAAGTCCGAGCTTCATTTACTAGGCCTGGGCAAAAGTGCTCCCATCAACTGAGTTTAAATGTCCCGAAGCGCCAGGATCGCTGGGAAGTCCCCGTCACTAATCAAAGACAGACCGACAGACCAGACATGACCAGACCAGATCTAGCAGAATACACTCCCACTGCGCGCGACTGTCTCTGGAGAAGGCCCAGCCCTTTCTACGATTCCACTGTCACGGGCACGGAGAATTAGGTTTCCACTTCAAACTTCCAAAGGAACTTACATTTTGACTCCCTGGAACCTTCATTTCAGGCAATCCACTTCACCAAAGTTTCCACTTCTAGTGGCTAAATTTAATTAATAAATAGGTCCCTAGTTCTGGAAGTCACCATTGGAGGGCTTATGCTCCCTGCTAGTAGACAAAGTATTTTAAAACAACACTTCTTCTGCAGGTGGTCCTCAAAGTGGTATGAAATCCGACCCTTTAAATAAACGGTTGTCTGGGTGGTAAGTCTTTTGCAGTTAAATATAATACCTTCACAAACTCGTCCAACTTGAATGAACCACCTCTTTGGAATGCCCCTCTCCCTTGAGTTACTTCCTCTGGGTTGGCCCCTAACATGACTCAGGAGCCCATAGGGGCCTCAATTAACCCAGCCCGTGGATTCCCTAAATGTTTTTAATCATGCATTTGCAGCTCTTGGTCAGCGTTTTTCAGTTGGTTTAATATTAAGACTAAAGACTGCGACCGTTGATTTCTGGGTTCCCCCCTTGAGATTTGAACTCCTGAGGAAGGGTTTGAACATAGGCCAAATTACAGATTAACAGAACTTGAGACCTCAATCACAAAAAAGAGGATCAACCTGGGATGTTTTAAGAACGAACTGAATGTGTTCCCTCTTCTTGTGGTCAAATTAACAGTGTTACGTGGGTTTTCTGTTCTCAGGAAACTAGCCATGCTGTTTGACCCTTCTCCTCTTCTCTCTCTTTATCCTTTCACTCCTCTCTCTCCTGTTTTCCTATCTCCTCTGTTTTTTCCTCTGTTCATCTCTTCTGTCTCTCTTCTTCTTTCATGTCTCTCTCTTCTGTCCACTTCCTCTCTGTCTTTCGCTGCTTTCTCTCAAAAAAACTATAGAAGATCTGGACATTGAAAAACCTTAAATTTGGTGTACCCCGTTCGCTAGCCCTTACTAACTGACCAGAGTGGGCCCAGAAAACATCCCCCAATATTTGTTTCCTACTGTCAAGTCCCCTATGAACTGGGGTGGGTTATTGAAATTCCCCTTTGTCCATAATTAAAACCTGGTTACCCTATTTCAGTGGGGTGCTTATGCAGTGGAAAATGTGACTCATGGCTTCCCCCTGCCCACACAGTGTAAAATCCAATGCCAGGCAACAGATGGTCTGGTTTTCATCCATGCCCACTCAGTCCAAACAGTTATAATAGCCCCGATCTGGCCACACATGAATACCAGAGGTATTAAATCAAAACATGAAAAACACTTGGAGAAGAAAGCCCTATGTCCCCGCTTTGATAATGGAGTTCTGATGGAATGCGTTTGGGTCAAGCAACTTTCCCCTGGTGAGTTTTCATTAATTGGTAAAAAACAGCAATGTAAATCAATTTGCCTACAATTCAAGAAAAGACAGCAAAGACGAACCTTGAGTCCATGTTTCATAAGGGGACCTAAACAGAAAGAAACCAGACTGGAAAAAAACAACGTAATGTGGCTTTGTTCCCCAATAAATAACGCTTGTTTTTTGTTGTTTCTGTTTGTTAAACGGTTTTTAAAAACGTTTCCATTACATGCTGTGTTAAAATGAAACACAAACCCTCAATAACCATACAATTGGAAATTGAAACACAACCCTGTTGGGACATGAATGCCTTGCAATACGCTTCGCGGGTCCTTATATTGGGTCCCCTATAAAAGCACTCTTGGAGAGCAAGGAACATCCTGGCCCTTTAGACAAATGGCAAACTTTCCCCCTCCAAAGTTTTATTCACTTCTTTACCGATAAATCCCGATGTAACTTTGGAGATCACTCACATATATTGGTCGCCGCATATAGTGACAAACTTACAAGAGGCTTGGGCTATTTGCGGAAAGGAAAGGAAAAGAGGGCAAACAATGGCATAAAATGGAAGACAATCAAACAGCAAAAAGGGTTATTGGGATAGCGCCAGAGACGGTAGGGTGGGTGGTGGTGAATAGAAACAATTAAAATCAGTCAAGAGAAGCGCTGACCGTCGATGCTCACCAGATCCTAGAAATGTTGCCCGATGGGAAACATGAAAGTGGAAGTATTGTGAAAATTTGGAAACGCAGCGCCATATTGGCCTGATTGGGGGTGATAATGGCCAGAAAACCAAAGAGTAGATCGCTAAGCGTATCATGCGTGAAAAAGTGGGCAAGTAACCATTTTGGCGTTGAATGCCCCAATGTCCATTTCCACTATAGATCACCCAGGCTCTACCTCCTTTCAACTGCGTTCCTACGCTTTGGTTTAGGCTGATTATACAAGGAAAAAAGGTTCTTTCTATGGACCTGTCCCGCTAGTAGAATCCCTTTTTGGTTCCCAAGGTAACAAACCGCCTTTGGTTCCCAGGTAGAACCTTTAAGGGGTTTTAATGTAGAAACCGCTCTGTGCAAAGGGTTCTCATGGGACCCCCTAAAATGGGTTCTACTGGGGAACCATAAAGGGTTCCCCTTTTTCAAAAGTGTTTCTTTCCTACGGGGGCTAGTAAGAGTGTAGCCCCAAAATGCCAAATTGGCCCACAATGAGCAATTCCTGGGGTAAAATTTTTAACAGAATTCTAAAAGCTTTGGCGCATTATGATTTTGAGAAGTGGGGGGTGGCAAAATTGCTGGGGACGGGGCTTGGCAAAGCGTGGCTTGTTGTCACATCACCTATTAAAATAACAATTGGCGGGACTGGCCCGGGTTGGGTTTTGGGAACCAGTTTCTTGCCCGGGTGGGAGGTTCGGACCGAAGTCGCAAAGGGAGCCCGGAACGGGCCTGGGGTCCATGGAAAAAGAAGCAAGAAGTGGGCCGGGAATGAAGAAAACATCCGCGCAAGTACTCTACACATTGGGACGTACTGCCCACTTACACGCATTGGACCGGGTTACCCATAAACACCCACAACACAACCCCTCTCAGTTCCCCTCAGACATAACATCGTGTGACACGGGAGGGCCCATTTGCCTGAAACATTACAACACAATAAACCACTGCTTGAATTCCACAATGCAGCTCTCTTACTCCTCAGGGCTTGGCTTTTCAATACAATGTGGGAATTGGCATTGCCCATTTCCCAGTCCAAATCTTTTCAACACAACACAACCTCTCACAAATTAGCCACTGAAAGCCTTTCCAACATTTTAACCTAACATCCACGGTGTGGAGAGCATTTCAGCCAGCTATAACAACACACACAGAAATACTGTTGTGGACACACCAACTCATCACCGTCGAACACTGCCCTGGTCTCGCCTTTGAGCTCTGGGCCCCCACTCCAAGGCAAAAATAGACTAGATGAGATACAGTTATAAGTCGGCGTTTAAATACATCCCTTGCCCAAATTACCATTTTTTAAACTCTGTTTTTCACAATTCCTGAACATTTTAATCCTCGCCAAAAATTCGCCTGTCTTTAGGTCAGTTAGGCACCACCTTTTAATTTTAAGACTTGTGAAAATGTTTTAAGAATACTAGTTTGAGCAGAGATTAAATTTATTCAGCAATTATTCTCATCACATTCCCCCAGTGGGTCAGAAGATTTACATACGCTCATTGTTTTATTGTAGCATTTGCCCCTTTAAATATTGTTTTTAAACTTGGGTCAAACGTTTCGGGTAGCCCTTTTCCCACAAGCCTTCCACAATTAAGTTTGGGTGAATTTTTGGCCCATTTTCTTTCTGACAGAGGCTGGGTGGTAAACTTGCAAGTCCCAAGGTTTATAGGCCCTCTTTGCTTCGCACATGCTGGTCTATAGGATTGAGGTCCAGGCTTTTTTGTTGAATGGCCACTCCAAATACCTTGACTTTGTTGTCCTTAAGATATTTGCCACAACTTTGGAAGAAATGCTTTGGGGGTGGTCATTGTTCCATTTGAAGAACCTATTTTTGCGACCAGAGCCCCTTAACTTCCTGACCTGATGTGTGAAGAGAAGTTGCTTTCAATATATAATAATTTCCTACCTCATGATGCCATTCATTTTGTGAAAAGTGCACAAGTCCTCCTCCTGCAGGCAAAGCATCCCCAACATGATGCTGCCCCACCCGTCTTTCATGGTTTGGAATTGGTGGGTCTTCGTTTGCAAGCCTCCCCCCATTCTTCCTCCAATTCATTTGAAAGTTCATTTTGGTTTCCTATCGGACCAGAGGACATTTCTCCAAAAAAGTTACGATCTTGGGTTTCCCCCGATGTGCGGTTGGCAACCGTAGTTCCCTGGGATTTTTTTGGCGGT
>NC_036859.1:26201018-26219405 GCF_002910315.2 Salvelinus sp. IW2-2015
GCATGTGTGAGATTCGGGGGACATAGCAAAAAGAAGGACAGAGGAGGTAACGTGCTCGTGTGAAATTCTGCCTTTGTGAGAATCTGCTCATTGTCAAGGACATTTCCAGTGGTGAATCCTCTTGTCTAGCTGAGTTGTTATGTCTGAGAAGGTTCCATTTTATGACACAACATAAACAAATAGAAGGGTCATCTGAATACTCATTCACTGCCTCTGCTTTGGGGTCTTAGCCCGGTTACTGTAAAATCACTTTTGTGACTACTGCTTATGTAAAGAGGGCTTCATAAATTAATTTGATTGGAATTTTGAATTATATGAATATTTCTATACGCCTTAGAACAACATTTAAATGTTCAACATGACAATAATACTCACATCCTGATTAGACATGTCCCAGTAGGGTCTCTCTCCGAATGACATCACTTCCCACATGACGATGCCGTAGCTCCACACGTCACTGGCTGAGGTGAACTTCCTGTAGGCGATGGCCTCTGGAGCCGTCCACCTCACCGGGATCTTACCCCCCTGAGAGGGAGAGAGAGAGGGGAGGAATAGAGGGGAAGGGAAGGGGAGAGAGAGGGAGAGAGAGAGGGAGGGGAGGGAGGTAGGGGGAGAGAGAGAGAGGGAGGGCAGAGAAAGAGAGGGGAGAGAGAGAGCGGAAGAGGGAGAGAGAACGACATGATTAGTCCAATTAAAACCCTTCGAACCAAAAGACAACTACAATCTCTCTATCCCTCCACTCCTCCTTCCCTCCATCCCCTATCGATCCAGCAGCAGGGAACCTCTGTTCCTCCTCACACATCGAACCACAGCACATCTCTCTCGGTGCACATGAGTTTGAATAAGAGGGGTTTGGTCGGGGTTTGAGCGCGCCTGTCGAGCGTGTCTTTTGTATTTGGCTACTGGGCCTGCAGCGGCATGCATCGGTACTGAATTGAAATTGGACGGGTGGGCTTGTTTAAGATTTCTCTAACACACACACACCTGTTTGTAGGCCCTTGGCGGTTTTCCATTGTATCCGGCCAGCGCCTTAATAATGCCAATTAAGTTAAACACTGTGCATGTGTAGATTAAGCGGGCTTGAAAAGGAGAGACGGGAGAGCGAGAAAGGCCACCTGCTCTCCTGCTTTCTCTGACCTCCTTCTCTGACCAGGAGATGTATTGTGTGTGGTGGTGTGTGTGTGTGTGTGTGTGTTGTGTGTGTGTGTGTGTGTGTGTGTGTGTGTGTGTGTGTGTGTGTGTGGTGTTGTGTGTGTGTGTGTGTGTGTTGTGGTGTGTGTGTGTGTGTGTTGTGTGTGTGCAAGAGTGTGTGTGTCTGTGTGCAATTATGTGTGTGCTCGTGTGTGCCGTGTGTGTGCGTGGTGTGGTGCGTGGTGTGTGTGTGTGTGTGTGTGTGTGTGTGTGTGTGTTGGTGTGTGTTGTGTGTGTGGTGTGTGTGTGTGTGTGTGTCGTGTGTGTGTGTGTGGGTGTGTAGAGTCCAGAGGAACTCAGACTGAGCCTCGTTAAGGCCTAGCTCAGAGCGTTTGACCTCTGTGAGCTCCTAACCCTGAACATGATGTTAACCTCTGACCTCAGTGGAGGCAGAGCAGGGAGTGTAGGAGGAGGTGTGTGAGTGAGTGAGCGAGAGAGGGAGAAAGAGGTTGGGAGTGATTCTATATGGAAGTGTGTTTTTGTAATTCGTTGAGGAAAAAGAAGACTGATGGAGATCTATCTGAGGCTCTGATGACGTTGTGCTTTTCTCAGATCCCAGGGTTCCTCTTCCAGTAACTAATGCCTCTCATTGATTCCGGCACCAAAGGTCTATTTTTATTCCGTTCTGTCAAAGGGCTATAGAAAAACACATGAATACAAAGATCAACTGCACCAATGAAAAAGAAACCCTGCTCTCCATCTATCTCTCTAACTTTGCTAGACCATACTTCAAAGCGACTATTTTGGACTTGGACACACGCCAGTGAAACGAAGAGTAAGAAATAATAAATACACTGTCTCTTCCAAGTTCCTCTATCTGAGCTCTGACCTCAACGCCTTGTATTAGAGCTCTCCATATCAATCACATTTCAATCAAATGTATTTATACAGCCCTTTTTAGATAAGCAGCTGTCACAAAGTTTCTTCACAGTAACTAAAACTCAGAAGAGTAAGCAATGCAGAAGCACGATGGCTAGGAAGACTTCTTACCCCCCACCCCCCCAACGTCACCTTGCACCGCTCCTCGCAGACAGGCTAAGCTAATAACATTTTCACGGCTGCTGCGTTCGTGAGGCAGCTATGCAGATCGTCAGTAATTACCTCTGTGGGCGAGCTAGTTGCTAGCGCCCCGGCCCTGCCAAAACAACACTTTAATAACACAAAGTGCTGCTGAACAGAACAGACCGGGCAGGAAAACAGACAGAGGAAGAAGACAAATATATAATAAAAAGCAGCATTGGATTTTTATTTATTAACTTAGGAGGAGAAAATACTGTGAATACCCCAGGGAGGGAGAGAGGAAGAGAGGGAAAGCGAGAGAGAAAGAAAGAAAGAGAGAAAGAGAGAGAGCATGCGTGTGTCTGAGACAGCCAATACCATTTCACTAGCAAGGCAGACAGTACAAGCCAGTGAGAAAGGAACATGCTGTTCTATGTGGTGGCCTTGAGTCTTAGAGAGCACACACAGAGACATGCCTTCATGTAAAACAACCGCTCTAAGCTAAACCGTATATCAACCTCCAGCCAAGCTCCATCAATCTCTTCAGTTAGCTGCTCATCACATAAAGGATATTCAGATCTTAATTAATGTCAACATGAGAGCATAATTGTTCTCTCACGAATTCTTTTGAAACTAGATTATATATACAACGTGACTTTAGGACACAAAACAACAGTTTTATACTTGATTATTGCGGACCAGCCATACTGAGACATGGAGCATTGCAAGGATTCTCACTTTAAACAGTTCCCTCCAGATCAACTTCAAACACCAGCAGAGGGTCACCACGCTGATGTCAACAAGATGATCTGACACAAAGTGAGTAGTACTGACTAGCTGTGACAGGTTGTAACTGGTCGTGACYGGTTGTGACAGATAAAGTGACAGGTGTAGTGACCTGCAGGGAGTGGACAGAGTGCTGTCAGGGTTAAGGAGGATCATGGGACATGGCGGATGGTGTGGCGATTTGTGACAGACAGGTCTGAGGTCTGAGGGAATGAACATGTGTTCAGGTGCAGAGTGTGTGCGTTTTGAGGAGCTCCCTAGGAAACATGAGAAAATAAAAAGGAAATATATGCCTGATCAAAACGTTGTTGTAAATCCCCTAGGAGCATGAGCAGCAGTGTGCAGCCTTTTCCTTTTCATTCTCCATGAGTTCACCTACAACTCCAAAACCTGCAAAAAGAACCTGGATGTGCGTATGTTCTTCAGCTTTTACAAGTGGGACACCTGCAATTGCTAACGTGTACTATGAGAGATGCAGTATGTATCCAGCAATTCAATGGTGCATGTCACTAGCAATCTATAGACTGAAGGGAAATCTAGAGTCAAATGGCAGTTTGTATCACTCTACACAAACTGGAGCAATGCCCTGCCTTGGTGTCCTAGTAAATGTAGATGAAATCCCCTGAACGATCTTCTCCCACTATGAGAGTCCTCAATCCTTTAACACCGTGTTTTGTTTTTCATTGCTGAGGCATGCAACCTCACCCACCACATCTCTCCAAGAGACATCAAACAGTACCATCATGTTGTTGCTAAAGCAGCAGCTGTCCCCAAATGCAGATTCATTCCTGTGGAATAAAAATGTGTGAACTCCCAGTAATGCCCATGACACAGTACCATGCCCCAACTTTTTGATAATCCATTCCTAAACAATGCACACTCAAGTAGTCCCGAGCTCATTTACTTAGGCTGGGCAAAGTGCTCCATCAACTGACGTTTAATGTCCCGAAAGCAACGATCGCTGGAAGTCTGTCCAAATACAAAGACAGACCAGACAGACCAGACAGACCAGACAGACAGAGAATACACTCCAGGGACTGTCTGGGAGAGGCAGGCCCTTCTACCGTTCCACTGTCTACAGGGCAATGGAGAATAGGTTCCACTTCAAACTTCAAAGGAACTTACATTTGACTCCCTGGAACTATTTCAGGCATCAYTTCACCAAGTTCCCACATATTCTATGGCTATTTAATTAAATTAAATAGTCTAGTCTAGGAGTCACATGAGGGCTATGCTCCTCTATAGGACAAAGTTATTTTAACACACTTCTCAGGTGGTCTCAAAGTGGTATGAAATCCGACCTTTAATAAACGTTGTCTGTGTAGTCTTTGCAGTTAATATATACCTTCACATCGTCAACTTGATGACACCACCTCTGGAAATGCCCTCTCCCCTTGAGTAACTTCCTCTGTGGCCCCTAATGACTCAGGAGCCACTAGGGGCCCCTCAAATTAAACCCAGCGTGGATCCTATGTTTTTATCATGCATTTGCACATCTTTGTCAAGCTTTTCCAGTGGTTTAATATTAGACTGCGACCTTGGATTCTGTCCCCTTGAGATGACTCTGAGGAGGTTGAACATAGGCAATTACAGCTTACAGCACACTGAGACTCATCACATAAGAGATCACCTGGGATGTTTAAGAACGAACTGATGTGTCTCTTCTTGTGTCATTTAACAGTGTTACAGTGTTTTCTGTTCTCAGGAACTAGCATGCTGTGACCCTATCTCTCTCTCTCTCTTTTATCTCTCACTCTCTCTCTCTGTTCTCTATCTCTCTGTTTTTCTCTGTTCTCCATCTCTCTGTCTCTCTCTCTTTATGTCTCTCTCTGTCACTCTCTCTGTCTTTCTCTCTTCTCTCACAAAAACTATAGAAGAATCTGACATCTGACTTAATTTGTGGTACCTCGCTAGCTTACTAACTGACAGAGTGGCCAGAAACATCCCATATTGTCTACTGTCAGTCTATGAACTGGGGTGTTATGACAAAATCTTTGTCCCATATTAAACCTGGTTACCCATTCAGTGTGCTATGCAGTGGAATACCATGTCTGAATCATGCTCTGCCCACACAGTGTAAATCAATGCAGGCACAGATGGTGGTTCATCAATGCCCACCTCAGTCACAGATATCAGCCCGATCTGGCACACATGACAAGAGGTATAAATCAAACATGAAAACACTTGGAGAAGAAGCCATGTTCCCCCGCTTTGATAATGGAGTCTGGATGGATGCGTTTGTCAAGCACTTCCTGGTACAGTTTTCATTATTTGGTACAGCAATGTAAATACAATTTGCCTACAATCAAGAGAAGCAAAGACGACCCCTTGAGTCATGTTCATAAGGGACTAAACAGAAGAAAACAGACTGAAAAAAACAACTAATTGTGCTTGTCCAATAAAATAACGCTTGTTTTTTGTTTTCTGTTGTAAAACGTTTTAAAACGTTTTCCATTACGTGCTGTAATGAACACAACCCTCATAACAAATAAAATTGAATTGAACACAACCCTGTTAGGGACATGAATGCTGCATACGCTCAGGGTCTGGATAAGAGCGTCTGCTAAATGACTTAAATGTAAATGTAAATGTCTATATTGGTCCCTATAAAAGCACTCTTGAGAGCAAGGACATCCTGGCCCTTTAGACCAAATGGCAACTTTCCTCCAAGTTTTTCACTTCTTTACCCATAAGTCCCCAGTAACTTTGACCACATCAATATTTCACACAAGTGACAAACTTACAAGAGGCTTTGGGCTATATGCCAAGGAAAAGGAAGGGAAAGAGGAAAGAATGCAAATGGAAGACAATCAAACAGCAAAGGGTTTGATAGCGCCAGACGGTAAGTGTGGTGAAGCCATAGACATTAAAATCAGTAGATAGCAGCGCTGACGTCATCCACATATTCCTAAATGTCCCGATGGCACATGAAGCTGGAAGTATTTGAATTTGAAACGCGCCATATTGCTGATTGGGGCTGAATGGCACCAAAGTATCGCTAAGGATCATGGTGAAAGTGGCAGTAACCATTTTGGTGTGAAAGCCCCCTAAGTGTCCATTCAACTATATTCACCCCAACTCTACTCTCTTTCAAACTGCGTCTACCCTGTAGGCTGATATACAGAAAAAAGGGTTCTTGGACTGTCCCCGTAGTAGAATCCTTTTTGGTTCCAGGTACAACCCTTTTTGGTTCCAGGTAGAACCCTTTAAGGGGTTTTAATGTAGAACCCTCTGTGCAAAGGGTTCTACATGGACCCTAAATGGGTTCTACCTGGAACCATAAAGGGTTCTTCAAAGGGTTCTCCTACGGGGGCTAAGAGTGTAGCCCAAAAATGCAAATTGGCCACATGAGAATCTCTGGTATTTTAACAGAATTCTAAAGCTATTTTTGCGCATTATGATCTTGACGAGTGTGGCAAAATTGCTGGGACCGGGGCTGCAAAGCGTGCTGTGTCACACACCTAAAATAACATTGCGGGACTGCGGTTGGGTTTGGGACCAGTTCTTGCGGGTGGGAGTCGGACACGAAGTCGGCAGGAGCGGACGGGCCTGGTCTGAAAAGCAGCAAGAGTGGGCGGGATGAAGAAAACAGTCCCGCGCAGAACTCTACATGGACGTACTCACACTTACACGCATTGACGTACCCATACACACACACACAACCCTCTCAGTCTCAACATACATCGTGTGACACGGGAGGCATCTGCCCAACATACAACCACATACAACCACTCTTGAATCACAAATGCCAGCTCTCTCTACTCCTCAGGGCATTGGCTTTCAATACAATGTGTGATTGCATTGCACTTTCCAGTCACCAATCTTTTTCACACACACAACCTCTCACCATTAGCCACTGAAAGCCTTTCACATCTTTAACCACTAACACTCCACGGTGTGGAGAGCATTCAGCCACTTTACACACACACAGCAAATACTGTGTGACACACCACTCATCACGTCGACACTGCCTGTCCTTCCTTGAGCCTCTGGGTCACTCAGGAAAAAGACTAGATAGATACAGTTATAGTCGGACGTTAACATACACCTTAGCCAAATACATTTAAACTCTGTTTTTCACAATTCCTGACATTTAATCCTCGCAAAATTCCCTGTCTTAGGTCAGTTAGGATCACCACTTTATTTTAAGACTGTGAAATGTYAGAATAATAGTTGAGAGAATTATTTATTTCAGCATTTTATTTCTTTCATCAYATTCCCAGTGGGTCAGAAGTTTACATACGCTCAATTAGTATTAGGTAGCATTGCCTTTAAATTGTTTAACTTGGGTCAAACGTTTCGGGTAGCCTTCCACAAGCTTCCCACAATAAGTTGGGTGAATTTTGGCCCATTTCTTTTGACAGAGCTGGTGTAACTGAGTCAGGTTTATAGGCCTTCTTGCTCGCACATGCTGTTCTATAGGATTGAGGTCAGGGCTTTGTGATGGCCACTCCAATACCTTGACTTTGTTGTCCTTAAGATATTTTGCCACAACTTTGGAAGAATGCTTGGTGTCATTGTCCATTTGGAAGACCYATTTGCGACCAAGCTTTAACTTCCTGACTGATGTCTTGAGATGTTGCTTCAATATATCCACATAATTTTCCTACCTCATGATGCCATCTATTTTGTGAAGTGCACCAGTCTCTCCTGCAGCAAAGCATCCCCACAACATGATGCTGCCACCCCCGTGCTTCATGGTTGGAATGGTGTCCTTCGGTTTGCAAGCCTCCCCCATTTTCCTCCAATCATTATGGCCAAACAGTTCTATTTTTGTTTCATCAGACCAGAGGACATTTCTCCAAAAAGTACGATCTTTGTCCCCATGTGCCGTTGCAAACCGTAGTCTGGATTTTTTGGGCGGTTTTGGAGCAGTGGCTTCTTCCTTGCTGAGTGGCCTTTCAGGTTATGTCAATATAGGACTCGTTTTACTGTGGATATAGATACTTTTGTACCTGTTTCCTCCAGCATCTTCACAGGGTCCTTTGCTGTTGATCTGGGATTGATTTGCACTTATATGCACCAAAGTACGTTCATCTCTAGGAGACAGAACGCATCTCCTTCCTGAGCGGTATGACGGCTGCGTGGTCCCATGGTGTTTATACTTGCGTACTATTGTTTGTACAGATGAACATGGTACTTTCAGGCGTTTGGAAATTGCTCCCAAGGATGAACCAGACTTGTGGAGGTCTACAATTTGCTTTCTGAGGTCTTGGCTGATTTCTTTTGACTTTCCCATGATGTCAAGCAAAGAGGCACTGAGTTTGAAGGTAGGCCTTGAAATACATCCACAGGTACACCTCCAATTGACTCAAATGATATCAATTAGCCTCTCAGATGCTTGTAAAGCCATGACATAATTTTCGGGAATTTTCCAAGCTGTTTAAAGGCACAGTCAACTTAGTGTATGTAAACTTCTGACCCACTAGAATTGTAATATAGTGAATTATAAGTGAAATCATCTATCTGTAAACAATTGTTGGAAAAATGACTTGTGTCGTGCACAAAGTAGATGTCCTAACCGACTTGCCAAAACTATAGTTTGTTAACAAGAAATTTGTGGAGTGGTTGAAACGAGTTTTAATGACTCCAACCTAAGTGTATGTAAACTTCCGACTTCGACTGTAGAGAGATAGATAGATAGATAGATAGATAGATATAACTATTATAGTGCTAATATAGCTGTAGAAATAAGTAGAAAGAATAAGAGAAAGAAGGTAAACTTATGTCCGTAGTGTGAGCTCCAACCCCAGGGTTAACACTATGCAATTAACAGCATGTCCTCCAGCAACTTCCCCAGCACCTCTCTGGAGGCCAGGTAATTGGTCACCCCGAAATAGGAGGAAAACATGACAAAGGAAGGACAGGAAAAATGAGGTGATTCATTTGCAGGAAGAGGAGGTTGATGGCGCCGTAATTCACGGGTCGTCGGCGGAATAACATTTTCCTTATTCCCTCGGCCTTCGCCCGCCGCGCTGGCCTCGCTCTGTGATTGCCTTAGTGTTCACCTCGTAACCGGCGGAGGGAGGTCAGCGATTTAAAGGAGCTGCCGTGGCATTGTGGAGGCTTGGCAACATGCATAGCTTAATTAGAGGAATGCATGAGAGACCCAAGGACCCCGACTCTCTGCCAAACATCTCCACAACTTCTCCCTTGTGGATAGAGAACATTCCCAGAACGTTCCCCCAGGACAGTCAGGACCAAGCTAGTGCTCAGACACGGTAAGGTCAAGGGGAACGCTTGAAGAGACTGTTGTGTGACTCTGGTTTGCTTATGGATGGAGTGCAAATAGCTGTTTATGTCTATGTGTTATGTGTCAGGCCTCTGGTGTCATAGAGGTCCTATCTCAATGGGAATACCTGGGTTGGGTAAAGGTTAAGCACACAAACAGTTGCTGTGAAAGCAATGTGGCATTGCACCATATCTTTTTTTGAAAGGAGTTCATAATAAAGCCAAAATCTATCTATATTTTGAATCTCGTTACAGTATGAAACCCTTGAGATGCATCATCTAATATTCAAGAAGTCTTGTACATGAAACAGGCAAACATCAAATACATAATCTATAGTCCAATTCTAACCTTGAACCCCTTCTGAACCTCTGTAGCATCAACAAGATTGACAGCCGACAGAAGGTGATCTTGTATTTCTTATTTACTTGTTGTTCAGGAAAAACACCTTTAGCAGGGCTTAACCGCAGGGGTCACAGAGACCCAGGTCGGTCTGCCTTCCTAGTGGCCAATTCACTTCCCAAACCCACCAACAGGAGGTCACGTCCCCTCTACAAAACCTGTCACACTTCCCGTTCACACCTGAGACTCAGACACATTCAAGCACGCACAAGCACAGTCACGCATGTGCACACACACACACGCGCGCACACGCACACACACACACACGCGCAGACGCACACACACACACACGCACGCACGCACGCACACACATGGTTGAGTTCTAATATAATCATCTTCTGCTCTCTAAATAAAGGTAGACGTGGGTTTGTATTGTTGTTGTCTTGTCCTTGACTTCTCAAAGATCATCTCCTATGTTTAGATAGATAAGAACTACATTTACTCTCCTATATTTGTACTATCTTGATAGCTGATGTTTAGATGCCTTACCACCTTTATTTTTAGAACATCTTAGAGTTTTTAGTTGTAAATTACTCATACATATTGGAAATATATTTTATTTCCTCATGCACAGTGTGTGCATATAAATTATTTGACAAAAGTTGCCCTCAGGCAGTTTCGTCAAAGCAGCGAGCCGTTTCACTACATCCTTTAAAACAACTGGCCTCACTAAAGAACAGACTCTGGTGTACTGCACCAGGCAGACTCACTGTATTCCCTCCAACTGTCAGGAGCAACTGAATAATAAACCATTACAAATAACTCATTAGCAGTCGTTTCAAATAAAAGTCAATGCAGGTCACACACACTCACACAACAAGCCCTCATAACCTTGCACTGTATTCAGATACGAGAGTGTGAGTGTGTTGTGGATGACATCGAAAACAGAGCGGGGAGGAGATGGAGTCAGATACACCAGCCATAGTGTCTAATAATTACAAATCTGTACCTCTGTGGTGTTAATTAGGGGCCCAAACCCTTCCATGATGCCCCAGGAATAATGCATGATGAGCGGGGGACAGGGCGACCAGGTCCAGATCCCGAGGAGTGAGGAGGGACGGTGCGCTAGCTGTCAGATTGAGGGGCTTAGATGCTCTTTGGTTTCCCTGCATCCCACGCATCCCAATGACAGAGGGGAGAGAGGAGTTCTTCCCCAGAGTCTCTGCACTAATGAAGATGTGACAGTCATAGTCCGTGACTAGTAGAAAGAGGGAGGAGAAGGAAGAGAGAAGGCTTGTGGAATGTAAAAGAGAATAGATGGAGGTAAGAGAGCGAGTGACTGAGAAAGAGAAAAGTGAGTGGCGAGGAAGACTGAAAGGAAATGCATGAGAGATGGCCTGACAGAAGTGCTGTAGTTCTTCTGATGTACCAGTTACCTCTATTTTATTCAAGCAGTCCTAGACACACACACAACTACTCACAACTACACTCACAACAAAAGGGCCATGACTAAGTGTGTCTAAAAACATACCAATGAATCACCTTCCTCCTCTATCATAATACGCCGAATGCCGGTATGTTGTTTGTTGACAACAATTGGAGGAGACACATCACAGTGGAGACACACTTCATAAACATCAATCCCAGAACCCTCCCTCTTCTATGTCGCCCGTCTTCAGACAGTCTTGTTGCTATGAACCAACCTATCCATTTCAAAACATAAAGGTGAGAAAATCTTTTTTGGGGGGTTCAGAGAGTAGGACTCACCAGAGAGCTGGTGTAGGAAGGGTCAGAGGTATCGTCCTGAAGGTAGCGCGAAAGTCCGAAGTCGGACACCTTGCAGACCAGGTTGCTGTTGACCAGGATGTTGCGGGCAGCCAGGTCTCTATGGACGTAGTTCATCTCAGAGAGGTACTTCATGCCCGCCGAGATGCCTCTCATCATGCCCACCAGCTGGATTACGGTAAACTGACCGTCGTTTTGCTGCAGGAGACATGGAGAGAGGTAGAGGGTGATTATTAGCGCCATGAAATTAAACTTATCATCTACAGGCCTATCTGCAGGCCTTTCAGCTGAGATGTCGACAATAAACAAGCCATACTTCAATGAATTCTACACTATTTCAAAGTATTAGGCATGAAGATGTTCAGACCGGACACGGTTCTATTTGATTGCATGATTCTACATGATTGAAATGCAATTGATTTAAAAACCGCAACAACATGACACTAACACAAGCACATTTTGCATGCTATGCTACAGATGTTGTGTGAGTGTCAGATTGTATAGAGACCATGCCTAGCCAACACTGTTCTGACACGAAGAGGCTGTGTTGCAAATTCCTTCCACGTCCTCTGGGATCTCTTTCCCAGAATAGAAAAGCCTACGGACACATCCGTGTCACCACAGTCAGGAAGTAAGGGCACACTTTTGTACAAGATCTACCGTCACACCTACAGTACGTACAATAATCCATACACACAGGGTGTGACAAACAGCCTAACCTGCTGCCTATCTATCTCTGTGCAACCCACTTCTCCAACACAGCAAACTAGTTGTTTCTGAGTCTGTGATGGAATCGTCAAGGCTTTACACTTAAAGTGATTTGATCTTTAGATTTTTACTTTCACGCTGCACTCTTAGAAAAAAGGTGCTATCTAGAAACTAAAAGGGTTCTTTGGCTGTCCCTATAGGAGAACCCTTTGAATAACCCTTTTTGGATACAGGTAGAACCCTTTTGGGTCCAATGTAGAACCCTTTCCTTAGAGGCTTCTACATGGAACACAAAAGGGTTCTACCTGGAACCAAAAAAGGTTCTACCTGGAAGCAAAAAGGGTTATCCTATGGGGACAGCTGGAGAACCCTTTTGGAACCCTTTTTTTCTAAGAGTGTATCACACTATCGACACAGTCCCAGACAGCCCTTGTATTGCATATTATTTCCTATTTTACATCAAATGAAGGGGGACGGAATTCATTTTGATTCCCAAATTGGATTATTCAAACACGATCCTATCAAAACGAGTGGTTAGAGGATGTTTCTAGTGAAAATTGCACATCGTACATCACTGTTGGTAACACTCACACATGGGGGAGCTCTCTCTCTCCCCCCAACCCCTTCCTAGTTCCTCCCTGTGTCTCCAATGCTCAGAGGAGCTTTGACACACACTAACAAATAAGAGGGTAGGGTAAGATCGATGGGAACATAAGACGGATGTGGCGGCTAGCAAAGCCAACTTCAAAGGGCCCCTTTAAACCAGCATTAGAACAAAGTAGAGTAGAAAACCAATCCATGAGATGGAGGGAGGGAAGAAAGAAGGGAAGGAGAGAAAAAAATAAGGGTTGAATATTGATTAAGCTGTACACTCGCTCGTTCCGTCCAAGCTACAAAAGAGCGAGGGGATAGTCCATTAAGAGCTTGGGGCATGAGTGGAGAAATTAAATGAGGAGGACATAAGTTGGCTATTTCAGGAAGTCTTTGATGAGGGGAGGGTGGAATTGGGTTCAGTACATTCTCAAATCTACGATGAGTGTGCTCTGTAAGCCTAAGCCCTGTTGCGGGCTGACAAATGTGCATTACATTGCCCATATACCATCAGCTGTAACTCTAACTATTGGTTTTATCAAGCCACAAACATGCTGCAATGAACCAGTGCAGTCTTAGTGCAACATACACTGAGTATGCCAAAAATTAAGAACACATTCCTAATATTGAGTTGCAACCCCCCCCACACACACACACACACACACACAGGGATGCTGGCCCATGTTGACACCAATGGGAAAGGAAAGCGGGATACCTAGTCAGTTGTACAACTGAATGCATTCAACTGAAATTTGTCTTACGCATTTAACCCAACCCCTCTGAGGTGCGGGGGGCTGCCTTAATCGACATCCACATCTTCGGCGCCCAGGGAACAGCGGGGTTAACTGCCTTGCTCAAGGGTAGAACAGATTTTTACCTTGTCAGCTCTGGGATTCGATCCAGCAACCTTTTGGTTACTGGCCCAACGCTTTAATGCTTCCCACAGTTGTGTCAAGATGGCTGGATGTCCTTTGGGTGGTTCTTGATACACACGGGAAGGGAGACTGCTGAGTGTCAAAAACCCAGCATAGTTGCAGTTCTTGACACAAACCAGTGCGCCTGGCATCTACTACCAAACCCCGTTTGTCTTGCCCATTCACCCTCTGAACGGCACACATGTCTATATTGTATCAAGGCTTAAAAATCCTCCTCCCCTTCATCTACCCCGATTGAAGTGGATTTTAATCAATAAGGGATCATAGATTTCACCTGGATTCACCTGGTCAGTCTATGTCATGGAAAGAGCAGGTGTTCTTAATGTTTTGTATACTCAGTGTATATCATCATACTGTATAATACATATTATGTGAACAGAAAAAACATGTAAATAAACTATTACCACAGTCACATTTACTATAAGAAACTACAAAAAAGAGGTGGTAAGCATTGTTTATAAATGATTAATAAGGCATAGTGGAGTGAACACCATCCATATTCCTGGGTTTATACTCATTAAGTGTTTTAGATTGGGAGTGCTGATCTAGGAGCAGTTTAGCCTTTTAAATCATGTTGAAAAGATTACATGGGACAGGGGGACCAGCTGATCGTGGAGCAGCTCTCATAATCTAAGGCACTTGATACACACACGTTCTATAACTCACCCTCAGGAAGGAATCGAGGGCCCCGTTCTCCATAAACTCTGTGACGATCATGACTGGCCGACTCTTGGTGACCACGCCCTCCAGTCTGATGATGTTGGGGTGGTCGAACTGTCCCATGATTGAAGCCTCGGACAGGAAGTCCCGCCTCTGCTTCTCCACGTATCCTGCCTTCAGGGTCTTGATGGCTACGTAGATCTCCCTCTTGCCTGGGAGCTTCAGACGTCCCTTGTACACCTCACCAAACTCACCTGGGRGAGGGAGAGGTGTGGTGTGTGGTTATAGAGCTAGATCAACAGTCTAGAGAGATCAAGTCAATATTAGACCTTGAGATTTCAGTAAATATAAATCCATTTGATTGCGCTAGTGGAATACCTCGAATCTGGCTCGAGAGGGACCCTATATGACCAGGGACCTTATACAACATGTATGTTGGACCAGAGTTAACAAGCAGAAGATAGTTAGACCTTTGTTTTTTCAATAATCAAAAGTAATTGTCTCATTTGAGATCAACAGTGGGGCTATCTTGTTGAACAGCAGCTCAGAATCTGGGGAGGGCATTCATGAATAGAAGCTACAAGAATAACAACACAACAAATTCACAGTAAATATCTACTATTTCAATTCCTTGATTACTCATCATCCTCTAGGCATCCTGCAGAGATCCCACACCACTGAATAAACAAAAAACGGAAATCTGTAATTAGCAAACCCCCATTCCTCTATCTTTTCCTTCATCCCACTCCTCCATCTCCTCCCCCTATCCTTTCTCGTTTCCTCTCGCCTATCATGCAGTGTGTCTCAGCCAGACCACCGGAGGCTACTCCAGTCCTTGTCTCATTAGCCTGCTGTTATTTAACTCTTTGTATGAATCAACACCAATGAGCATGTCTCCATACAGTCAAGAAGGTCTGGCCTGGCCCATCGAGGGAGGGCATGTCCCCAGAGAGAGAGAGGAAGAGAGTTAGGAAGGGAGAGAGGGAGGGAGTTAGGAAGGGAGAGAGGGAGGATAGAGAGGGAGGGAGGTGGGGGAGAGAGAAAGAAATAGAGATAGGGAGATAGACAAAGAGAAAGAGAGAGAGAGCTTGGTACAGGGACTGGGATGCTATAGGCTAAAGATATTTCTGCCACCCACCAACCTGCCCACGCACAAAGAAACACACATCCATTCACATTTACCTGCGCCGATGACTTCTTCGATCTTGACGGTGGAGACGTCTATCTCCTTGGCGAACTCCCGGACGGCCTCGTTGGGGTCCTCATAAGTGAAGGGGTCGATGTAGATCTTCATCCCCGGAGAGCCTGAGAAGTGGGTCGGGCAGCCCATTGGGGAGGGGCAGTTAGACATGTCGGCTCTCAGGGAGAGCTCTAGAACCAATCAGAGTGGATATGAACAATCAGTGAGAGTGCAGAATTTGTTGTGTTTTTGGTAGTGAAATGGGCTGTGGGTGGACATTGAATTCATATGTCCATGTAGTATGTATGTAACAGCATAGTGCAATGAAAAAGGTAGCTGTGCTGTAATACAACCTCTCAAAAGGTATCTATGCATTAGAATGATGTTTCCATCGGGTGTTAGAAGCGGTTCAGGGAACATAACTAAAATACAGAAAATATTTTTTCAATGAAAGTGATCCATACTATTCCGGAACAGAACCATTATTTTAAAAGCATGGGAACCGGTTAATAACATTATTTTATGTTCAAGGCATTTTTTTCTAGTTGAACAAAAAAAACGCAACAAAGCGCCTATGAAAAGCCCTTCACTCTGTCACTCAGAAACGTTTTCCAGTGTCCGCCTGCAAACTGAAAATCTTTGCCAGTGTGTGTGTTTAGGACACCTGCCCCTCCCCCCACCGAAGCATAGGCTACTGTACTGACGTTACCGTAGGCTACTGTACTGACGTTACCATAGGCTACTGTACTGACGTTACCATAGGCTACTGTACTGACGTTACCATAGGCTACTGTACTGATGTTACCATAGGCTACTGTACTGACGTTACCATAGGCTACTGTACTGACTTAACCTAGGCTACTGTACTGACGTTACCATGGCTACTGTACTGACGTTACCATAGTCTACTGTACTGACGTTACCATAGCTTACTGTACTGACGTTACCATAGGCTACTGTACTGACGTTACCATAGGCTACTGTACTGACGTTACCATAGGCTACTGTACTGACGTTACACACGATTCAGAAGATAGGGAGAGATTTTTAATTAGCTAGAGAAGAATGGATAAACTTTTTCATTGCTAGCTAAGGATACTATAAACCTTGAAATTCACATTGGATTTATTAACTACAAAAAGGTAAGATGTGTTTTCAWTCTGTTGCCGCTCTGCACACAAGCTTGTTAGCTAGCGAGCTCAAAAGACATTCAAAGTTCCTCCATAGAAGTTGCTCCTCCTAGATATAATTCAAATACTTCAGATAATGCATGTCATAACAAGATGCCAGAGATTCAATCCTCCTTCTCAACCCTCTCCTGCTCTCTCCCCACCCGCATTATTCCAGTCGAATCTTGTGCCATAGGCTACATTTGTCTGTCCATCACGCATGTAAACAACTAGCCTGCCTGCTCTGTCTGCTCTGATTGGTGAAGTCATTTAATGAGCTAAATGTAAACAACTGTTGATTTCACAAGTTAAAAAAGAAACAGAAAGGAACAATATAAACCGGTAAACATTTTTGGTTTGAACCGGTTCAGAACTTTATTTTGCTGGTCGGAACACTGGACGAAACGAAAAAAATAGTGGTTCTGATTGGAATAACTAATTTTGGTTCCAACCCCCGGTTTCCAGGACTCTGTCTTTGGGTGTAGGCAAACAAGCAAGCCTGTGTGAATGGAATTATAGTAATGTACACAAGTCTATTAGGGCTCCTGTTTTCTCCCAGGAACAAGCACTCCTCCACAGCAGACACTAATAAAATAGTGTTTTGATGAATCCGTTTTATCCAACAGTAAACCTTCGAGAGCCAGGAGAAAGAGAGAGAGAGAGACAGAATGAGAGAGAGACGGAGAAACAGAAAGAGCTTTTTTCTTTCCTCTCTCACTCCCTTCCTCTCTGCCCTGTGATCGCAGAGGAACCAATTTCCCCACCATCTCTCCCCATAGATGCTCATAAACTGATAAAACCGCCTCGCTAACCAACGGCTCTAAGCGCCAGCGACAGATAGGTGAGTACAGTTCACTGTCTGGGGGATGTCTGGGAATGGAGAAACACTTGTTTCTGAGGCAGATGAGATGGCTTGTGGGTAGTCAAAATCATATTCAACACATGAATTGACAACATAGAATATACGCCTAAAATCGCAACCTATCCACTATGTCATGCACTACATTTGACTAGAGCCGCATAGGGCAGTCACATACTAGTGCTCTGGTCAAAAGTGGTGCACTATATAGGGAATAGGGCGTCATGTGAGAGGCAACTACAGACAGATTCAAACATACATCCTATTACTTCAGAGAGTAAATTCTCTCAATGACATTGATTAGCACTCTCAGACTGGTTTTGCAATATGGCACCAGGGTTGAAATAAACCCATCGTCTCCTCACGAACCTCATTCATCTACAAGACATGCAGCACCTAGGCTGAACAGAGTCAAGTGGTGGAGGGCTGAGAAGGGGATAGGAAGGATAGGATCTCTATTCAAGGAGGGGATCAAGGTAGCTTGTACCTTACATATAGCTCTTGAATGAAAGCTCTGTCTGGCTAGCACACTAATTACCTTGAAGCCTGTCTCTGTGGATGTAATTGCTGATTAGAGACTCCATGGAGACTGGATTACAGATAATCCATGAGAGGGTTTGGAGTTCTGCATTCTATAATGGCATTATGGACGTGTGTGCATGCGTGTGACTGAAACGCAGCTCAGGAATCTCAGGCCTGGGAAACATAAGCAAATAGGCATGCACACACACACACACACACACACACACACACACAAACTGTTGCATTGAAATATACCATGAAGTGGGGCATGGGTCTGTGAATATGGAAAAAGGCAAATGGGATGCAAAGGTGTGTTGTTTGTGTTCTGTGTTCGTGTGTGTGTGTGTGGTGTGTGTGGGTGTGTTGGGTGGTGTTGTGTGTGTGTGTGTGTGTGTGTGTGTGTGTGTGTGTGTGTGTGTGTGTGTGTGTGT
>NC_036859.1:26220270-26233756 GCF_002910315.2 Salvelinus sp. IW2-2015
GCTGACATATGGACATTTCTGGATACATGTGTATGGCTGTATGTGGGCATTTACTAAATATGTATTATGTGGGAGTGTGTGAATGTCAGTGAACGCGTGTTGATAAATGGTGACAGATGCTTGTGGTGTGTGTGTCTGCGTGCGTGCATGTGTACATGTTCCTGCATAGGCCTACATATATGGAGGCAAGCAGATGTGTGTAGATCCATTAGTGTGTGTGTGTGTGTTTGTGATGCCCTTGGAAGCGTGTGGGTGTGTGTGTGTGTGATGTTTGTGGATGGCTGTTGATGTGCTTGTGACTATTTTCATGTCATCTGACCATAGCACCGGATCCAATCTAAGTGCCAATGCCTTCTGGCAAACTCCAGGCAGTGCTATGGTAGGATGACATGAAAATAGAGCTCATTAGCCACGCACACCAGTGGTGGGTTTGGTGTCAAAAAACGGAATCATATGCAGAAAAGTACCTCATACCTACTGTCAAATATGGTGATGGATCTTTGATGTTATGGGGCTATTTTGCTTCCACTGGTCCTGGGGCCCTTGATATGTTCAACGGTATCATGAACTTTACCAAGCAGCATGACATTTTAGCCAAAAACCTGGTTACCTCTGGAGGCTGAAACTTGGCCGCAAGGGATCTTCCAGCAAGACAATAAACCCTAACACATCAAAATCCACAAATAAGTGGTTAATTGACCACAAAATCAACATTTTGCAATGGCCATCTCAGTCTCCAAACTCCATTGAAAACCTGTGGTGAGAAATTAGAGAACAACCGTTAATCGGCCGAGCTGATATATCGGGCCGATATTCGCTTTTTCTACTCTATCGGTTATTGGACCTTCTCTATCGGATTTGCTGATAGTCCCTTTACATAGCAAAAATGCTGCTATGCCAGCCACCACTAACCGCCTGGCCATGAGCACTGCACAATGCTGAGGAATGTATAGCTGGGAAAATCAGCAGCAAGCAAGCTCATTCTCCAACAGAAAGGTGCAGATTGAGAAATGGATGAATTGACACAGTGACCAAAATCAAACTCCTGTTGCAAATATTAGTTTAGTTAATTCACTAATAATAAGGCTTGTGTCGACGTGCCAGGATATGCATGAAATAAGAAAGCTAGCTAGCTATGTGATCTGTTAGCAAAGATTACAATAATTAGCTAACCTTTTCATCTGCGATGTTAGCTAGCTAGCTATATTAGCTACTATGCTAGCTAGCTGGCTAGATAAACATGGTGATAAGATATCAGATAGGAGCTAATAGCCAATGTAGCTAGCTAACATTAGCTGGTTATCATTTGAACATGCACCATTTTTAGCAACAAAAAATCTGACTTCCGTTGTAACGTTAGCTATTTACTGGTGTGCCAATCTGACCAGCTGCAATCGTATCCTTAAATTGACAGTTGATAGTCGGGTTAGATGATTGTCCTAATAGGGAAAGAAGGTAAAGTTTGGCAATAGGTTTAACTACCTAAGAATCTTCCAGCATGTTTATGGACCATGTAAACTGTAGATCAGCGTGCGTGTTTGTACATTCTCACTTAAACTATGGGCAGATTAAACTCTTAGACATAATGTGCATCGTTGTTTCATATTTTTTCCTACCCTCGCTCTCCTTGTTAGATATGAGGGGCAGCAGGTAGCCTAGAGATTAAGAGCATTGGGCCAGTAACCAAAAGGTTGTTGGTTCAAATCCCAGCGCTGGTAAGACTGAAAAATCTACCGATCTGCCCTTGCGTGGTCTGCCCAACTGATCCCCGGGCGTGGATGTTGATTAAGGCAGCCCCCCTCACCACTCTGATTCAGAGGGGTTAGGTTAAATGCGGAAGACACATTTCAGTTGAATGCATTCAGTTGTGTAACTGACTAGTCAATTTCCTTTTATTATGCACATTTATGTCTCGGTAGCCAATGTCAAYGGCATTGAGTGAGTTTTCATACTAGCAGTAAACTGCAGCAAGTGATATGAGCGATGGAGAGAGATGTGAAAGGGAGTGGAGTTACAGCCTCACTCTATCCAATCGTAGCAGTAGGATCAAGTTGCAACCTGCCATTTCTTGACAGATAGCTGAACTCGCCAATAGAACTGTTTAGAATTTTGTTCTGCATCCTGACAGCTGAAAAAAATACTTGTTTCATAAGCATCCGTGATCACAAATCTTGACGTTACGTTGGACCCATTTGCATTGAATAGATGTTATTTTATATTTACAAACTAACAGCAGTGCCTATAGGATGTCCTTCCATACAGGCGTGACATGCTGGAGTGATGCTTCTATGCAAATGTTGTTGATCATTAGGTCACTTTAATAATGCCACTTTAAGAATGTTTACATATCTCGCATTACTCATCTCATATACTGTATACTGTATCCTTCACTATCTATTCCATCTTAGCCGCTCTGTCACTGCTCATCCATATATTTTATACTTATATATTCTCATCCCATTCCTTTACTAGAGTGTGTGTATTAGGTTTTGTTGTGGAATTTGTTAGATATTAGGTTTTGTTGTGGAATTTGTTAGATATTACCTGTTAGATACTGCAGCACTGTCGGATCTAGAAGCATAAGCATTTCGTTACACTCGCAATCTGCTAACCATGTGTATGTGACCAATAACATTTTATTTGATTTGATTAGGTCCCAAATGGAAGGCAAAACGATTGCCATCTGTACAGTAGCACCATAGTCTCTGAAACAACTCAATACAGGCACACACTCCTATTGAATATGCATTCACCTGTATTGTGTGTAGGCCTATACTATCTTAATTTACTCAGTTAATGAAGAGATTTACAATTTAAATAAAATGTTATGTAGATAGATTGGTAAAAACAGTCATTTATTTATATCACTATATAAAATATCGTCCATCAGCCTCCTTGACCCCAAAAAATCGGTCATTCTCTAGTTTGAATTAGAGGACAGTCCATAAGCACAGACAAAGGATATCAAGGATCTGGAAAGACTATGTGTTCTCCACTCTCATAAAACATTTTAGAAAAAGGCTCAGTGTTGTTATCCTTGCAAGGGGCGGGAGCATGGAGTATTGAAAACAGAGGTAGGTGCCAATTTGACCTTTTTGAGAGTTTGTTTTATTACTTGTTAAACAAAATCTCTTTCTCTGACCAATTTTGTTGGTATAAAATATAATTTTCACATTTTTGAAGCATACTATATAGCTCGGTATTTTAATTATTTATTTTATAGTATTTTTTGGTCATCTTTATCAAGCGTGCCAATAATTTCAGTAAAATCCCTGAACTACACCTTTATAGTTTTAGGTGTTGCATGTTAATTTCCCATTCAGTACACCACTCATCACAGTTTGTGACTCCATTACCAACAGCCAGGGTGAGAAAAAAACACTCCTTAAGCATTTCAACCAAGAAGAATCGAGTTGTTTCCTCCAAAGTGGGTCGTTTTCTACCAATGAGTAGTAATTAGAAAACTGTCTGTCAAATCCTGAAGAGAAAAGATCGGACATAATCTATTCCTGAGCATTATTATTAGTTAGCGGGTGAGAGTGGAGGGGAAAAACACAAGCTGAATAGGAACACTTATCACTGTTTTTCCCTCGCCTTCAAATTGCTTGATGATAAGCGTGGTTAGCGCTGTTGCCGTCTCTCTAACATCTTCTTATTTTATTTCTCCACTTATGTTAATGGATTTAMATCTCCATAAGATAGCCTCTGATACAACCAACTGCGAATGCCAACTCTTCTGAGGGTTTGACCGGGGGAGAAATGGCACACCGTATATACAAGGCAAGCAGGTACAAGCTCYGCAAATCCATTAGAAATGCAAAAGACAATACAGACTCAAACTTGAATTGATGTTCGACAACTCAGACTCAGGACTTACGGTATGTGGCAAGGACTACCAAAGAACACAAAGGAAAATCCACCTGTGTGGTGCCCACCAAAGCCTCCCTCCCAAACCAGCTTAAAACATTCTATGCTTGTTTTGAGGCAGACAATATCGAGCAGTCCAGGAAGACTCTCGCTGCTCTGGGGCGACCAGGTGCTTTCGCTCTCCAAAGCTGATGTGAGGAAAACTCTAAAAAGCAGCCAGCCCAGATGGCATCCCTGGCCGCATCCTCAGAGTGTGTGCTGACCAGCTGGCAGGCATTTTCTCTGACATCTTCAACCGGTCCCTGTCCCTGTACCAGGCTGTAGTCCCCGCTTCAAAGAGACAACCATCGGCCCAGTGCCCAAGAAAAATGACTATCGCCCGTCGCACTCACCCCGGTCATCATGAAATGCTAGGAGAGGCTGGTCATGGCCCACATCAGGGCCAGCATGCCAGGCACTCTGGATCACTCTAATTTGCCTACCGTTCCAACAGATCTACGGAAGATGACATTTCCAGGCCTATTCACACAGCTCTAACACATCTGGACAAGAGGAACACACATGTGAGAATGCTGTTTATTGACTACAGTTTAGCATTTAACACTATTGTTTCTTCCAAGCTCAGAGCCCTGGGTCTGGACACCGTCCTCTGCAACTGGAATCMTGGACTTCTTGATGTGCAGATCACAGGCTGTGAGGATTGTCTCTTAACACAGGGTCCCTCCAGGGGTGTGTCTTCAGCCCTCTGCTGTACTCCCTGTTCTCCCACGACTGCATGGCTTTGCATGACATCAACTCGCCGACGACACCAATGTTTTAGGCCTGATAACCAACAGCGCCGAGTCAGCCAATAGGGAGGAGGTAAGTGAACTGGCATTGTGGTGCCAGGACAACAGCCTCTCCCTCAATTTCAGCAAAACAAAGGAGTTTGCTTGCCTTGCTTGAGGCAACTTTACAGTGTCAGTGTCAGCCAAAGAGTGATAGGACCCTGGCTCAATCATGGTTAGCTTACACAGCCCTGAGAGATGCGTGTCAGTCAATGTTACGCCCGTTTCCTGAACACAAAGGGATGACTTTTGCCCTCTACGTCGGATCAGGAAGGGGTGTATTTTCCCTCAACGCTAGAACAGGTTGTTTTAGTACTCAGCATGATAGAACTGTGTGTCGTTCAAACACGGTTACAACTCTGAGAGGTGAGTGTCAAGCAATGTCATTTAGAAAGTGTAAAGGGATGTTCAATCAGAAGGGGTGTTTTTTTCCCTCTATAGTAAAACGCAAAGGACATGGAAGTGTTGTTTTTGCCCTTAATGTGGCCCGTGTTTGATCGAACCGAAAGTGTCAATCAAGGGTGTCAATCAAGGTCATTTAGAACGTTGAGGGACTGTTTTGCCCTAAATGATAGAACATGATGGACAATTAATATGTGTTTCGTCCTATTTAACTAGGCAAGTCAGTTAAGAATAAATTCTTATTTACAATGGCGGCCTACCCCGGCCAAACCCTAACACGGACGACGCTGGGCCAGTTGTACGCCGCCCTATGGGACTCCCAGTAGGGCGGCGGTACACGGCCGGTTGTGATACAGCCTGGAATCTAACCAGGGTCTGTAGTATATGGTGCTGTGGTAGTGAACTTACCTCTTCCTGTGCTGTAATGCTGTAACTTGTCGCTGTACACCGCTTCCTTGGTGTACGCCCGTTTCCTGAACACAAATCAGAGATAGAGAAAGAAAAGTTTTATTTTGTGGAAGAAAAAAAAATATACAACTTTAGGATGAAAGAGGAGTAAGGAGGAATCATTAAATCTGTCTCGGAGTCTCACTAACCGAGGCCTGAAAGCGACCGGTCTAAAACTGAATCAGTGGCTTAGGGTTAGAGTTAGCTGCAGCGACAAATGAAGTGTAATGAGAATGAGCTGGTTTTTAATTAGAGATGTGATAACATCTCTGTAGCTTTTCATCTGTCTTCCTAAACCTCTCCTCTGCTCCTACAGTCATCAAACACCCTGTCGTGTCTGATAGGGCGCTGTGCTACTAACTGGTAGCATACGGCACTGCTGCAAATTCTAAATTCAACTTAAAGGTTTCTGAAGAGAGAGGGGGTGGGGGAAAGTAGCGTGGTGCTGTAACACACTTTTGAGAATGAAATTGGTTTGAGTCAGTTAACTCAGGTCAACTCAGCGTGAACGCTTTGGTCCACATGTGAAATGGACGATTCATAGAGAAACGTACTCATAATACAGATATGGAACAGTTACAGAGCCTTCACAAAGTATTCACACCCCTTTACTTATTCCACATTTTGAATTCAAAATGGATTAAATAGATGTTTCTTCTCACTCATCTATACACAATACCCCATAWTGACAAAGTAAAGACATGTTTTTAGAAAGGTTTGCACCTTTATTGAAAATGAAATACAGAAATATTTAATTTACGTAAGTAGTCACACCCCTGAGTCGAAACATGTTAGAATCACATTTGGCAGCGATTACAACTGTGAGTCTTTCTGGGTATGTCTCTAAGAGATTTGCACACCTGGATTGTACAATATTTGCAAATTATACTTTTTTTTTAAATTACTCAAGCTCTGTCAAATTGGTTGGTTGTTGATCATTGCTAGACAGCCATTTTCAAGTCTTGCCAAAGATTTCAAGCCGATTTAACCCAAAACTGTAACTAGGCCACGCAGGAACAATCAATGTCATCTTGGTAACCAACTCCAGTGTATATTTGGCCTTGKKTTTTAGGTTATTGTCCTGCTGAAAGGGGTATTTGTCTCCGAGTGTCTGTTGGAAACAAGACTGAACCAGGTTTTCCTCTAGGATTATGCCTGTGCATAACTCTATTCCGTTTCTTTTTATCCMAAAAATCTCCCTTGTCCTTGCCAATGACAAGCATACCCATAACATGATGCAGCCACCACCATGCTTTAATTTTTTTWATTTAACCTTTATTTAACTAGGCAAGTCAGTTAAAAATGATGGCCTACACCGGCCAAACCTGGACGACGCTGGGGCAATTGTGCACTGCCCTATGGGACTCCCAATCACGGCCGGTTGTGATACAGCCTGGATTCGAACCAGAGTGTCTGTAGTGACGCCTCTAGCACTGAAATGCTCCGAAATGAGGAGTGGTACTCAGTGATGTGTTGTGTTGGATTTTCCGCATACCTAGTGCTTTGTATTCAGGACATAAGATACATCTTTTGCAGTTTTCCTTTAGTGCCTTATTGCAAACTGTATGCATTAGGTAGGCTGTCATTGTTGCAAACTGGATGCATTAGGTAGGCCGTCATTGTTGCAAACTGTATGCATTAGGTAAGCGCGTCATTGTTGCAAACTGTATGCATTAGGTAGGCCGTCATTGTTGCAAACTGGATGCGCATTAGGTAGGCTGTCATTGTGGCAAACTGGATGCATCGTATTGTTGCAAACTGGATGTATTAGTAGGCTGTCATTGTTGCAAACTGGATGCATTAGGTAGGCTGTATTGTTGCAAACTGTATGCATTAGGTAAGCTGTCATTGTTGCAAACTGTATGCATTAGGTTAGGCTGTCATTGTTGCAAACTGTATGCATTAGGTAAGGCTGTCATTGTTGCAAACTGGATGTATTAGGTAAGCTGTCATTGTTGCAAACTGAGATGCATTAGGTAGGCTGTCATTGTTGCAAACTGGATGCATTAGGTAGGCTGTCATTGTTGCAAACTGTATGCATTAGGTAGCTGTCATTGTTGGCAAACTGGATGCATTAGGTAGGCTGTCATTGTTGCAAACTGGATGCGCATTAGGTAGGCTGTCATTGTTGCAACTGGATGCATTAGGTAGGCTGTCATTGTTGCAAACTGGATGCATTAGGTAGGCTGTCATTGTTTGCAAACTGTATGCATTAGGTAAGCTGTCATTGTTGCAAACTGGATGCATTAGGTAAGCTGTCATTGTTGCAAACTGGATGCATTAGGTAGGCTGTCATTGTTGCAAACTGGATGCATTGGTAGCTGTCATTGTTGCAAACTGGATGCATTAGGTAGGCCGTCATTGTTGCAAACTGTATGCATTAGGTAGGCTGTCATTGTTGCAAACTGGATGATTAGTAGGCGTCATTGTTGCAAACTGGATGCATTAGGTAGGCTGTCATTGTTGCAAACTGTATGTATGAGGTAGGCTGTCATTGTTGCAAACTGGATGCATTAGGTAGGCGTCATTGTTGCAAACTGATGTATGAGGTAGGCCGTCATTGTTGCAAACTGGATGCATTAGGTAGGCCGTCATTGTTGCAAACTGTATGCATTAGGTAGGCTGTCATTGTTGCAAACTGATGCATTAGGTAGGCTGTCATTGTTGCAAACTGGATGCATTAGGTAGGCTGTCATTGTTGCAAACTGGATGCATTAGGTAGGCTGTCATTGTTGCAAACTGGATGCATTAGGTAGGCTGTCATTGTTGCAAACTGGATGCATTAGGTAGGCTGTCAGTTGCAAACTGGATGCATTAGGTAAGCTGTCATTGTTGCAAACTGGATGCATTAGGTAGCTGTCATTGTTGCAAACTGTATGCATTAGGTAGGCTGTCATTGTTGCAAACTGGATGCATTAGGTAGGCTGTCATTGTTGCAAACTGGATGCATTAGGTAGGCGTCATTGTTGCAAACTGTAGTATGAGGTAGGCGTCATTGTTGCAAACTGGATGCATTAGGTAGGCTGTATTGTTGCAACTGGATGCTTAGGTAGGCTGTCATTGTTGCAAACTGATGTATTAGGTAGGCTGTCATTGTTGCAAACTGGAATTGGGCTGTCATTGTTGCAAACTGGATGCATTAGGTAGGCTGTCATTGTTGCAACAGAGATTGCATGATGTGGCCGTGTATGCATTAGGTAGGCTGTCATTGTTGCAAACTGTAATGCATTAGGTAGGCGTCATTGTTGCAAACTGGATGATTAGGTAGGCTGTCATTGTTGCAAACTGGATGTATTAGGTAAGCTGTCATTGTTGCAACTGGATGCTTAGGTAGGCTGTCATTGTTGCAAATGTATGCATTAGGTAGCTGTCATTGTTGCAAACTGATGCATTAGGTAGGCTGTCATTGTTGCAAACTGGATGTATTAGGTAAGCTGTCATTGTTGCCAAAACTGGATGCATTGGGTAGGCTGTCATTGTTGCAAACTGGATGCATTAGGTAGGCTGTCATTGTTGCAAACTGGATGTATTAGGTAAGCTGTCATTGTTGAAAACTGTATGCATTAGGTAGGCTGTCATTGTTGCAAACTGTATGCATTAGGTAGGCTGTCATTGTTGCAAACTGTATGCATTAGGTAGGCTGTCATTGTTGCAAACTGGATGCATTAGGTAGGCTGTCATTGTTGCAAACTGGATGCATTAGGTAGCTGTCATTGTTGCAAACTGGATGTATTAGGTAGGTCTGTTGTTGCAAACTGTATGCATTGAGGTAGGCTGTCATTGTTGCAAACTGGATGCATTAGGTAGGCTGTCATTGTTGCAAACTGGATGCATTAGGTAGCTGTCATTGTTGCAAACTGTATGCATTAGGTAGGCTGTCATTGTGGCAACTGTATGCATTAGGTAGGCTGTCATTGTTGCAAACTGGATGTATTAGGTAAGCTGTCATTGTTGCAAACTGTATGCATTAGGTAGGCTGTCATTGTTGCAAACTGATGCATTAGGTAGGCTGTCATTGTTGCAAACTGATGCATTAGGTAGGCTGTCATTGTTGCAAACTGGATGCATTAGGTAGGCTGTCATTGTTGCAAACTGGATGCTTAGGTAAGCTTCATTGTTGCAAACTGGATGATTAGGTAGCTGTCATTGTTGCAAAACTGTATGCATTAGGTAAGCTGTCATTGTTGCAAACTGGATGCATTAGGTAGGCTGTCATTGTTGCAAACTGGATGCATTAGGTAGGCTGTCATTGTTGCAAACTGGATGCATTAGGTAGGCTGTCATTGTTGCAAACTGGATGCATTAGGTAGGCTGTCATTGTTGCAAACTGGATGCATTAGTAGGCTGTCATTGTTGCAAACTGGATGTATTAGGTAAGCTGTCATTGTTGCAAACTGGATGCATTAGGTAGGCTGTCATTGTTGCAAACTGTATGCATTAGGTAAGCTGTCATTGTTGCAAACTGGATGCATTAGGTAGGCTCGTCATTGTTGCAAACTGTATGCATTAGGTAAGCTGTCATTGTTGCAAACTGGATGCATTAGGTAGGCTGTCATTGTTGCAAACTGGATGCATTAGGTAGGCTGTCATTGTTGCAAACTGGATGTATTAGGTAAGCTGTCATTGTTGCAAACTGTATGCATTAGGTAGGCTGTCTTGTTGCAAACTGGATGCATTAGGTAGGCTGTCATTGTTGCAAACTGATGCATTAGGATGGCTGTCATTGTTGCAAACTGGATGCATTAGGTAGGCCGTCATTGTTGCAAACTGGATGCATTAGGTAGGCCGTCATTGTTGCAAACTGGATGTATGAGGTAGGCCGTCATTGTTGCAAACTGGATGCATGTTTTTGGTAGGCCGTCATTGTTGCAAACTGTATGCATTAGGTAGGCCGTCATTGTTGCAAACTGTATGTATGAGGTAGGCCGTCATTGTTGCAAACTGGATGCATGTTTTTGGTAGGCCGTCATTGTAGGAATGCCGTCATTGTAAATACGAATTTGTTCGCTAACAAG
Organism: Salvelinus sp. IW2-2015; assembly: GCF_002910315.2. Classification (NCBI taxonomy): domain Eukaryota; kingdom Metazoa; phylum Chordata; class Actinopteri; order Salmoniformes; family Salmonidae; genus Salvelinus; species Salvelinus sp. IW2-2015. The sequence continues at coordinate 26,230,829 of NC_036859.1, forward strand.
CGTTTACCTATACTTGAGATACTTTTTCTAAACTCTTAACACAGCAACACACCAACATCACACAATTAGCCAAATAGTACATTTTCTGCTCAAAACCACATTTTGTTCATTAAATACCAACCCTACATTTCAAAATGCAAAAAAACTTTCTCTACATACACTAACTCTGTCAAAACACGTCAAACTCGACTCAGTATCTAAACATTCAGTCAAAACACTAGCWCATGTTTTCTATCCAAGAGGAACATATAGTCAATCATAGCACATCGACTTTCAAAATACTAACAGTTGATGGCATTACAAAAACTGCATTACTTGTCATGTTTCAGATCTACCTGCATCAATAGACAATATGAAATCCATTGTTTTTTATCATTCAGTTTCCTTTTACTGTAAACCACTCTACATTTTTTGGTTGAGTGTCGAATGTGTGCATTTTTGGCAACATACTATCTAAAAGTGAATGAGTCATCTTTACTTTATAGAATGTACAGTAGGAAAAAATAGTAAGTGACAGAATTGCTGCAGTAAAAGCTTTATTAGCAACATGAAATTGCTGCCAGTGATCAACAAAAAAATCCAACACACATGACCTTTGGTTCCAAATGTGTAAAAATAAAACACAATTACAGTAAAAAAGGCACAGAAGGGATTAAACACAAAAATACACAGTCCTGTTCTAATCTACACGATCTTCAGCATTTGGCCACATGTTCTCGTCCACATCCCATCTTATGTCATCTCTCGCTATGCACCTTGGATAGAACCGCTTGGCATGCCATATCCACCCCTGGCAGTCTTCAGCTGAGATGTCTCTGCAGCCGGCATCCATTGCATCCAGCAGGGACATTTGGTCATGTGGCCAATGATCATACACTTTCCATCTCCAGGCAGAAAAAAATTCCTCAATGGGGTTGAGGAAAGACGAGTAGGGGGGAGGAAAAGGGAAACCATTMTTGGATGGGCTGCAAACCAGTTTGTGATTGCATGTGAATGGTGGAATGCTACATTGTCCCATGGAATCACAAATGTCCTCATGTTTCCTCCCAGCGGTTCTYTTTCTGCTTCTGGCACCAGTTGTTGGTGGAGGTCATCTTAAAACAAAAGAAGGTGCTCAGTGTTGTAGGGACCAATCTGGCATTTCTGCAGGACCAAAGCAGCACTCCAGACTGCAGCACACATTGTGATATTTGCTCCTCTCTGACCCGGCACATCAACTGTGGCACTTTTTCCGATGACGTTTCTTCCCCTTCCAACGTGTTTTGCTAGGTTAAACCCTGCCTCGTCTACATAAATTATTTCATAGAAGAAGCCCTTGTGAAATGCATTACTTACCTGTTGGTTTGCTGAAAATTCAGGATAATGGAAGCCACGGTTGACCATCTGAGATTAGGTTGGACTCTTTCACCAGCGTTTCTCAGTGATAGAACATGGTTTATCACATGGTCTATGATGGTGGCTCTTATTTCATCAGTGACAGCAGCTTTTACTCTCCTTTGAACACCACCACGCATTCTTACTCATCTCCCCCTACCTCTCCTTCTCCCTTGTCCTGGTCCAACTACTCCTCTCCCTGGTCCAACTACTCCTCTCCCTGGTCCAGCTACTCCTCTCCCTGGTCCAACTACTCCTCTGCCTGGTCCAGCTACTCCTCTCCCTGGTCCAACTACTCCTCTCCCTGGTCCAGCTACTCCTCTGCCTTGTCCAACTACTCCTCTTCCTGGTCCAGCTACTCCTCTGCCTGGTCCAGCTACTCCTCTCCCTGGTCCTACTACTCCTCTCCCTGGTCCAACTACTCCTCTCCCTGGTCCTACTACTCCTCTCCCTGGTCCACCACAAACACCCACAACACCTTACCTACAGTTACAGACACAGACATCGGCGGAATGGAGCCTGGTCTGTAGGCTTTTTCACATACATACCTAACACATAGCCAGCAGAAGGTAAACAAAGTAAAAAGGAAATACAGTGCCTTCAGAAGTACACCCCTTGGACTTGTTCACAAGTTGTTGTTTCAGCCTTGCATGTATCACTCTGTGTGCAATAATAGTGTTTTAACATGATTTTTTATGACTACTATCTCTGTGCCGCACTTACAATTATCTGCAAGGTCCTCATCGATTACACTTCTACGTTTCTAAATGCTTACATTTTCTGTACATACAAGCTTACCCAATACAAAATGATGGATCTTTCTTGTCTTCTTACAAATGCTGGCACACAGCACGCCAGAAATGAAGACCTAATGTTTCAAACTTAAATATAGTATAAAGCTCTACTTCTGCAACAACAGCAGCTCAAAGCTGTATTTGTCATCTTATAGCATTTTTGAATGAAAGATATTGAAACATTGAGAAATAGCTGATTTACTGTACGTTGTTTAAATAGACCAACCACAGTGATTCAATCTAATCGGGAGACATAGCAACGTGTTGACGTTCTTTTCAATTACATGAACATCACAGTTAAAGGGGACTCTTTTGGATTGATTTTTGTTGAGTGTGGATACAGAACACACAGAGGTGTAGAGAGAGAAAAAATGTCTGGGACAGGGAGAGGAATAGTTGGACAGGCAGAGGAGTAGTTGGACCAGGGAGAGGAGTAGTTGGCCAGGAGAAGAGTAGTTGGAACCAGGGAGAGGTAGTTGGACCAGAGAGGGTAAGTTGGACCAGGGAGAGGAGTAGTTGGACAGGCGAGCAGTAGTTGGACCAGGAGAGGAGTAGTTGGCCGGCAGAGGAGTAGTTGGACAGGGAGAGGAGTAGTTGGACCAGGCAGATGAGTAGTTGGACCAGGGAGAGGAGTAGTGGACCAGGGAGAGGAGTAGTTGGACCAGGCGAGGGAGTAGTTGGACCAGGGAGAGAGTAGTGAACCAGGCAGAGGAGTAGTGGACCAGGCAGAGGAGTAGCTGGACAGGCAGGGAGTGCTGGT
>NC_036859.1:26233781-26320884 GCF_002910315.2 Salvelinus sp. IW2-2015
AGACAAGCAGGCAATGGAGCCTGGTCTGTAGGCTTTTCACATACATACCTACACACATAGCCAGGCAGAAGGTAAACAAAGTAAAAAGGAAATTACAGTGCCTTCAGAAGTATCCACACCCTTGACTTGTTCACAAGTTGTTGTCTTACAGCCTTGCATGTATCACTTCTGTTTTTGTGCAATGTTTTAAATAGTGTTTAACATATTTTTAATGACTACTATCTCTGTGCCGCACTTACAATTATCTGCAAGGTCCTATCGATTACAACTTCTACGTTTCTAAATGCTTACATTTTCTGTAATACAAGCTTACCCAATACAAAATGATGGATCTTCTGTCTTCTTTACAAATGCTGGCACACAGCACGCCAGAAATGAAGACCTAATGTTTCAAACTTAAATATAGTATAAAGCCTCTACTTCTGCAACAACAGCAGCTCAAAGCTGTATTTGTAACATCTTATAAGCGATTTTTGAATGAACAGATCATTGAAACATTGAGAAATAGCTGATTTACTGTACGTTGTGTTAAAATAGACCAACCACAGTGATTCAATCTAATCGGGAGACATAGCAACGTGTTGAAGTTCTTTTCAATTACATGAACATCACAGTTAAAAGGGACTCTTTTGGATTGATTTTGTTGAGTGTTGGATACAGAACACACAGAGGTGTAGAGAGAGAAAAAATGTCTGGACAAGGGAGAGGAATAGTTGGACCAGGCAGAGGAGTAGTTGGACCAGGGAGAGGAGTAGTTGGACCAGGCAGAGGCAGTAGTTGGACCAGGTGAAGAGGAGTAGTTGGACCACAAGGAGTAGTTGGCCAGGGAGAGGAGTAGTTGGACAGGCAGGAAGTAGTTGGACCAGGAGAGGGTAGTTAGGACCAGGGAGAGGAGTAGTTGGACCAGGCAGATGAGTAGTTGGACCAGGGAGAGAGTAGTTGGACCAGGGAGAGGAGTAGTTGGACCAGGCAGAGGAGTAGTTGGACAGGGGAGAGGTAGTAGTGGACCAGGCAGAGGAGTAGATGGACCAGGCAGGGAGTAGCTGGACCAGGCAGAGGAGTAGCTGGACCAGGCGAGAGAGCTTCCCGGAGAAGTTGACCAGGCGAGGAGTAGCTGGACCAGGTAGAGAGTAAGCTGGACCAGGAGAGGGGAGTAGCTGGACCAGCAGAGGAGTGCTGGACAGGGAGAGGAGTAGCGGACCAGGAGAAGGAGTTGTTGGGACAGAGGGAGAGGATTGTAGTTGGGACCAGGGAGAGGAGTGTTGGACGCAGGGAGAGGAGTAGTGGGCCAGGAGAGAGAGTGCAGGCCAGAGAGGAGTGTGTGGACCAGGCCAAAGGAGTAGTTGGACCAGGCCGGAGGAGTAGTTGGACAGGGAGGAGGAATATGTGGACCGGCAGAGGGAGTAGTTGGACCAGGGAGAGGAGTGTTGGACACAGGGAGAGGAATAGTTTGGACCAGGCAAGGAGTAGTTGGACCAGGGAGGGAGTAGTTTGACAGGCAGAGATTAGTTGGACCAGGGAGAGAGTAGTTGGACCAGGGAGAGGAGTAGTTGGACCAGGGAGAGGAGTAGTTGGACCAGGAGAGGAAGTAGTTGTGACCAGGGAGAGTAAGTTGGACCAGCGATGAGTAGTTGACCAGGGAGAGGAGTAGTTGGGACCAGGAGAGGAGTAGTTGGACCAGGCAAGAGTAGTTGGACCAGAAAGAGTAGTGGACAGGCAGAGGAGTAGATGGACCAGGCAGAGAGTAGGCTGGACCAGGCAGAGGAGTAGCTGGACCAGGGAGAGGAGTAGTTGGACCAGGCAGAGGAGTAGCTGGACCAGGCAGAGGAGTAGTGGACCAGGCAGAGGGTAGCTGGACCAGGGAGAGGAGTAGCTGGACCAGGCAGAGGAGTAGCTGACCAGGAGAGGAGTAGTTTGGACCAGGAGAGGAGTAGTTGGACCAGGAGAGGAGTAGTTGGACCAGGGAGAGGTGTAGTTGGACCAGGAGAGGGTAGCTGGACCAGGCAGAGGACGTAGTTGGACCAGGAGAGGAGTTTTGGACCAGGAGAGAGTAGGTGGACCGGCAGAGGAGTAGTTGGACCAGGAGAGGAGTAGTTTGGACCAGGCAGAGGATAGTGGACCAGGCAGAGGAGTAGCCTGACCAGGCAGAGGAGTAGCTGGACCAGGGAGAGGAGTAGTTGACCGGGCGAGGAGTAGGCTGGACCAGGGAGAGGAGTAGCTGTGTGTGTGTGTGTGTGTGTGTGTGTGTGTGTGTGTGTGTGTAAGGTGTGTAAGGTGTGTGCGTGCGTGCGTGCGGCACACCCGTTGGACCATAAACACAGCCATGGTGGACATGTTGACCGTACAGTACCTGCTGCAGACGATGGAGATGGCCACTAGAGAGACGATGAACACCAATCCTGCTGCAGCCGAGCCAGCAATCAGAGGAAGCTGCTCCCTCAACTCTGATTTATAGTCATCTACATAGACAGAGAGAAAATGTGTGTGTGTGAGAGAGAGAGAGAGAGAGAGAGAAAGAGAGAAAGAAAAAGATCAATAAAAAGTGAGAGAATGTATTTCAGTGTTTCTGTTGCCATACCTAATCTCCCTGTCACAGTCTGACAGACACAAAAGAACACCTTGGAATTTCTACTGGGGGTGTTCAAACACAAGCTGCTCTTCGACAGTCAAAAATACAGCTAAACGTTAGCAACGAAGTGAGGAAGAATATCACGAGTTCAGAGGGTAGCCTAAATAACTTCTAAAGACACACTAAACTGCCTCAGTCCTGTCTCATGACCTTTAGCAAGATTTAGCATGCTGCGGGCAAACTGACAGCAATGGGGTTCAAGTGAAAAAAGGAGAAGAAAGAAGAAGTATTTTGAGCGGTGATATAGTAGCTTAAATATCAACAAAATAATAAGCTAGTATTCATAGCACACTTGATAGTTTGAATTATAGGCCTACTATTTTGTTCCCTGTAAAGGGTGAGTGTGCTATTTCTTTTTGAAGCTGTATTCAGTCTCCTAAACTCAGACAGGTGAAAATGGTGATTGGCTTGAAGAATCAGAAATCAACTGTCTGAGTGCTATAGCTAGCAGTAAATAACAGCACATTGCAATCAGTCAGGTATCAACACCTGCCTGTGGAGAATAGGACTCCTCACTGACAAGCTATAACCATACACACCTTACTGATGAAAGGCCAATCATCTCCTCCTCATTGCACCTTGTCAATCAAAGGTTTAGGAGCGGTTGTGGGGGTTGGGTGGTTGGCAGTCAGTTGGGCAGTTTGGGCGCAGTTGAGGTTGTGGGGGCGAAAGACCTGGGGTATTGGTGTAAAAAATGTATGACAACAGAAAAGAGGGATTGTCAACTGTGAGAGGCAGAGGAAGAGGCGAGGAAGTCCCAGAGGGGAGTAGGAGAGAGAGAGGAGAGAGGAGGCCCAGAGTGGTAAGACAGTGGATGGAGAACTAGGATGAGAGGTAGTGCAGGAGAGGACTTGGGGAGACAGGGAGCCAGCACTATAGAGTGACACATAGGGTTGACGAGAACGGGATGGTTGGATGAGAGGACAAGGATGGAGAAGCAGAGAGTTAGTGAGGGAATCAGTGATCAGAGGGTGAGGACGAGGGTAGGGAATTGGATAAGGGAGGTAGGAGAGGTTGAAGGCATGCTGGATGAATAGAAGGCGGTGAGGAGTGAGGCGTGATGTGAAAAGGGATGTAGGAGCAGCGAGACGTGGTGAGGAGGCGGAGATGCAAATAGATTGGGAGGCAGGGGAGGGTTGAGCAGGGGGGGTGGGAGATGGAAATAGGGATGTGGAGCAGGGAGGGAGTTGAGGACGGTGGGAGATGGAAATAGGATGGAGGCAGGGAGGAGGCTGAGGAGGGATGAAAAGGATGTGAGCAGGAGGAGGTGGGGCATGGAAATAGGGATGTGTGATGCAGAGGGAGGGTGAGGAGGGGTGGAGATGAAATAGAGGATTGTAGCAGGGAGAGGAGCGTGAGGAGGGGTGGAGGAATGAAATAGGGATGTGAGGCAGAAGGAAGGGAGAGGGGTGAGGGACATTAAGAAGGGAAGCAGGGAGTACGAGTGAGGAGGAGGCGGGTGAGGGACATAGGGGATGGGGGAGGGAAATGTAGGGTGTGATGGGTCCCTCTGTTCCTCCTTCACCGGGTGCTAATTGTCTCCATAAATGTCGTGCTGTGGCAGCAAGCCAGAGGATGTACCATCAGCTGGTCCTCATGCTGTCTGGCGTGTGTGGTGTGTGTGCGTGTGTATGTGCATGCGTTGGGTAAATACTAATCAGAGCGTGAGGAAGAGGGAGGAGAGGGCTATGCTGCTACATCTGCTCTACACAGGTAACTACAGATGATGATGGAGATCCTCATCATCATCATCATCATCATCATCATCATCATCATCACTGTAACTGTATAACAGAACAGGTTGTTTATATGACTGATAATCACCTTGACCATACAATAGCCTCCTATTGGAGGGAAGGAAGAACAGTGGAAAAGAAGGATGGAGGGGTGGGGGATAGAGAGAAGGAAGATTAGGAGGAGGTGTGGTATTTGTGATGTCAAATGGAGATTTTCTCTTAGATGCGGATCATGGATAAGAAGATCAGTTCAGGGTTTAACCCCCCAATGGTCACGGTTAGGGCTGTGGCGGTCATGACATTTTGTCAGATGGTAAGTGTCATGCAAATGATTGCCGGTCTCACAGTACTTGACCGCTAATAAACATAAACATGCTTAGTGCGCCTTTCGAATATGAACATTTTCAAAAGTTGAATAAGTCCATTTAATATAGCTTCATCCATCATTTATTTAGTTGTGATAGGCCTATAAATCTGTATGTCTTAGAAATCAAAACATACAGATGATTTGGAAAGAGTCGCAAAAAAAGGTTTTTAGTGCGCCTTTCGAATATGAACATTTTCAAAAGTTGAATAAGTCCATTTAATATAGCTTCATCCATCATTTATTTAGTTGTGATAGGCCTATAAATCTGTATGTCTTAGAAATCAAAACATACAGATGATTTGGAAAGAGTCGCAAAAAAAGGTTTTCCAGCGGAAAGACAGAGACAATTGCATTGTTGCTATGCTTGTCTAGCAAGAAAGTTGGGGGATATCTAATCAATGGAAGATGGAATAAAAATGACAGAATTAAAAGTGAAATGAGAAAGTAAGGCTGCAACGACCAAAAGCCAACAGGTAGGCTGCTATTTACGCTATGATCTGAATGGAGTTATGTGTAGGCTAACTGTAGGACTAGTTAGCTAGCTTCTCTCGGTTTGATGCAGTCAAGATGGGTACTATGTAAGGATGATAAATAACTAACAAGAAGTTAGTCTAGCACAAGATAACAGTGGTTCTGGTCTCTCCCTCCAGTACTCTGAGCCTCCCTGGTCTCTCTCTCTCTCTCTCTCTCTCTCTCTCTCTCTCTCTCTCTCTCTCTCTCTCTCTCTCTCTCTCTCTCCTCCGCCCCCCCCCTCTCTCTCTCTCTCTCTCTCTCTCTCTCTCTCTCTCTCTCTCTCTCTCTCTCTCTCTCTCTCTCTCTCTCTCTCAAAACAGGTATAAAAAAACGGGAACTCTAACTCCCATCAGTATTTATCCTCATCATTCAGATTATTCAAATTTAATCATGAGGTATTTTGAGAGTGAATACATGGCATTTAGCAAGTTTGGTAAACTACCCATCAGTACATTCATTTGCGCTATTTTGGATTGGGATTACCGTGACCAACAGTCAGAGGGAATGTGACTGCGACCATGACTCGTGACTGCCGGTGTGGTGGTAATACGGTCACCACGACAGCCCTAGTTAGGGTTAGGAATCGGGGATGGTAAGCTGATCCTAGATCTGTGCCTCAAAGGGTAAGTTCTACTGGAGTGTTGTAAATCTGACAGCATATTGCATAGGAAAGAAGACGTATGCTGTGTTTAGGAAATACGGTACGCCCACACACGAACACCTGGACCCAAACTCACACACCAGTGTAGCAGGTGTTGCGCCCCCCTGAACAATCCAACCCCCGGTGGCAAATAATTAATCACATCAGCCACTAATCACAGCTAAGCATTCTGGGATAGCTGCTCAGCAACAGACGGGCTCAATGAAGAACCAATTAGCTAAGCAGTTTGGATCAAGCACAGTCAGTTACACACAAGAAGAGAAGCTCAAAACCACCATTCTCAACTCTCATATAGACACACAATCTCATACATTATGAAACATTCACAAACATGTTGTGACAGTGATCCACACTCTCCACTGTCACATTCACAATCCCTCTACCGTCCTGGACTCTATCCACACTCTCTCTCTTCCTCTCTATCTTTCTCTCACACACACACAAACTAACACACACAGCTCCCCACCACCATCTCTCCTCGCCTCCCCTCCCCCCCTTGGCTTATTGCATGGTCCTTACCATCTGTGAGGGTTTGGAAGCACATCTTGCCGCTGTATTTGCCAAAGCCAGCCACAGTCCTGGCCCGCACCTGCACAACGTAGACCGTGCCCGCCCGGAGGCCCTCCACGCGGGCTGTGTTGGTCTCGCTGCGCACCATGGTGGAATTAATCTCTGCATGGTCCTGGAGGAGGACAGGGGAGAGAGAGAGATACCAGGTGAATGTTGCAGAGAGACAGAGCAGATCATGTGTATAATCCAGGACGGGACATAATGGAGGAGACAGAGAGGAAGAGACCAGGGGCAGTATGTCTCGCAGGTTAGCGTTCTTCGTCATGAATCTTGTTCTGGAGGCAGCTCTACAGAGTGGTCACTAGCTGGCACAGCCACAAAGTCATAACATCTGCACATTTTTGTTTTAATAAATCTTTACAATATAGCCAATTTTGACTTTGCAGCTGGCCTATCTAAGGGGAAGTCAGTTCACTCAGTTGTGCCTCCAGGACAAGACTCATGACAATAAACGTCAACCAGCATACGTCTAAAGCGGAGGTTTCTTTAACCATGAAATCTGGGTCGTAGGTACTTTATCAAACTTCTCAGAGTAGGAGTGCTGATATAAAATCAGTCTGACCTTCTAGAGCACAATTAATTAGAGTAAATGGGGGGGGGGGGGGGGGGGACCTGATCCTAGATGCATTATACGGACCTCGGTTATCATTTAAAGAAACCGTTGTATTATCTCCCCTATGCTGCGGAAGTATTCAGCAACCAACAGTTAGTAACGTTGGCTGCCTTTGCCACAACAGCGGTAACACTGGCATTTTATTAGATTGTTTTGTTTATCCGACACTCTTATCCACAGTGACTCACATGGCATAAGAGGAGAGAAAGGATCCTACTGGGCACAGACATCAATTCAACGTCTATTCCACATTGGTTCAAAGTAATTTCATTGAAATGACGTGGAAACAACGTTGATTAAATCAATGTGTGCCCAGTGGGATAGAAAGGWTTGATATTCCAAAAAGGCATTACTTTGCTAGTTAGAGCAATAAACAACAGCTGATAGAGGGAGCTTATGTGTTGTGTAACAGCCTCCTCCACCATAGAAACCTGAAAAGTTCAGATGAGTCATATGCAATTTGGATGCACTAATGGGCCTATTCAACACAATGGCACCAAAGTGTTCTCTAGTTGCTGTTGATCTCTTTCTATGAGAGAACGGTCACTTTGTAATCCGCTTGTCCTTGACAGGCTTACGTAACTGTTACGACCACAGATGGAAACTTTAATGCTGGAGTTGAATGACAGTATGTATTGTTAAAGAACCACTGAACATGCCGATAAGCACGTGTTTTTCTGTTGCTCATTAGAAAAATGAGATTTCAGTCTTGGAGGTGTGTTTCCTGACCGATTCAGCTTGGTTAATGACGTTTGTCCCCCATGAGACACTGTAGACGCGGAAGCATATTTCACTTCCTCATAATCCCCAGAATGAATCTAAGATAACTCAAGAAATGTATAATTCATTTAGACATTTTTGCCAATGATGTTTTAGTTGCGCAATTTTACATCTAACTACGGTGCGTGGTGCAGTATTTCTCAATTTAAAAAAATGTGTGACTAGTTGTTATGTAAACAGTCGGAGCTACAGAGCAGGTTTGCCTCACTGTCTATGATATTGTATAGAGAGCAATATCCTCAGCTGTTCACCCCATGTTAGTGGTGTCATGACGTGGCCCTTTTTGGGTATAGCTAGTGGCTTGCCCTCTCTCTCTCTCTCTCTCTCTCTCTCTCTCTCTCTCTCTCTCCTACATCCAGATTCTGTTATCTCATCTCGTAAATTCCTGGAGGAGACTCTCTCCCCCTGGCCATGCAGAAAGAGACACATAGAGAGAACAAAGGATTTCACATGGCGAACTCCTTAATCCCCAAAATTAGGATTTGATATAAAAGGTCCACTTGTGAGAAGGTGGGAATGGTCCGTGGACACTTAAGGGACGGGTATGACGAGTGTGTTTCATTTGGTGACCTCAGAGTGGACAGAAAACACACATAACTATATCTCTGAATATGTACATTTCTCAATTATGGGGTTTGCATCTAATTCTTGTATAAAATGAATGAATAAAGATTAAACTATTTGTGAAATGATGTAAAGTGATGTTAAACCTTTAATGAAAGAGAATTKTATTCCCTTTAAAGTTTAACTAAGTCATTGGCCCGCCCCCGTGAGCAAAGACATGATCTGTCGTCATGGAACAGCCCTTTTCTATTGTTACGAATAAAAACCCCTCCTGAGGAAATCCTCTTCAGACCACAAAAACCTCAGTGTCCGCTAAGGTTACAATGGTTGTTGAATTCCTAACCATACCACGTGGAGCAATGGCTACACGGGTGGAAATGGTTAAACTCTGAGACTATCGATCCCGACAGAATAAGAGCAAATGTTAGATACTAATTACTAGTCTGCAGTTAGAAATTATGTCAACCTGGGATGCGAAGACCGACAACCGCCGAAACATCTATGCTATGAGAACATTTCTGAACGGTACTCTGAAGTATCCATCCTAACCACGAAAGACTGATCTTCAGGGAAGCAGAGAGAGAGACGATGATGAACTGACTCTCCAACAGACAGATGGACGATTCCAACAGAGATCACAACAACACACTGGTCGTAAATATATATTGATTGTAATTATTCCCGAATGAGTGAGCGTTCATGTGCAAAGGATCAGCATTTCAAWTAATATAATTATCAACTGTGTAGTGACTCCTTTTGTTGTTTCCTGCCTTTTCAGTCCACACCCACTTCCCTTTGTCCACCAAGCCGTCATATCGGCTTAGCCCACTAGGGAACCTCCCTTATCATTTCCTTGTAACCATAGCTACTGTGTTGTTTGTTTATACATTTCTGTGATTATTTAGTTAGTTAATAATTAAATGATTAAGACAATTGATGTATGGAACATTCGTAGTAAAGGCTGGGTTCATGCAGATAACCAACAATTTAAGACGTTTGGAATGAGACTAACGTGAGGTAAAGAATAATTCATTAATTAGAAGACTAATTGATCAGATATTAAAAGATCTGAAGAGTTATATTAGGAAAATTATAACTTTGTAATCTGAAGATTTTCCTTGGTGCCAGGACTTCCTAGATAATTACATTTACATGATTAGTTTAATCACGTAATAATAATTACAGAGAATTGATTTGATAAAATAACAGTCTTCACTTTAATGATGCCAACGACACGACAGTGGGCAAATGGACATATCAAAACCCAACCTTCACTTACCCGCTGTGATGCAGGGATGTTCCAAACTCCATTTTAGACCAGACTGACTTTATGAACAAAATTATCCAATTTCTATTTTGTAGTCAATTTTGAGACTAGAATAAATGTTTCTGACTCATATCGATGCCATATACAGTAGACTGTATTGAAAGTGATTCAATGCTTTTTAAAGTTAGTCACTCTTTAAACACGCTCACATACACGCACACACATGCACGCATGCACACACAGACACGCATGCACACACAGACACGTACACAGAGACGCACCCCCACACACACTACCGCTCTAACCACCCATATACACACACAGCCACAAATATTCATGAATTAAGGCCCATTTGTCTATGAGTCACATTGTAATATTGTTCCTCCTGCAGTATTTACTGCTGGCTGTAGAAGTATTTAGAGAGAGAGAGTTTAATTAGTAAAGGAAGTTGTGTGGTGTCTGAAGTGGCAGACTGCTAATTATGACAGAGGACTATTTCCACCTACAGAATGTGTTTGTTTTCACAGAATGGAACAAAGCAACGCTTCCAAGTTCCATTTTCAGAGAATTGTTTTGTGCCATTTTCTTCTTCTGTTTTGGTTTGTTTGGGTATTTCAGAGTGGGAGTTCAAAGGATTAAACAAATGTATGGTCGAAACTGTATAACTAAATCCAGTAAGACTTTATAGACCCTGAACGTCTAACAGTCTGTGTGCATGCAGGCATGTGTGTGTGTGTGTGTATGCCTGCCTGTGTACTGGGGTGGCTGTGTGTTATGTTTGTGTGTATCCTGTCTGTGCAGGTGTGTAGACCCAGTGTCCACCACCTTAAATGAACCAGCCTGGCCCAGCCTGCTAGTGCTAGAAGGCTTTGGTCCTGAAGTTCTGACTTCTGCTATGGGAATAGGAGGGGGTAACTGTAATTAGCTAGTCCCGTCACCGTCACAGAGTGAATATAGACAAAAAATAAGCATGCACACCTACACTACACTACACTACACCTGCAGGCAGCTGATATACAGTGAGCTCCAAAAGTATCAGGACAGTGACACATGTTGTTGTTGTTTTGGCTCTGTACACCTGCACTTTGGAATTTAAATGTATTTTCATCCATATCGGGTGAACCGTTTATCACGGACTACAAAGGGAAAACCAGCCACGTTGCAGACACCAGCGTCTTGCTCCCGGACAAGCTAAACACCTTCTTCGCCCACTTTGAGGATAATACAGTGCCACCGACGCGGCCCACTACCAAGGACTGTGGGCTCTTCTTCTCCTTGGCCGACAAGAGTAAGACATTTAAACGTGTTAACCCTCGCAAGGCTGCCGGTCCAGACGGCATCTCTAGCCGCATCCTCTCAGACCAGCTGGCTGGAGTGTTTACGGACATATTCAATCTCTCCTTATCCCGGTGGAGAAGGTGAAAAGCTTCAAGTTCCTCGGTGTACACATCACTGACGATATGAAATGGTCCACCCACACAGACAGTGTGGTGAAGAAGGCACAACAGCGCCTCTTCAACCTCAGGAAGCTGAAGAAATGTGGCTTGGTCCCTAAAACCCTCACAAACTTTTATAGATGCAATTGACAGCATCCTGTCGGCTGTATCACCGCCTGGTACGGCAACCACAACACCCGCAACCACAGGGCTCTCCAGAGGGTGGTGCGGTCTGCCCAACGCATCACCGGGTGGAAACTACCTGCCCTCCAGGACACCTACACCACCCGATGTCACAGGAAGGCCAAAAAGATCATCAAGGACATCAACCACCCGAGCCAAGGCCTGTTCAACCCGCTATCATCCAGAATGCGAGGTCAGTACAGGTGCATCAAAGCTGGGACCGAGAGACTGAAAAACAGCTTCTATCTTAAGGCCATCATGTTAAATAGCCATCACCAGCCAGCTTTCACCCCACTACGCAACCCTGCACCTTAGAGGCTGCTGCCCTATATACATAGACTTGGAATCACTGGCCACTTTAATAATGGAACACTAGTCACTTTAATAATTTGTAAATAATGTTAACATACTGCTATACTCATCTAATATGTACAGTATATACTGTATTCTATTCAACTGTATCTTAGTCAATGCCACTCTGACATTGCTCTTTCTAATATTTATACATTTCTTCATTCCATTTTTTTACTTTTAAATTTGTGTGTATTTTTGTGAATTGTTGCACTGCTGGAGCTAGGAGCACAAGCATTTCGCTACACCCGCAATAACATCTGCTAAATAAGTGTTTGTGACCGAATAAAATTGGATTTGATGTGATTTGAAATTACAGCACTTTTTGTACATACAGTTGAAGTCGGAAGTTTACATACACTTTGGTTGGAGTCATTAAAACTTGTTTTTCAACCACTCCACAAATTCCTTGTTAACAAACTATAGTTTTGGCAAGTCAGTTAGAACATCTACTTTGTGCATGACACAAGTCATTTTTCCAACAATTGTTTACAGATAGATTATTTCACTTATAATTCACTGTATCACAATTCTAGTGAGTCAGAAGTTTGCATACGCTAAGTTGACTGTGCCTTTAAAACTTCTTAAAACTAGGGGGCGACATTTTCGTTTTTGGCTAACAAACGTACCCATTTGAAACTGCCTATTTCTCAGCCCCCGAAACTAGAATATGCATATAAGTGTCAGATTAGGATAGAAAACACTCTGAAGTTTCCAAAACTGTAAATTATTTGTCTGTGAGTTAAACAGAACTAATATTGCAGGCTAAAACCTGGGGAAAATCCAATCAGGAAGTGACCCAGTTTTTGAAACCTCTCTGTTCCTATGCATACCTATTGCCCATTGAAAGGGATATCAACCAGACTTATTTTTCTATGGCTTCCCTACGGTGTCAACAGCCTTTAGACATAGTTTCAGGCTTTTATTTTGAAGAATGAGCGTGAAAGGGCACATTGCGTAAGTGGATAGGTGGGGGCTCTCAGAGTGAGTTCTGCGTAACAGAGAACGGCGGCCATTGTTCCTCCCTGTCCTAGTGAAAAGCCAACTGTCCCGGTTGATATATTATCGAATAGATATTAGAAAAACACCCTGAAGATGGATTATAAAAAACATTTGACATGTTTCTGTGGACATTATGGATATAATTTGGGATTTTTGTCGGCGTTGTCGCGAGCGCTCTTTCCGGTGGATTCCTGGGCATAACGCATCATAAAATATCTTTATGGAACAAAAGGAAAATTTGTTGTCTAACTGGGAGTCTCGTGAGTGAAAACATCCGAAGATCAAACGATTAATTTGATTGCTTTTCTGATTTTCGTGACCAAGTTACCTGATGCTAGGTGTACTTATTGTTTTGTCGAGCGATCGATAAACTTACACAAACGCTTGTATTGCTTTCGCTGTAAAGCATAATTTCAAAATCTGAGACGACAGATGGATTAACAAAAGGCTAAGCTGTGTTTTGCAATATTGCACTTGTGATTTCATGAAATTATATTATATTATATACCTGTGGCGCTAGGCTAGGCTATGCTAGTCAGCGTTTCTGATGACAATTATCCCGGATCCGGGATGGGTGGTTCAGAAAGGTTAAACGGTAAGGAAAATTCCAGAAAATAATGTCATGGCTTTAGAAGCTTCTGATAGGCTAATTGACATCATTTGAGTAAATTGGAGGTGTACCTGTGGATGTATTTCAAGGCCTACCTCCACACTCAGTGCTTCTTTGCTTGACATCATGGGAAAATCAAAAGAAATCAGCCAAGACCTCAGAAAGATAATTGTAGACCTCCACAAGTCTGGTTCATCCTTGGGAGCAATTTCCAAATGCCTGAAGGTACCACGTTCATCTGTGCAAACAATAGTACGCAAGTATAAACACCATGGGACTATACAGCCGTCATACCGCTCAGGTAGGAGACGCATTCTGTCTCCTAGAGATGAACGTACTTTGGTGCGAAAAGTGAAAATTAATCCCAGAGCAACAGCAAAGGACCTTGTGAAGATACTGGAGGAAACAGGTACAAAAGTATCTATATCCACAGTAAAAACGAGTCCTATATCGACATAACCTGAAAGGCCGCTCAGCAAGGAAGAAGCCACTGCTCCAAAACCGCCATAAAAAAGCCAGACTACGGTTTGCAACTGCACATGGGGACAAAGATCATACTTTTTGGAGAAATGTCCTCTTTTCTGATGAAACAAAAATAGAACTGTTGAGCCATAATGACCATCGTTATGTTTGGAGGAAAAAAGGGAGGCTTGCAAGCCGAAGAACACCATCCCAACCGTGAAGCACGGGGGTGGCAACATCATGTTGTGGAGGTGCTTTGCTGCAGGAGGGATTGGTGCACTTCACAAAATAGATGACATCATGAGGCAGGAAAATTATGTGGATATATTGAAGCAACATCTCAAGACATCAGTCAGGAAGTTAAAGCTTGGTCGCAAATAGGTCTTCCAAATGGACAATGACCCCAAGCATACTTCCAAAGTTGTGGCGAAATGTCTTAAGGACAACAAAGTCAAGGTATTGGAGTGGCCACCACAAAGCTCTGACCTCAATCCCATAGAACATTTGTGGGCAGAACTGAAAAAGTGTGTGCGAGCAAGGAGGCCTATAAACCTGACTCAGTTACACCAGCTCTGTCAGGAGGAATGTGCCAAAATTCTTATTGTGGGAAGCTTGTGGAAGGCTACCCAACATTTTTGACCCAAGTTAAACAATTTAAAGGCAATGCTACCAAATACTAATTGAGAGTATGTAAACTTCTGACCCACTAAATCATTCTCTCTACTATTATTCTGACATTTCACATTGTTCAAATAAAGTGGTGATCCTAACTGACCTAAGACAGGGAATTTTTACTAGGATTAAATGTCAGGAATTGTGAAAAACTGAGTTTAAATGTATTTGGCTAAGGTGTATGTAAACTTCTGACTTCAACTGTCCCCCCATTTTTATTTTATTTATTATAACTTTATTTTTTTTACTTTATTTAACTAGGCAAGTCAGTTAAGAACAAATTCTTTTTTGGCCTTATTTATTTTAGGTGAGTACAAACAAATTCTTATTCTTATTCCTGCAGCATCTTCATAAGGTCCTTTGCTGTTAGGTGAGTAAGGTGAGTAAAAGTATTGGGACACATTCACTTACAGTATATGTGTATTAAAGTAGTGAAAAGTGTAGTATTTGGTCCCATATTCCTAGCATGCGATAATTACATCAAGGTTGTGACTTGTTGGATGCAAGTGCTGTTGGTTTTGGTTGTTTCAGATTATTTTCTGCCCAATAACAATGAATGGTAAATAATGTATTGTGTCATGAGTCACTTTTATTGTAAATAAGAATAGAATAGAATTCTAAACACTTCTACATTAATGTGGATGCTACCATGATTAGAATGAATTGTGAATAATGATGAGTGAGAAAGTTACAGATACACAAATATCACATATCATACTGTACCAAGACATGCTAACCCAATCACTTTTACTATAACAGGGAAGATTAGCATTTTTTAGGGGGTATGATATTTATGCCTCTGTAACTTTGACTGCAGTTTCTCAGATATGCAACTTGTCCTTTTTCATCCTCCTCTTTCTTATATCTTATTAAAGTGTATATGGAAATGTTTATAGATTGTGTTCCATGATGAGGTATAGTAGTCTCTTCAGTAGAGAGCGACAGGAACAGCGGAGAAGAGAATAGAACAGAATAGAGACAGAGGCCCATATCCGGCCCACACCGACATCATTACCCAATCAGATCAGTGTAATTAGATCATGAAGGAAGCTCCATCATTGGCCAGATGAGGTAAACACTGCTATGAAATTTGGCCCACATATAACGATCTCTCCAATCACATTAGGCTTTATTGAACACTCACTCCTGTGATGAAGAGCAATGTTAGCTCGTCCGCTAATAGGAAAATGCTACGCCTCTCAAAGTTTAATCTCATAACAGGATATTAGTTTGTGTTATATGTGTTATAGCATTGGATAATTATATTGGGGGTATTTAAATGTTTACCATGAAGGCAAATAGTCAAATACATTTCTAGCCTCAACACTAATGTTCCTGCAATGCCTACTACTATCCACACACCATGCAAAAGTGATATTGTACTTCCATTATGGCGTGATCTAATTTGATAAACGTCCAAACATAGACAACTCATGGAAAGGAAAGCCAGGCCACCACAGAGTATTGGAACATCACTTTCAGTTTCATCAGCCATGGTTGGTTGAGCATTGACCACCTGCGGTTAGGATTGGCCCATTCCCGCTGTCAGTCAAACAGGGTATCCCAGGATCACACCCCCCTCTGCTTAATTCTGGGGGACAGGTGGTGGGCAGATGGAAGATGGCCAATGGGGAACGATCTCTGGAGAAACAGCCAACAGGCAGTGGCCTTTTCACGCTCTCAGACAAAGGGGTATTATATTTAACGTGAAGTAGCAGGTGGAGGGACAGCAGCTTGTGGACGGCCAATGAAAGGTCTTGCCAGGAGAGACCGCCCACTGTGATTGGCCCTATCCTGCTGTCAGTCAAATGCAAGTTAGAAAAGACACCCTAACTTGCTATATAAAAAAGGGAAGGCATGTGGGAGGGCAGATGAGAGGGCAGCCAATGGTGAGGCTTGCCAGGAGTGACAGACAGGGAACATTGCATGCTCTCTGTAGTATCCCGAAGGCTACAGCTACCTAGACCAGGCAGTATTTCCTTCAACTAACACTAATAACAAGGCGGGCCTCCACTCCTGTTCGATTTGCCCCAAACATAACATTTGGGGCATTCAGGACAAAAAGTTAATTTCTTTGCAATGTTTTTTGCAGTATTAATTTAGTGCCTTATTGCAAAAATATGCTTGTTTTTGAATATGTGTATTCTGTACAGGTTTCCTTCTTTTCACTCTGTCAATTAGGTCAGTATAGTGGAGTAACTACAATGTTGTTGATCCATCCTCCGTTTTCTCCTATCACAGCCATTAAATTCTGTAACTGTTTTAAAGTCACCATTGGCCTCATGGTGAAATCCCTGAGCGGTTTCCTTCCTCTCCGGCAACTGAGTTAGAAATGACACCTGTATCTTTGTAGTGACTGGGTATATTGATACACCATGCAAAGTGTAATTAATAACTTCACCATGCTCAAAGGGATATTCAATGTCTGCTTTGTTATTTTTATACATCTACCATCTAGGTGCCCTTCTTTGCGAGGCATTGGAAAACCTCCCTGGTCTTTGTGGTTGAATCTGTTTGATTCACTGATAGACTGAGGAACCTAAAAGATAATTGTGTGTATGGGGTACAGAGATGAGGTAGTCATCCAAAAATCATGTTAAACACCCACAGAATGAGTCCATGCAATGTATTATTTGACTTGTTAAGCATATTTTTACACCTGAACTTATTAAGGCTTTCCAATACAAAGTTGTTGAATGCTTATTGACTCAAGAAACTGCAGCTTACATTTTTTATTCATTTGTAAAAATGTCTAAAAACATAATTCCACTTTGACATTATGAGGTATCGTGTGTAGGACACAAAATCTAAATTGAATCCATTTTAAATTCAGACTGTAACACAACAAAATGTGGAAAAGGTCAAGGGGTGTGAATACTTTCTGAGACATAGAAGACCATATAATATGGTTAGAAATTCTATATCTATACAGTACCAGTCAAAGGTTTGGACACACCTACTCATTCAAGGGTTTTTCTTTATTTTTACTATTTTCTACATTGTAGAATAATAGTGAAGACATCAAAACCATGAAATAACACACATGGAATCAAGTATTAACCAAATAAGTGTTAAACAAATAAAAAATATATTTTAGATTTAGATTCTTTAGATTCAACACACACGGACACATGCATGCACACCACACACACACACACACACACACACCACACCACCACACCACACACACACACACACACACACACCACACACACACACACCACACACACACACACACACACACACACACACACACACACACACACACACACACACACACACACACACACACACACACACACACACACAACACACACCACACACACACACACACACACACACACACACACACACAACTAACTCAGATTACTCACTGGGGGAGCTCAAAGCTCTGAACAACTCTCTCAGGATTGGGGAAAAGCGTAAAAGGTAGGGGATTTCAGAGGAACAACAATGGGTCGCCTTCACTCATTTAGTTTGTTTTTCCTCCTTTTATTTCTGACATCTGCTAACACTCGGTGGATTTAGCTCTACGTCTCTACACTACAGCTCACCTGAGAACACAGCCTGGGCCTACAAGAGCTGGGTGTAGCACAAACCAATGAGAACAAGAGGAGAAAAGAGGGAGGGCTGCTGAAAGAGAGAAAATGAGAAAGAGAGAAAGAGAGGAGAAAGAAATACAAAGAAGTCTGAAAGTTTAAATACACAGCTAAGGGAGCCAGGGATTTGAGTCAAAATCCAGCTTTTCTAAAGTTCCCATTATAAATCATGACATGGTTGTGTGCATATTGAGCTGGGATAATAATGTGAGGTTTCACTCAAGGCCAACTGAGAGAATAGATTAATGATAAAGACTTACATGAGTTGTGTTTGGAGTTCAATGGGAATTACAGTGGGCAAAAGCACAGTGGGTAATAGTGATGTTTGGTCTACGGTGGACAACTCTGGAGTTCTTTGACTCCTCCCTGTTTGGCAATGCTACTGCAATCCACAGAACATACATCTGAGTCACACAGACACACACATAATATACACACACATTATGTTCTTCCATCCTCGTGGGGAYCTAAAATGTATTTCTATAAAAAATACACACATATACACACACACACACATTTTGTTCTCTTGAACACAAACCTCAGTAACCAGAGCCAGCTGAGCCAGTTCAGAGCAACCCTTCTCTCCACTCTACTGGTAATGGACGCCCTGCTCTCCTACCCACCAAACTTTAGGAGAACAAACTAAAAGAAGGAGAAAAGAAATGAGATGCCACTTCTTCTCTATAGACCTTTCATTCATTTTTACTTGCTCGCCAAATTACACAATTCCAGGACACTTACTCTGGAGTGAAAGGGGGTAGTGGTCTGTTTGGTGGAAAGCCTATAGAGGTAAGAGCACTGGATACCTC
The DNA here is from genome assembly GCF_002910315.2 of Salvelinus sp. IW2-2015. Lineage (NCBI taxonomy): Eukaryota > Metazoa > Chordata > Actinopteri > Salmoniformes > Salmonidae > Salvelinus > Salvelinus sp. IW2-2015. The sequence goes on from NC_036859.1 coordinate 26,252,606, forward strand.
TTTTCAGTTCTCCCTCTCCTTACGGTACTTTTGTCTCCCAATCCCTCCTCTCCCCTCACACTATTTGGGTCACAAACACCTACAAAACTACAACTCGGGAGGTTGTGGGTTCAAATTCTGTATGGAGATCTCTTTTAACTTATACAATGAACACTTCAGTGTCCTTCCAACAACATAGTGTAACTATGCACTCCATTAATACTGTATTACAGTGAGTTAAACAACCCATTTACCAAATAACAGATCTGTGTGGGAAGACGATGTACTGCAAATGACTTATGTTGTAACTCTTCTCTACYCTGCACTTGAAGACAAAATGAAAGCTACTGGCGTAGCTTGAAAGTCCTACGAAACAATCGTCCACAGCTCCATAACTGTGAAACCTAAAAATACTTATATCGCCTGTTCTTAGACACACAAAAAGACGACAAGGGAGAGATGGCAAGACGGCAAGGCCATTTTGATAAATTTGATAAGAAACCCCAGATTTTAATGGCTGCATTATCTAGGCTATAAGTTTCCCGCGGTGCGAGCAAGAGAGAGAGAGGCCATGTGCAGAGGAGAGTGTTATAGACACAGATCCAGCAGCGAGACACCCCTCTGTAAATAGATTTTTATGTCTAAAGGACCACATCAGCACTTTACGAATGTACAGAAGTTTGTGTTATAGAGAGACTTCTAAGCYGTTCAGAGGGTACAAAGTGGAGTAAGATTGCCGGAATTGAGTTACAACGTTAAACACCAAATAATGCATGCAGAGCATGCTTCTTGCTTAAAGGACTCTTCTCCAGGTTCATCTCTCTGTAGGTGATGGCTTTGTTATGGACGGTTTGGGAATCGCTTCCTTTTAGGTGGTTGTAGAATTTATCAGCTCTTTTCTGGATTTTGATCATTAGCGGGCTCTTTTCACAGCACAAACAGACCCAACAGAGCCCCAGGACAGCAACACAATTAGACCCAACCAAATCATGAGAAAACAAAAAGATAATTACTTCATACATTGGAAAGAATTTACAAAAAAACAGAGCGAACTAGAATGTTATTTGGCCCTAAACAGAGAGCACACAGTGGCAGAATACTTGACCACTGTGACTGACCCAAACTTAAGGAAAGCTTTGACTTTGTACAGACTCAGTGAGCCTTGCTCAAGAGAAAACAGGCTATGTCCACACTGCCCACAAAATGAGGTGGAAACTGAGCTGCACTTCCTAACCTCCTGCCAAATGTATGACCATATTAGAGACACATATTTCCCTCAGATAACAGACTCACAATGAATTCAAAAACAAACCCAAATTTGATAAACTCCCATATCTATTGGGTGAAATACCACCAACCCACCAACCAGCTAACCAACCAACCCACCAACCAGCCAACTAACAAACCAACCGACTAACCCACCACCCAGCCGACCAACCCACCATCCTATCGACCAACCCACCAACCAGTTGACCAACCCACCCACCAACCAGCCGACCAACCAGTTAACCAACCCACCAACCAGCCAACTAACCAACCCACCAACTTGTCGACCAAACAACCAACCAGTTTATCAACACCAGCCAGCCAGCCAACCAACCCACCAACCAAACAGCCGACAAACCAGCAAACCAACCAACCAGCCAATTGCCCACCAATGAGCCGACCAACCCACCAAACAGCTGACTAACCCACCGACCAGCCGACTAACCCACCAACCGGTCGAATAACCCACCAAAATATCAACCAAGGAACCAACCAGTTAACCAACCCACCACCAGCCGACCAACCCACCAACAAGCCGACCAACCCACCCACCAACCAGCCAACCAACTAACCTACCCACTAACCAGCCGACCAACCAGCAAACCAACCAACCAGCCAATCAACCACCAATGAGCCGACCACCCACCAACCAGCTGACTAACCCACCAACCAGCCAACTAACCCACCAACCAGCCGACTAACCCACCAACCAGCCGACTAACCCACCAAACTATCAACCAAGGAACCAACCAGTTGACCAACCCACCAACCAGCCATCCAACCCACCACCACCAACCAGCCAACCAACCCACCAACTAGGTGACCAACCCACCAACCAGACGACCCACCCACCATCAGCCGAACAACCAGCAAACCAACCCACCACCAGCCAATCAACCACCAACGAGCCGACCAACCCACCAACCAGCCGACTCACCCACCAACCACTCGAATACCCACCAACCTATCAACCAAGGAACCAACCAGTTGGCCAACCCACCAACCAGCCATCCAACAAGCTGACCAACCCACCCACCAACTAGCCAACCAACTAACCCACCCACAACCAGCCGACCAACCAGCAAACCAACCAGCCAATCAACCACCAATGAGCTGACCAACCCACCAACCAGCTGACTAACCCACCAACCAGCCCGAGTAACCCACCAACCTATCAACCAAGGAACCAACCAGTTGACAAACCAAGCAACCAGCCATCCAACCCACCAACCCACCAACCAGACGACCCACCCACCAACCAGCCGACCAACCAGCAAACCAACCCACCAACCATCCAATCAACCACCAACGAGCCGACCAACCCAACACCAGCCAAATAACCCACCAACCAGCCGACAAAGGCACCAAACAAGGAACAAAATAGCCGACCAACTAACCCACCAACCACCCATCCAACCCACCAACCAGCCGACCAACCCACCAACCAGGCGACCAACCCACCAACCAGACAACCAACCCATCAACCAGGCGACCAACACACCAACCTATCAACAAACCAACCAACCAGTTGATCAACCCACCAACCAGTCGACTACCCAGCATCAGYCGACTAACACACCAACCAGCTGACCAACCCAACTACCAACCAGCCGAGCAACCCCTCAACCAGTCGACTAACCCACCAACCTATCGACCAACCAACCAGTTGACCAACCCACCCACCAACCAACCAGCCGACCAACCAACCAACCCACCCACCAACCAACCAACCAGCACACCAACCCAACAACCAGCCAATCAACCACCAATGAGCCGACCAACCAGCTGACTAACCCACCAACCAGCCAACTAACCCATGTCATTATTATTTTGGAATTTTTGTGAGTGTAATGTTTACTGTTAATTTGTTATTGTTTATTTAACGTGTGTTTATTATCTATTTCACTTGCTATGGCAATGTAAAGATATGTTTCCCATTCCAATAAACCCCTTAAATTGAATTAAAATTGAATTGAGAGAGACAGAGAGAGAGACAGATAGAGAGAGAGAGACTGAAAGAGAAAGACAGAGAAAGACAGAGAGAGAGACAGATAGAGAGAGAGAAAGAGAGAAAGAGATAGACAGAGAGAGAAAGAGAGAAATAGAGAGAGCGAGAGACAGAAAGAGAGAGACAGAGAGAGAAAGAGAGACAGAGAGACAGAGAGAAACAGAGAGATATAGAGAGAGACATAGAGAGAAAGGGAGAGATAGAGAGAAAGAGAGAAAACAGAACAGAAAAAAACCAGAAAGCAACTTTAACGACTTTCGTTACTGCATGCATTATTTGGTGTTTAACGTTGTAACTCAATTCCGTCAATCTTACTCCACTTTGTACCCTCTGAACGGCTTAGAAGTCTCTCTATAACACAAACTTCTGTACATTCGTAAAGTGCTGATGTGGTCCTTTAGACATAANAACCTATCAACCAAGGAAATAACCACAAGACCAACCCACCAACAAGCCATCCAACCTTCCAACCAGCCGACCAAATCAAATGAAATCCAATTGTATTTGTCACATACACATGCTTAGCAGATGTTAATGCGAGTGTAGCGAAATGCTTGTGCTTCTAGTTCCGACAATGCAGTAATATCCAACGAGTAATCTAACCTAACAATTTCACAACAACTACCTTATACACACAAGTGTAAAGGAATGAATAAGAATATGTACATAAAAAAATATATGAATGAGTGATGGTATAGAACGGCATAGGCAAGATGCAGTAGATGGTATAGAAGTACAGTATATACATATGAGATGAGTAATGTAGGGTATGTAAACATTATATGAAGTGGCACTATTTCAAGTGGCTAGTGATACATTTATTACATMAATTTTTCCAATATTAAAGTGGCTGGAGTTGAGTCAGTATGTTGGCAGCAACCACTCAATGTTAGTGATTGCTGTTTAACAGTCTGATGGCCTTGAGATAGAAGCTGTTTTTCAGTCTCTCGGTCCCTGCTTTGATGCACCTGTATTGACCTCGCCTTCTGGATGATAGCGGGGCTCGGGTGAACAGGCAGTGGCTCGGGTGGTTGTTGTCCTTGATGAACCTTTTTGGTCTTCCTGTGACATCGGGTGCTGTAGGTGTCCTGGAGGGCAGGTAGTTTTCCCCCGGTGATGCGTTGTGCAGACCTSACTACCCTCTGGAGAGCCTTACGGTAATGGGCGGAGCAGTTGCCGAACCAGGCGGTGATACAGCCCGACAGGATGCTCTCGATTGTGCATCTGTAAAAGTTTGTGAGGGTTTTTGGTGACAAGCCGAATATCTTCAGCCTCCTGAGGTTGAAGAGGCGCTGCTGCGCCTTCTTCACCACACTGTCTGTGTGGGTGGACCATTTCAGTTTGTTCGTGATGTGTACGCCGAGGAACTTAAAACTTTCTACCCTCTCCACCACTGTCCCGCCGATGTGGATAGGGGGGTGCTCCCTCTGATGTTTCCTGAAGTCCACGATCATCTCCTTTGTTTTGTTGACGTTGAGTGTGAGGTTATTTTCCTGACACCACACTCCGAGGGCTCTCACCTCCTCCCTGTAGGCCGTCTCGTCGTTKTTGGTAATCAAGCCTACCCCTGTAGTGTCGTCTGSAAACTTGATGATTGAGTTGGAGGCGTGCATGGCCACGCAGTCATGGGTTAACAGGGATTACAGGAGAGGGCTGAGAACGCACCCTTGTGGAGCCCCAGTGTTGAGGATCAGCGGGGTGGAGATGTTGTTACCTACCCTCACCACCTGGGCGCGGCACGTCAGGAAGTCCAGGACCCAGTTGCACAGGGCGGGGTCGAGACCCAGGGTCTCGAGCTTGATGACGAGTTTGGAGGGTACTATGGTGTTAAATGCTGAGCTGTAGTCGATTAACAACATTCTCACATAGGTATTCCTCTTGTCCAGATGGGTTAGGGCAGTGTGCAGTGTGGTTTCGATTGCGTCGTCTGTGGACCTTTTGGGGCGGTAAGCAAATTGGAGTGGGTCTAGGGTGTCAGGTAGGGTGGAGGTGATATGGTCCTTGACTAGTCTCTCAAAGCACTTCATGATGACGGAAGTAAGTGCTACGGGGCAGTAGTCATTTAGCTCAGTTACCTTAGCTTTCTTGGGAACAGGAAAAATGGTGGCCCTTTTGAAGGATGTGGGAACAGCAGACTGGGATAAGGATTGATTGAATATGTCCGTAAACACACCAGCCAGCTGGTCTGCGCATGCTCTGAGGACGCGGCTGGGGATGCCGCCTGGGCCTGCAGCCTTGCGAGGGTTGACACGTTTAAATGTTTTACTCACGTCGGCTGCAGTGAAGGAGAGCCCGCAGGTCTTGGTAGCAGGCCGTGTCAGTGGCACTGTATTGTCCTCAAAGTGAACAAAGAAGTTGTTTAGTCTGTCTGGGAGCAAGACATCCTGGTCCGCGACGGGGCTGGTTTTCTTTTATATTCTGTGATTGACTGTAGACCCTGCCACATACCTCTCGTGTCTGAGCCGTTGAATTGCGACTCTACTTTGTCTCTATACTGACGCTTAGCTTGTTTGATTGCCTTGCGGAGGGAATAGCTACACTGTTTGTATTCGGTCATGTTTCCGGTCACCTTGCCCTGATTAAAAGCAGTGGTTCGCGCTTTCAGTTTTGCGCGAATGCTGCCTTCAATCCACAGTTTTTGGTTTGGGAATGTTTTAATAGACGCTGTTGGTACGACATCGCCAATGCACTTGCTAATAAACCCGCTCACCGAATCAGCGTATTCATCAATGTTGGTGTTCGATGCAGTGCGGAACATATCCCAGTCCACGTGATCGAAGCAATCTTGAAGCGTGGAATCCGATTGGTCGGACCAGCGTTGGACAGACCTGAGCGCGGGAGCTTCCTGTTTAAGTTTCTGTCTATTGGCTGGGAGCAACAAAATGGAGTCGTGGTCAGCTTTTCCGAAAGGAGGGCGGGGGAGGGCCTTATATGCGTCGCTGAAGTTAGAATAACAATGATCTAGGGTTTTGCCAGCCCTGGTTGCGCAATCGATATGCTGATAGAGTTTAGGGAGCCTTGTTTTCAGATTAGCAGATTAGATTGTTAAATACCCAGCTACAATAAATGCAGCCGGAAATGTGGTTTCCAGTTTACATAGAGTCAAATGAAGTTCTATCAGGGCCGTCGATGTGTCTGCTTGGGGGGAATATACACAACTGTGATTATGATCGAAGAGAATTCTCTAGGTAGATAATGTGGTCGGCATTTGATTGTGAGGAATTCTAAGTCAGGTGAACAGAAGGACTTGAGTTCCTGTATGTTGTTGTGATCACAGCACGTCTCGTTAATCATAAGGCATACCCCCCCTTCTTCTTCTTACCAGAAAGATGTTTGTTTCTGTTGGCGCGACAGCTGACTGTACCAACTCTGATAGCGTGTCTCGAGTGAGCCATGTTTCCGTGAAACAAAGAATGTTACAGTCTCTGATGTCTCTCTGGAATGTGCCCGTCTACGGAGCCTGACCAGAAGACCACTCCGTCTGCCCCTTCTACGGCTTCGTTGTTTTGGGTCGCCGGATGGGATCCGGTCCATTGTCCTGGGTGGTGGGCAAAACAGAGGATCCGCTTCGGGAAAGTCGTATTCCTGGTCGTAATGTTGGTGAGTTGACGTTGCTCTTATATCCAATAGTTCCTCCCGACTGTATGTAATAAAACCTAAGATTACCTGGGGTAACAATGTAAGAAATAACACATAAAAAACGAAATACTGCATAGTTTCCTAGGAATGCGAAGCGAGGCGGCCATGTCTGTTGGCGCCTGAAGTAGTCATCATCAACCCACCAACCAGGCGACCAACACACCAACCTGTTGATCAATCAACAAATCAGTTGAACAACCCACCGACCAGCTGACCATCTCACCCACCTACCAACCAGCCGACCAACCTATCTACCAACCAACCAACCAGCCGACCAACCCACCAACCAGCCGACTAATCCACCAACCAGCCGACCAACACAATAACCTATCGACCAACCAACCAGCCATCCAACCCAGCAACCAGCCGACCAACCCACCAACTAGGCGACCAACCCACCAACCAGACGACAAACCCACCAACCAGACGACAAACCCACCAACCAGGTGAACAACACCACCAGCTGACTAACCCACCAACCTATCAAACAACCACATCACCAACCCACCAACAAGCCATCCAACCTTCCAACCAGCCGACCAACCCACCAACTAGGCGACCAACCCACCAACCAGACGACCAACCCACCAACCTGTTGACCAATCAACCAATCAGTTATACAACCCACCGACCAGCTGACCAGCCCACTCACCAACGAGCCGACCAACCCACCAACCAACCAGCTGACTAACCCACCAACCAGCCAACCAACGCATTAACCTATCTACCACCACCAGCTGACCAACCCACCAACCAGACGATCAACCCACCAAATAGCCATCCAACCCAGCAACCAGCCGACCAACCCACCAACTAGGAGACCAACCTGATGATCAACCCACCAAACAGGCGACCAATACACCAACCTGTTGACCAAACCGCCGACTAGGCGAGCAACCCATCAACCAGCCGGCCAACCCACCAAACAGCTGACCAACCCAACTACCACCAGCCGAGAAACCCCTCAACCAGCTGACTAAACACCACACTATCGACCAACCAACCAGTTGACCAATCAATCAACCAGGTGACCAACCAACCCACCAAGCCGACCACCCACCACCCTGTTGACTAATCAACCAACCAGTTGACTAGCCCACCAAGAAGCCGACCAACAACCAACCCAACCAACATTCAGCCGACCAACCAGCAAACCAACCCAACCACCAGCCAATCAACCACCAATGAGCCGACCAACCCACCAGCCAGCTGACTAACCCACCAACCAGCCGACTAACCTACCAACTGGCCGACTAACCCACCAACCTATCAACCAAGGAAACAACCACAAGACCAACCCACCAACAAGCCATCCAGCCTTCCAACCAACCGACCAACCCACCAACTAGGCAACCAAAAGACCAACCCACCCATCAGGCGACCAAAAGACCAACCTGTTGACCAATCAACAAATCAGTTGAACAACCCACCGACCAGCTGACCAACCCATACATCAACCAGCCGACCAACCAACCCACCAGCCGACCAACCCACCAACCAACCAGCCGACCAACCCACCAACCATCAGCCGACTAACCCACCCACCAACCAGCCGACTAACCCACCAACCAGCCGACCAACCCATTAATCTTTCGACCAACCAACCACTCAACCAACCCACCTACCAACCACCCACCAACTCACCAACCAGCTGACTAACCCACCAACCAGCCAATTAACACATCACCAGCCGACTTACCCACCAACCTATCGACCAATCCACCAACCAGGTGACCAACACACCAACCTGTTGACCAATCAACGAACCAGTCGACCAACCCAACAAACAATGAGCCGACCAACCCACCCAGCAACCAGCCGACTAACCCATCCACCAACGAGCCGACTAACCCACCAACCAGCCAACCGACCCTTTAACCTATCAACCAACCAGCTGACCAACCCAGCAACCAGACGACCAACCCACCACCAGCCATCCAACCCAGCAACCAGTCGACCAACCCACCACCTAGATGACCAACCCACCAACCAGATGACCAACCCACCAACGAGGCGACCAACACACCAACCTGTTGACCAATCAATCAACCAGTTGACCAACCCACCGACCAGGCGAGCAACCCATCAACCAGCCGGCCAACCCACCAACCAACCAACCAGTTGACCCACCCACCATCAGCCGGCCAACCCACCAACCTATCAATCAACCCACCAACCAGTTGACCAACCCACCAACAAGTCGAATAACCCACCAACCAGTCAACTAACCCACCACCAGCTGACTAACCCACCAACCAGTTGACCAACCCACCAACCAAACAACCAGCCGACCAACCCACCCACCATCCATCCGACCAACCCACCCACCATCCATCCGACCAACCCACAAACCAGCCAACCAACCAACCAAAACCAGATCGACTACCCACCCACCAAACAGCAGACAACCCACCAACCAGCCGACCTACCCATTAACCTATCGCCCATCAACCAGCTAACCAACCCACCCACCCACCCACCAACCGCCCGACCAACCAACAAACCAGTCATCCAACCCACCAATCAGCCGACCAACCCACCAACTAGGCAACCAACCCACCAACCAGACGACAACCACCAACCCACCAACCTGTTGACCAATCAACCAACCAGCCAGTTGACCAACCCACCAACCAACCACCAACCAACCCACCCACCAACCAACCAACTAACCTACCAACCAGCCGACCAACCCACCAACCAGTCGACTAACCCACCAACCAGCCGACCCACCCATTAACCTATCGACCATCAACCAGCTGACGCCCGACCAACCAACAAACCAGTCATCCAACCCACCAACCAGCCGACCAACCCACCAACCAGACGACCAACCCACCAACCTGTTGACCAATCAACCAACCAGCCAGTTGACCAACCCACCAACCAACCCACCAACCAGCGACCAAACCCACCCACCAACCAGCCGACTAACCCACCCAACCAGCCGACTAACCCACCAACCAACCGACTAACCCACCAACCAACCGACTAACCCACTCACGCACGAACCAACCGACTAACCCACAAAACAGCCGGACCAAACCCACCAACCAGCCGACTAACCCACCAACCAACCAACTAACCCACCAACCAACCGACTAACCCACTCACGCACCAACCAACCGACTAACCCACCAACCAGCCGACCAAACCACCAACCAGCCGACCAACCTATCGACCACCTAAAGTACACAAACAACATCTCAAACAAACACTGCCTTCTCTTTTCTAGACTCTGTCTTCTTCAGGCTCTATATCATAATGTCTGTAGACTGAAGACTTGGGAAAAGCCTACAGGTCAATAAAACCTGCTACCATAGCCACTCTGGTCAGCTCTTGTATCTTATTAAAGCAGGTTCTATTGTGTAGGAGCAGACGGCAGTAGACGGGTCGATGCTAGCCCCACCAGACGCATAGCATTACCGCAGTTGGAGTAGGGAGGGGAGCGAGATGGAGCGGAGGTCAAGGTATTCACTTCATCCGACAGGGAAGGCAGGGAAACCAAAGAACAGTGGGAAGGAAAGGTGGACTGGAGGTGGAACTGAGATGACATTATCAGCCCAGGGGGGTTGGGGATTTCACTTCGGAACAGAAGAGAAACTTCTCTTGGTATCTTTTGTATCAATTCACATACAGATAAACACAGTGTATAAGCATATGAATGTGTGTGCAGACATACCCTTATACAGTACACACATGCACACACGCACACACAAACACACACACACACAGAGCCTACCTTCTCATAGAAGCGTAGCTCGTAGTCCAAGATGATTCCGTTGGGCTGTTCGGGCTGTGGCCATGACAACGTGAAGCTCTTCATGGTGGAGCTCACCTGGTGCATGATGGGTACGATCGAGGGGGCTGCAAACAGGAAACAGGAAGAGAAACAGGAAGTTTAACAACCACTCTATATGGAAAACCAAAATGGCTTCTCTGTGCCTTGTAACAGCCTGAACGTTGCAAGAAAGTGGCAATGAAAGTTACACACAAAGTTAACACAATATAACACGTAAAAAATGATCAGACAAAAGTCAAGCCGGTAAGAATCTGCAGTCAGAGCTGTCATGGGGCAGCAAGCACATGTTTAAAAACGTCCTCACTTTTCAATTCTCTCTCTTTGTGCGGGTCTCCGCCTCCGATACATTAAGGTAACAATCTACATTGGGTCTGAATAAAATCATTACCTAATGCAGCACAAAGACCTGGACCATATGAAGTGTTAAATTATTTTCTTGATAAGAAACTGCCCTTTGAAATAAAACTCCATCCCATATTTTTGTAATGGTTCGACCTGGGTGCACAATGTGGGCCTATTCTCTTATGCTCTCTCTCTCTCTCTGCTCTCTCTCCCATTCAGACACAGCACACCTGAGTGCACACATATGGGCTCTGAATTAACCCACTGCCCCAGCAATTTCCCCTTCATTCCCTTGCTTTTGTCCTCCGTGCTATCATCTCTATATTATCATTCCTTGTTCCTGTCTTACTGGGCTAGCAGAGGAAGAGGTGGTTGGGGTGGAGACTGTGAGTGCCGAAGACAAGCGCTTAGTGTCAAGTTTTATTAGTCGTATGTACAGGATATACATGGTATTCACCATCCAACGAAATGCTTACTTCAAGGTTACTCCTTGACAATGCAACAAAAATATAAGAATACGAACATAAAGTAAATGGCTCAGTAGAATATATATATATATYTTTAGCATAAGTATAATACAGGAAGGCAAACATGTAAACACTTTCTCTGATACATTGGACTATACATTTACTGTATTGTCACAATAAATGTAATGTATAGTCCAATGTATCATAGAAAGTGTTTAAATGGTGCAGTATTATTGTGTATTAGTAATAGTAAATATGACTCTGGTTGCAGCAATTGTGATGTGAGTGTAGCAGCAATTGTGATGTGAGTGTAGCATGAATGTGCGTGTCTGTGTGAATTTAGCCCTGATTGGACAGGAGAAATACGTTACCTCCAGTGTATGGAAGAAAGGGAATTCTCTCCCCCTCTCTTTGCTCTTTGCTTATCTTTCGCAGTATCCATTCCAGGAGTATATGGAAGCATAGAATTAGGAATTAGAATACTTAGAAAAGGTCACTCAAGACGGTCGAAAGCCTTTTCGCCACGAACAGCCATTATTGATAAATCTACATCTTGTTTTTTAGCGTATAGTATTAAACGGAAACATGTTCTTGTATTTGTTTGTAAGTGTCTATTTTTAATAAACCTCGTTTTATTAATATGTATTAAGTCTGGTAAGACTTTTGCCATTCTGTTGCTTATGAGTTTTGCTATTATTTTATTGCCGCAATGTATTAAACTTCTGGGACTAATCTGCAGGGGACTCTCCTGGTTTCCCTGGTTCTAATACAACTGAAATAACTGTTTGACACATGGCACTCGGAAGCACATTTGTATTGTCATTAGAGTAAATAGGGAAGCTACTTTGACCCAGAATATACAAAAAAATATATGGGAATCCCTGGTGCTTTTCTCTGCGCAATATTTATTTTGGGGTGATTTCCATTTTAGTGATTGTTTTCTATCTGCCTACAGTTGCTTCATGGTAATTGAGTCTTAGAAAGCTGTAGGATCAGACCAACTGTTATTTAATTCTGATTTATATAGATTTTCATATCATTTAAAAAAATTGTTATTAATAGCGTTGTTGTTTCTTATTAAAGCGTTTGTATCCTAATCGTTTAAAATTATAATTGGTTTTGAGTGTATTCGTTATGTGAGAGCTGCAAGGTGTGTACCAGGTTTATTTGCCATTAAATAGTATGCTTTATTTGAGTTTAACCTGTAGGTGTTGGCTCTCTTCAAACGTAAAATAACCTATTGCAGACATTTTATTTTCTTATTTTCCATGTAAATATTTGTTATGGGCTTTTTCTAAGATAGTGTTTAATTGTAATTTCTAACTCAGATTGAATTTTTACTGAGTATGAGATTATTATTCCCCTAATGCACACTTTAAAGAAATCCCTAATTATATTGGGGGTCGGCTTTTCTCTGTCCTCTATGTCTACATTTGTAATAGAAAAGGTCTTTATTTTTTTCGCTTACGTATTTCATATATTTCGGGTCTCCATATTCTATCACTAAGTATATTTTCTGTTGATGTAATTTAGTTCCCGAGTGGCGCAGCTGTCTAAGGCACTGCATCTCAGTGCCTTAGACAGACTGAGGGGAGTGTGTATTCCAGAACCAGACCCCAGTCTAACAGACTGAATGTGCATCCCAAATGGAACCATATTGACTACAAAGTGCACTACTTTTGACCACAGCCCATAGCGCTCTGTTCAAAACTTGTGCACTGTATAACAGTGGGAAAGTGTGCCATTTGGGGACAGAAACTAAGACCCAGACTCATGTATTTAACCAGACAGACACAGTTGGCCAATTATAGTAAGACAAGGCAGATATTGTTAAATTCTACATGGTTTCAGCATGTCTCACTGATTGGATGAGTGAGGGTGTGTGCCCATGGTGTTGCTGCTGCTACAATCCCTGGTTCGGATCCAGGCTGTATCACATCTGACTGTGATTGGGAGTCCAATAGGGTGGTGCACAATTGGCCCAGCGTCGTCCGGGTTTGGCCAGGGTAGGCTTCATGTAAATAAGAATTTGCTCTTAACTGACTTGCCTAGTTAAATAAAAATAAAAAAGCATGATACAGGAGAATGATGTTAGTATATACTGTAGTTGAGTGCATTTTTGGATCTCTGTGTGGAAGGCTGAGAGATGGAGGCTCATTATTCTGACCCCAAAACATACTGACAGAGCGCCAGATACAGTATGTCTATACACACTCTATTTTGTCGAAATAAACCCTCCATCACCTCATTCTCACACCCACACACTATACACACACCCTGTGACCCCCCCCCCCCCCCCCACACACACTTTTCGTAAACACACCAAACTTTTTTCAACACTCCAGCTCCCAAAATCCCCAAATAACCCCCAGCCAATCAACTCAACCCCCTCCACTCCACCTGCCTCTTCTCTTGTTTCAGCCCACGCACTTCATCCTACCCAGTCTCACCTTGTATATAGCTCAGCCTCTCCTCTCTGCCTGCCACACGCTCCAGTGCCCAAAGCTCTGCTGGGCCGCGTTATCAATTACCGGCCCTGGGCACAGCACAGCACACAGTGTTACTGACAGCCCCAGTAGGCCCCAACGCTGCTGTTGTCTTCCCTGCACTCGAGCATCGGAAGGGAGGAGCGGAAGGGAGTGTGTATTCCAGAACCAGACCCCAGTCTAACAGACTGAGTGTGCATCCCAAATGGAACCATATTGACTACAAAGTGCACTACTTTTGACCAACAGCCCATAGCGCTCTGTTCAAAACTTGTGCACTGTATAGGGAAAAGTGTGCCATTTGGGACAGAAACTAAGACCCAGACTCATGTATTTAACCAGACAGACACAGTTTGGCCAATTATAGTAAGACAAGGCAGATATTTGTAATTCTACATGGTTTCAGCATGTCTCACTGATTGGATGAGTGAGGGTGTGTGCCCATGGTTGTGCTGCTGCGTTAAACATTTCCATTTAAAAATCTCCACACACACAGAAGTACAATATACTGTACCCCCTGTCTAAAAGTCACAATTAAATTATCCTAGCACTTCTGCAACTCATGGATAAAAAGTTTGCCTAGTCCTTGTTTGGAAGGCCTGTGTGTGTTAGTGCCCTGTTTGTAATGAGCCTGTTTTTGTAACAGGACTGTCAGTACCTGGCTGCAGGTCAATGGTCAAGCCCGCTGAAGCCAAAACGCGTCCCCATCGTTACCAGGGAACACCAGCGATGACAGTGATTGGTGGCTGTCCCCTGCACTTCTCTCCTCCCCCCATCCTGCATCCCTCCCCCTTCCCTTGTTCCTCTGTTCTACTTTTATCTGGCCCAACTGGCTGCCCCCAGCTTTTAATGCAACACTCGGCTTAACATTAATCAAAGTCAACCCTCCCAGTGACCCTAGCGAGCGAGTGAGAGAGAGAGAGAGAGCAGTAGGGGGGGAGGTTATCTGTAAACTGCTACTCTAACACAAGGCCATCACATTACACATCTCTTTAACTCCACACTACAGCACAGGGCCATCACATCAGTGGAGGCTCCTCAGAGGAGGAAGGGGAGGACCATCCTCTTCAGTGAAATTTCATACAAATAAAAATTGTGAAATACTAAAAAAGTTTTTTAGATAAAACTATCCAAAATATATWATTTTTTWAATTTTTTTAATGTTTTAATTTAACTAGGCAAGTCAGTTAAGAACACATTCTTATTTACAATGACAGCCTACCCCGGCCAAATCCAGATGACGCTGGGCCAATTGTTGCCGAAAATGTTGTTGACTTTTTGTTGAAGAACCCCTTTCATTCTCTGGTGTACACGGAGAAGGTGTGAATGAAAAGTGAGGGTCGACCTCTGCCTGAGATCAGTTTCATGAAGAAGGATGACAAGGTGAGGGCGTTCAATACCACCTGGTACAACAGTATAGCTGGTTAACAGGGAGCATTTCATCAATACCAACTGGTATCAAAAGTATAGCTGGTTAACTGGGAGCCTTTCATCAAGCTGCCTATATTGCTGGCCTTGGCTGCTTTTTGGAAAGTCTGACCCTTGGGCGAAAGAGGGGTACAGGGGCCTTGAAGAACATTGATCGTTCAGCTAAACGGCAAAACAAAAGCAGGGAGCATATAAATGYCCARATCAGATTCATGCTTCTGGGAAATATCTGCATCGATCATGACGAAGGTCTGCGTATTCAAACAGCGAGAAAGTAAGAAGAAACAGGGATGTTCTCAAGCGCCTCATCAACACCGCTGTGTTTTTGGGCAGGAATCGGCTTTTAGAGGACACGAYGAGAGGGAAACGCTAACACGTGGAACTACAAGGAGCTTGCAGTGGTAATTGCACATTACGATGCTTTACTTGCTGAACATATAGAACTTATCTGGGATGTCGAAATCAATTCACAGTGATTTGATAGCTTCCATTGCATCATCCATTAAAAGTTAGATTAAAGAGAGGTTGACGCAGCAAAAACAAAATTGCGCGTGCTCAAGTACAGTAGGCTTTACACTTTCCTCCGGCATTTATTTAGCAAAGATGATAACACATAATCACTCCTGGACAGACTCAAGCAAAAACTAATTCCATAGATGTTGCAGCAGCCTAGGCTACACCTAAACATTATAAATCTGACATGCCCTATGGGATGAAAACAACACTATTTTTCAGTCTGATCAAATGTAGGCTACTAATAAGAGCAGATGCATACAGCCTATGTGCCGTGTCCATCTGGTCAGGGTAAATTAATTGGTAACGTTCTGTATTTATAGTCCATTTGTGTGTCAGGAGAAAATGTGAATTTTATCAAATTTGGTTTATATTCAAAATTGGGCTGGCTAGGCTGCCTATACGTTTTCAATCCAAAATTATTAACTTGAATTAATCAATCGAGATAATATTGATGACAGATGTGAGTTAATTTTGTATAAAGCCTAAAGTTGCAYAGGTCTGCATGATGCAAACATGCATAAAGTAAGCTCAGCCCTGAGAGTTCTATTGTCTATCAGTTGTTGTCTCTGTGTCTGGGTTGAGGAAATCCCCCTCCTATTCTAGTCTAAATATAATTAATATGAACAAGTATAAGGTTGCTGCAGTTTGACAGGGTTTCCAACCCCCCCCCCCCTCCCATGACCAGGAGTTTTTTTCAAACATGTGACCTGAATAGGAAAAACTGGTCCCAACATAGGCCTTATAAAACCTTTTTATAACTGATTAATCACTGTCATACTGTAAGAGGTGCGTAACTGGCTGCAGGGAAGTCAGGCGCAGGAGAGCAGACATGGGTAACAACCGGAGCAGTTTATTTAGGCAAAACAAACTGCACCCAGAAACAACAAAATACGGGTTAAAATAACCTGTCGCAAACCAGTTAGAAATGCACAAACACTTTACAACAAACAACTCCACACACAGACATGGGGGGAACAGAGGGTTAAATACACGTCACGTAATGAGGGAATGTAAACCAGGTGTGTGGGAAATGAAGACAAAACAAATGGAAAATGAAAGGTGGATCGGCGATGGCTAGAAGACCGGTGACGTCGACCGCCGAASCCACCCAAACAAGACTTTGGCGGAAGTCGTGACACATACCTTATAGGGTCCATAATTTTTCTGGTTAGGTTAACACATAAGGAAAAACGCTGGGCCCCAGGGGGTAAAAATTGCCCCACCACTCTGGGACCTATGATGCCACCAGTCTGCTTGCAGTTGTCAGTTATCGTCAGGTATGTGGATGATCAGGGCTTTATTCAGTAATGTTTCTTGGGCTACTTTGATGTGTCATGTGTCACGTGGGCGTGATGCGCTGTCGGAGTTTAAATTCATGGAGAAAGTTGTTGTTCAAACCTACGATGGCGCAGCTGTAATGGAATGTATCTGCTATTTGTATCTACAGCTAAGTCCCCTCCTGTTCCCTGATTAAGAGGTGATGACCAGTCCACTCCACTACCATTGTCAACTCTCTCCTGAAGCCACGTCTTATGTGCCTGCTCATCCACTGGCACATTGAATGTTTCCTCTCCAAGCACTGTGAGTCCCCCTATCAATTTTCTCTCATTACTGTATGTAAAGTCAATCACATTATTACACATCAATGATTTTACTCCTTGCTTGGACTAACTCATTCTTAACTCTTTTGTCTAAATGTGTAGTGTGTTGTGTTATTGTTTTTTGTCTTCCCAGTCAAATCCCGTCCTGCACTGAAGTCAAACCTCTGAACACCTCAACTCATGCCTCATACCAATCACTACTGTGATCCCTTCCCAACACTAAGTAGCCCTCTCATTCCCATTCCCAATAATATTGTAGTATAAATGTCTTTATTAAATGCTGTAGGTTAAAATAATTAGTCTTTGACGATTTTTGAAACACGCTTTGTTGTCTCCATGCGTTCTGTGCCTATACCATGTGTCTCCCATCCTCAAACATCTTTCAAGTCACCAGCCTCCACTGCATCACGTCTATTCCACATCTATTACACAACACAAGGGACAGAAAGTTCATTTATTATCACCAAACCCTCCCAGAAAATAACATGAATAGTTTTGTGTGACCTCTTCCCTTTCTCCCTTTGCATCAACTCCCTCATTTAGATCTTCCCAGGATAAGCGTAATACATTTCACAATCCACAGGGCATCCATCCCTCAATTCCCAGCTGGACGTTCCCGGTATGCTTGACTAATTCCCAGTTCAACGATTGGTCGGAAACGTCCCGGTAATTGGTCAGCTGACCAGTGGTCCAAGGCCCATTCCCTCACAGAACAGTTTAATTGTGGTTTTCTCCTTAAAGACACAGCACCACCACACCATAGTCATCTAATAGGGGCCTCTGTTCGATTCAGATGAGGGGTCTCAGTCTCTCTCTCACTCATTCTCTCACTCAGTCTCTCACTCAGTCTCTCACTCAGTCTCTCACTCAGTCTCTCACTCAGTCTCTCTCCTCTCGTCAGCTCTCGTCTCTCCTCTCAGTCCTCTCTCTCCTCCCAGGTCTCTCTCTCTGTCTCTCTCTCTCGTCAGTTTCTCGTCTCTCTCGTCTTAGTCTCTCTCTCTCAGTTCTCTCTCTCGTCTTCATCCTCGTCTCTCTCGTCAGTCTCAGTCTCTCAGTCAGTCATCTCATCTCTCAGTCTCTCTCCTACCTCTCAGTCTCATCTCTCTCACTCTCAGTCTCTCACACCTCACTGCAGTCTGCAGTCTCAGTTCTTCGCACTCCCTCTCTCAGTCCAGTCCAGTCTCTCAGTCTCCAGTCTCTCACACTCTCAGTCTCGAGTCTCTCACTCTCTCAGTCTCTCACACTCTCGAGTCTAGTCTCACTCTCTCAGTCTGCTCACGTCTCTCAATCTCTCTCAGTCCTCAGTCTCAGTCTCTCTCTCATCTCTCTAAGTCCTCAGTCTCTCAGTCTCTCTCCAGTCCGCCAGTCTCTCACTCTTCAGTCTCATCTCAGTCGTCAAGTCTCGTCACACTCTCAGTCTCTCATCTTCAGTTCTCACTCTCTCAGTCTCAGTCTCTCACTTCTCTCGTCTCCAGTCTCTCAGTCTCTCTTCAGCTTCTCCTACTCTCTCAGTCTATCTCTCTACTCTCTCGTCCTCAGTCTCAGTCTCAGTCTCTCACTCTCGTCAGTCTCAGTCTCTCACTCTCTCAGTCTCAGTCTCCATCCTCTCAGTCTCCAGTCTCCTCACTCTCTCAGTCTCATCCTCAGTCTCTCATCTCTCAGTCTCTTCTCACGTCTCTCTCAGTCTCAAGTCCTCACGCTCTTCAGTCTCTCCACACTCTCAGCTCTCTCTCTACTCTCAGTCTCTCTCATCACGTCTCTCTCATCCTCACTCTCGTCCTCTCATCTCTCAAGTCTCAGTCTCTATCTCTCAGTCTCAGTCCTCTCCACTCTCTCAGTCTCAGTCTCGTCTCACTCTCCTCAGTCTCTCTCAGTCTCTCAGTCCATCCTCACCCGAGTCTCAGTCTCTCACACTCTCAGTCTCTCAGTCTCTCTCAGTCTCTCTGTCACCTCTCAGTCTCAGTCTCTCACACTCCAGTCTCTCACACTCTCAAGTCTCTCTCAGTCCAGTCTCTTCACACCCGCTCTCCACTCATCATCTCTCTCATCATACTTCTCACACTCTCAGTCGTCTCTCATCTCTCACTCTCAGTCTCTCAGCTCAGTCTCTCACTCTCTCAATCTCACTCTCAGTCTCTCACTCTCTCAGTCTCATCTCCTCAGTCCAGTCTCTCACTCTCTCAGTCTCACTCAGTCTCGTCACTCTCTCAGTCTCAGTCTCTCTTCAGTCCAAGTCTCTCACTCTCTCAGTCTCTCACTCTCAGTCTCTCACTCTCTCAGTCCTCAGTCTCAAGTCTCTCGTCCAGTCTCAGTCTCTCTCCAGTCTCAGTCTCCTCAGTCTCAGTCCTCATATCTCTCCAGTCTCAGTCTCAGTCTCGTCTCACTCTCCCTCAGTCTCAGTCTCAGTCTCTCTCAGTCTCTCAGTCTCTAGTCTCCAGTCTCAGTTCTCTCACTCTCTCAGTCTCCAGTCTCTCATCTCTTCAGTCTCAGTCTCTCCACTACTTCTCTCTTCAGTCTCATGCCTCACTAGTCTCAGTCTCTCACTCTCTCAGTCTCAGTCTCAGTCTCTCACTCTCTCAGTCTCGGTCTCATCTCAGTCTCTCAGTCTCTCATCTCTCTCAGTCATGTCTAGTCCTCACTCTCCTCAGTCTCGAGTCTCTCTCAGCTCTCCAGTCTCAAAGTCTCTCACACTCTCAGTCTCATCTCAGTCTTCTCACTCTCTCATGCTCAGTCTCCTCTCACTCACCTCTCTAGTCTCTCAGTCTCAGTCTCTCCACTCCTCCAACTCTCAGTCTCCAGCTCTCAGCTCTGCTCAGTCCTCAGTCTCAGTCTCTCATCTCTCTCAGTCCATGCAGTCTCAGTCTCTCATCGCGTCTCTCACGTCTCTCTCAGTCTCTCTCAGTCCCGTCTCAGTCTCTCACTCTCTCTAGTCTCGTCTCAGTCTCTCCTCTCATCTCGTCCACTCTCTCACTCTCTCATCCTTAGTCTCTCAACTCTCTCAGTCTCAGTCTCTCACTCTCTCAGTCTCAGTCTCAGTCTCAGTCTCTCACTCTCTCAGTCTCAGCTCTCAGTCTCTCACTCCCAGTCTCTCATCTCAGTTCTCACTCTCTCAGTCTCTCTCTCACAGTCTCTCAGTCCTCAGTCTCAGTCTCACCTCATCTCAGTCTCTCTCGTCTTCTCAATCTCAGTCTCTCCACTCTCAAGTCTTCACATCTCCTGCAGGATTCTCTCGTGCACTCTCATTCTGCAGTTCAGTCTCCACTCTACGTCTCTCTCACTCTGCTCAGTCTCCTCCAGTCTCAGGTCCTCAGTCTTCGCTCATCAGTCTCAGTCTCTCACTCTCTCAGTCCAGTCCTTCGTCATCTCCAAGCTCTCCTCAGCTCTCCAGTCTCCAGTCTCTCTCCATCACTCTCAGTCTCGTCCGCTCTCACACTCTCAGTTCTCCAGTCTCTCTCAGTCTGCTCTCACGTCTCCGTCTCAGCTCTCATCTCTCAACACTCTCAAGTCCTCACTCTCAGTCACTGCTCTCAGTCTCAGTCTCACTCTCGCTCTCACACTCTAGCTTCTCAGTTCAGTCTCTCACTCTCAGGCCTCTCACTCTGCGTCCCTCCGTCAGTCTCAAGTCTCTCTAAGCTCCATCTCAGCTCTCAGTCTCTCCTCTCAGTCTCTCCACTCTCTCCTCTCGCTCTACGTCTCAGTCTCCAGTCCTCCTCAGTCGTCAGTCTCTACGTCTCACTCAGTCTCAAAGTCTCGAGTCTCCTCGAGTCTCACGTCATCTCCAGTCTCAGTCCTCTCACGTCTCAGGTCTCAGTCTCACGAGTCCTACTGCTCAGTCTTGGTCTCTCAGTCTCGGTCTCCTCAATATCTAGTCCCTCAGTCTCAGTCTCTCACTCTCAGTCCTCAGTCTTCTCAGTCTCAAGGTCTCTCACTCTCAGTCTCACCCTACTCACGTCTCTCTCAGCTTCTCACCGTCTCCTAGCTCAGTCTCCACTCTCACTCTCCTCGAAGTCTCAGTCTCCTCAGTCCTCAGGTCTCCTCAACTGCTTCAGGTCTCAGTCTCTAGGTCTCTCACTCTGCTTCAGTCTCTGCAGTCATCGGTCTCTCACTCTCTCTAGTCGTCGTTAGGTCTCTCATCTCTCACGTCTCTAGTCTCAGTCTCTCAGCTCTCATCTCGCAGAGTTCTCTCCAGTCCGTCTCTCGCTCTCGATCGAAGTCGTTCTCTCTCATTCGTCTCCTGCACAATGCCATCTCAGGTCTCACGTCGTCTCCCTTCGAGTCCCCTAACATCTCTCAGTCTCTCACAACTCTCAGTCTCTCTCAGTCTTAGTCCTCTCAAGCCTCTCAGTCTCTTCTCACTCTGTCACTCTCTCACTCTCAGTCCTCTCTACGTCTGCAGTCTCTCACTCTCTCTCAGTCTCTCACGCTCGACTCAGTCCTCATTGCGCTCATCAGTCTCCGAGCTCTCCAGGTCTCACTCTCACGTGCTCTCATCTCTCTCAGGTCTCTCTCAGTCTCTTCGTCAGTCTCTCCTCTCAGTCTCAATCTCAGCCGTCTCAGTCTCCAGTCCTACTCACTCTCATCCGTTCTCGTCATCTCAGTTCATCTCTCTCATCTCAGCTCCTCATGTCTCCAGCATCTCTCGTCTCAGGTCACTATCTCTGTCATGCATCTCCACTCTCAGTCTCTTAGTAGCCTCACCGTCCTCTCACTCTCATCAGTCTTCACTGCTCGTCACTCGTCTCACTTCGTCTCAGTCTCTCAGGTCCTCAGTCCTCTTCACGTCTTCGTCTAGTCTCAATCTCTCAGACTCTCACGTCTTCAGTCCTAGCTCTCTCAGTCTCAGTCTCTCTCTCACGTCTCTCCTCTAAGGTCTCTCGATCTCAATTCTCGTCTCCGTGTAGTCTCAGTCTCATCAGTCTCTCAGTACTCTCTGTCAGTCTCCATCTCAGGTCTCTCTCTTCATCCTCTCATCTCTCAGCCTCGTCTCTCACGACTCCACCTGTCTCACTCGCTCAGTCTCTTCATCAGAACACTCTGCAGTCTCTCCTATGTTCTCTCTCCCTAGTCGCCTCCCAGGTCTCACCTCACTCTCAACTTCTGTCTCCTCACTTCTCAGTTCTCAAGTCTCAGTTCTACTCCTAGTCTCATCGCATCCTCAGTCTCGTCATTCACTCGTCTCTCAACGTCTCTTGAGTCTCTCTCAGTCTCTGTCTCCTTCACTCATCATCTCGTTGGTCTCTCAGTCTGTCACATCTCTCTCACAGTGACTCTCAGTCCGCTGAAATCTCCAGTCCTCTAACCTCTCGAGTCTCGACACTTACTTCAAGTCGGTCAGATCTCCTCTCAGGTCAGTCTCTCCACTGTCAGTTCCACACATAATTCTCCACGTCTCTAAGTTCGTCCTCCAGTCCTCATCTCAGTCTCTCAGCTCAGTTCTCAGCTCTCAGTCATTGTTCTCACTACTCTCAGTCTCATCCAGCTCTACTCAGTCTCTTCAGTGCTCAAGTCTGCAGTCCTCTCTCAGTTGCCGAGTCTCTCGCTAGTCGCGGTCTCTTAGTCTCTCTCGTCTCCGTAACTCCCGTCTCTCCTCTCTCCTCTCTCTCTCTCTCTCTCTCTCTCAGTCTCTCCTCCTCTCTGCTTCTTCTCCATCTCTCTCTTCTCTCTCGTCTCACGTCTCATCTCTCGTCTCCTCTCTCGTCTCTCTCTCTCCTCTTCTCTCATCTCCCTCTCTCTCATCGACTCTGCTCTCTCTCAGAAAATGCATTAAGAAAATGCAACTCTGTCTCTACCTCTCCCCTGGAGGCAGAGTGACGCACAGCAACTGTCTCTCTGGGTCAGCCAGGTTTGTCTTGTGACGACCGGTCTCTCATAAGCCAGACTGTGCTCAACTAGTCTGTACCGTAGTCCAAGTGTCTTTGCCTTCAGTTTTTCTATTCAGTCACAGTGGTCAGATAGTCTGCCACCATGTACTGTCTGTGTAAGAGCGTCAAAATATCATTGAATATAACTTATATTTTCTGTGGTGTCTTTCCAATAGGTCGATAATATTTTGTCTTTTTGTTTTGTGATGATTTGGTTGGGGCCAGGATTTCTGAGTTGCTGTCCTGAGGCTCGTATGGGGTTTGGTTTGTGGACTTGTGAACTGCAGCCTCAGAACCAAGCTGGCTGAGGACCTTCCTCTGTTTCATCTCTTGACATTGTAAAGCCTGTGTGTGTGAATGTTTTGGGTCACTTGTTTTTAGTAGAATGAGGAGGGGGTATTGGCCCAATTCTGCACTACATGCGTTATTTGGAGTTTTTCATTTTGCACTTGCAATACAGTCTTTGCAAAACTCTGACATGTAGTATTTCAATTGATGTTTGTGGCCTCTTGGTGAATTCTATTATTAGAGAGTGTACCCATACTTCACTGCCAATATAGAGCAATTGGTTCTATAGTCAACGCTTCCGGTTTGGAGCGTGACAGTCGCAATTCACAGCCTCGCTCCACAGGTAGTTTTTAACCATTTTCATTCATTTTCATTACATACACGGTTTGATTTGTTGTACTCTTAGCTAGCTACATCAGCCGTCTTTGTATCAAAGATAATTGTGTAGTTATTGAGGTTATTGAGGTTCGCTAGCCAGCTATTTTCGTCCGACGTAACAACGTAGTCAACACTGCTAGCTAGCCAGCTAGCCACCGAATAGCAGCACAGCAGCAATAGCAGCACTGGAGAAACGATTACATTACAACGGAACGACTTGATTAGTGTAGTCTTAGCTGGCTACACAGTTCCTCTTTGCTATCTTTGTATCTAAGATAATCGTGTAGCTTAGAGTTGGTTAGAGTAATTATTCGGTAACTAGCCGCAGCTATTTTCGTAAACGTAACGTAGTCAACACTGCTAGCTAGCCAGCTAGCAGCTCGCGAATAGCAGCACAGCAGCATAGCAGCACATGAAAGAGAACGTTTACATTACAACGGAACCGACTTGATTAGTGTAGTGTGTAGCTGGCTACATAGGTTGTCTTTGCTATCTTTGTATCTAAGATAATTGTGTAGCTTAGAGTTGGTTAGAGTATTATTCGGCGTTTAACTAACCACTATTTCTCGTCCACCGCGCTGCGCTGCCGTCTCCTACCTAGTCAACACTGCTAGTCATAACACTGCTAGTTAGCCAACTCTATACCGAATAGCAGCACTACGGTAGAAATCCACACACTACAACTTACATTACAACGGAACGACTTGATTAGCGTAGTGTTAGCTAGCTACATAGTTGTCTTTGCTGTCTTTTGTATCCAAGATAATTGTGTAGTTTTTTGAGTAATTGTCGAGGTTCCTCGCCAGCTACACGTTAACATAAAGTCAACACAACGCAGCCACTGCTAGCCAGCCTGCCCACCCCAGCCAGCAGTACTATATCATTTTAGTCAATCAAGATTTTTAGTCAATAAGATTTTATTTTATTTTTGCAACGTAAGCTTAACTTCCTGAACATTCGAGACGTGTAGTCCACTTGATCATTCTAATCTCCTTGCATTAGCGTAGCCTCTTCCTGTAGCCTGTCAACTATGTGTCTGTCTATCCCTCTTCTCTCCTCTCTGCACAGACCATACAACACGCTTCACACCGCGTGGCCGCCGCCAATTCTAACCTGGGGGTTCCAGCGCGCACGGACCCACGTGGAGTTCCAGGTCTCCGGCAGCCTCTGGAACTGCCGATCTGCGGCCAACAAGGCAGAGTTCATCTCAGCCTATGCGTCCCTCCAGTCCCTCGACTTCTTGGCACTGACGGAAACATGGATTACCACTGACAACACTGCTACTCCTACTGCTCTCGCCTCGTCTGCCCACGTGTTCTCGGCACACCCCCGAGAGCTTCTGGTCAGCGGGGCGGTGGCACTGGGATCCTCATTCTCTCCAAGTGGACATTCTCTCTTTCTCCATGACCCATCTGTCTATCGCCTCCCTTTGAATTCCATGCTGTCACAGTTACCAGCCCTTTCAAGCTTAACTCCTTATCATTTATCGCCCTCCAGGTTCCCTTGGAGAGTTCATCAATGAGCTTGACGCCCTGATAAGTTCCTTTCCTGAGGATGGCTCACCCTCTCACAGTTCTGGGTGACTTTAACCTCCCCACGTCTACTTTGACTCATTCCTCTCTGCCTCCTTCTTTCCCCTCCTCTCCTCTTTTGACCTCACCCTCTCACCTTCCCCCCCTACTCACAAGGCAGGCAATACGCTGACCTCATCTTTACTAGATGCTGTTCTTCCACTAATCTCACTGCAACTCCCCTCCAAGTCTCCGACCACTACCTTGTATCTTTTCCCTCTCGCTCTCATCTAACACCTTCACACCTGCCCCTACTCGGATGGTATCGGCGCCGTCCCAACCTTCGCTCTTCTCTCCCCGCTACTCTCCCTCCTTTCCATCCTATCATCTCTTCCCTCTGCTCAAACCTTCTCCAACCTATCTCCTGATTCTGCCTCCTCAACTCCTCTCCCTCCTCCTTGCCATCCTTTGACTCTCTATGTCCCCTATCCTCCAGGCCGGCTCGGTCCTCCCCTCCTGCTCCGTGGCTCGACGACTCCATGCGAGCTCACAGAACAGGGGCTCCGGGCAGCCGAGCGGAAAATGGAGGAAAACTCGCCTCCCTGCGGACCTGGCATCCTTTCACTCCCTCCTCTCTACTTTCTCCTCTTCTGTCTCTGCTGCTAAAGCCACTTTCTACCACTCTAATTCCAAGCATCTGCCTCTAACCCTAGGAAGCTCTTTGCCACCTTCTCCTCCCTCCTGAATCCTCCTCCCCCTCCTCCCCCCTCCTCCCTCTCTGCGGATGACTTCGTCAACCATTTTGAAAAGAAGGTCGACGACATCCGATCCTCGTTTGCTAAGTCAAACGACACCGCTGGTTTCTGCTCACACTGCCCTACCCTGTGCTTTGACCTCTTCTCCCCTCTCTCTCCCAGATGAAATCTCGTGTCTTGTGACGGCCGGCCGCCCAACAACCTGCGCCTTGACCCTATCCCCTCCTCTCTTCTCCAGACCATTCCGGAGACCTTCTCCCTTACTCACCTCCTCATCAACTCATCCTTGACCGCTGGCTACGTCCCTTCCGTCTTCAAGAGAGCGAGAGTTTGCACCCCTCTCTGAAAAACCTACACTCGATCCCTCCGATGTCAACAACTACAGACCAGTATCCCTTCTTTCTTTTCTCTCCAAAACTCTTGAACGTGCCGTCCTTGGCCAGCTCTCCTGCTATCTCTCTCAGAATGACCTTCTTGATCCAAATCAGTCAGGTTTCAAGACTAGTCATTCACTGAGACTGCTCTTCTCTGTGTCACGGAGGCGCTCCGCACTGCTAAAGCTAACTCTCTCTCCCTGCTCTCATCCTTCTAGACCTATCGGCTGCTTTTGATACTGTGAACCATCAGATCCTCCTCTCCACCCTCCGAGTTGGGCATCTCCGGCGCGGCCCACGCTTGGATTGCGTCCTACCTGACAGGTCGCTCCTACCAGGTGGCGTGGCGAGAATCTGTCTCCGCAACACGTGCTCTCACCACTGGTGTCCCCCAGGGCTCTGTTCTAGGCCCTCTCCTATTCTCGCTATACACCAAGTCACTTGGCTCTGTCATATCCTCACATGGCCTCTCCTTATCATTGCTATGCAGACGACATACAATTAATCTTCTCCTTCCCCCCTCTGATAACCAGGTGGCGAATCGCATCTCTGCATGTCTGGCAGACAATATCAGTGTGGATGACGGATCACCACCTCAAGCTGAACCTCGGCAAGACGGAGCTGCTCTTCCTCCCGGGAAGGACTGCCCGTTCCATGATCTCGCCATCACGGTTGACAACTCCATTGTGTCTCCTCCCCAGAGCGCTAAGAACCTTGGCGTGATCCTGGACAACACCCTGTCGTTCTCAACTCACATCAAGGCGGTGACCCGTTCCTGTAGGTTCATGCTCTACAACATTCGCAGAGTACGACCCTGCTCACACAGGAAGCGGCGCAGGTCCTAATCCAGGCACTTGTCATCTCCCGTCTGGATTACTGCAACTCGCTGTTGGCTGGGCTCCCTGCCTGTGCCATTAAACCCCTACAACTCATCCAGAACGCCGCAGCCCGTCTGGTGTTCAACCTTCCAAGTTCTCTCACGTCACCCGTCCCCTCCTCCTCGCTCTCTCCACTGGCTTCCAATTGAAGCTCGCATCCGCTACAAGACCATGGTGCTTGCCTACGGAGCTGTGAGGGGAACGGCACCTCCGTACCTTCAGGCTCTGATCAGGCCCTACACCCAAACAAGGGCACTGCGTTCATCCACCTCTGGCCTGCTCGCCTCCCTACCTCTGAGGAAGTACAGTTCCCGCTCAGCCAGTCAAAACTGTTCGCTGCTCTGGCACCCCAATGGTGGAACAAACTCCCTCACGACGCCAGGTCAGCGGAGTCAATCACCACTTCCGGAGACACCTGAAACCCCACCTCTTTAAGGAATACCTAGGATGGATAAAGTATTCCTCCTACCCCCCCCCTCCCCTTAAATGAGTTAGATGCACTATTGTAAAGTGGTTGTTCCACTGGATATCATAAGGTGAATGCACCAATTTGTAAGTCGCTCTGGATAAGAGCGTCTGCTAAATGACTTAAATGTAAATGTAAATGTATAACCGATTGGAAWATTTTGAGCCAGATTCTAATTGGAATTTCGATTTTAATGTTCCTTTTAATGGCATAGAATGCTCTTCTTGCTTTGTCTCTCAGCTCATTCACAGCCATGTGAAAGATACCTGTGTTGCTGATATTTAGTCCTAGATATGTGTAGTTTTTGGTGTGTTCTAATAGAACTGTGTCCAAATAGAATTTATATTTGTCATCCTGATTTCTGGACCTTTTTTGGAATATCATTATATTTGTTCTTTTTAGGTTAACGGTCAGAGCCCAGGTCTGACAGAACCTGTGAAGATGATCTAGGTGCTGCTGTAACCCCTCTTTAGTGGGAGACTGCAGCACCAGGTCACTTGATTTCAGTGTTGTGTAGGGTGATACCAGGTGCTTCCGATTCTTCTAATGTTTTTGCCAATTTATTAATGTAGATGTTAAATAGTGTTGGACTTATTGGGCAGCCCTGTTTCACTCCCCGTCCCTGAGAGAAGAAGTCTGTGTGCTTGATGCCAACTTTAACCGCACATTTGTTTTTAGTGTACATTGATTTAATAACATCATATGTTTTCCCTCCAATACCACTTTCTATTAGTTTATAAAAAAGTATTCGTCAAGGAAATGGTGTAGTCTGCTATTTATAATACTGCAGAGAATTTCCCCCAAGTTGCTGTTAACGCAAATTCCTCTGTAATTATTTGGGTCAAATGTGTCCATTTTTATAGATTGGTGTGATCAATCTCTGGTTCCAAATATCGGGGGAAATACCTGCAGTSAGGATAATGTTGAAGAGTTTGAGTATAGCCAATTTGAATTTGTGGTCTGTATATTTGATCATTTCATTTAAAATACCATCAGCACCACAGGCCTTTTTGGGTTGGAGAGTGTGTAGTTTTTCCAATAATTCTTCTTCTGTAATTGAGGTATCCACAGGATTCTGATAGTCTTTGACTACTGATTCAAGGATTTGTAATTTTTCTTGTATATCTTTTTGTTCTGGGCTCTTTGTTATATTGCTGTAGAGGTTTGCAAAGTGATTTCTCCACATATCCCCATTTTGGATAGCCAATTCCTCCTGATGAGGTTTGTTTAATTTATTCCAATTCTCCCAGAAGTGGTTTGATTCTATGGATTCCTCAATTACATCCGGCTGTTTTCTAATGTGCTTTTCCTTTTTTGTTCTTAGGGTGTGTTTGTATTGCTTCAGTGTTTCCCCAAATTGAAGGCGTATATTTTTGTTGTCTGGTTCTCTGTGTTTTTGATTAGATATATTTCTCAATGACTTTCTTAGATTTTTGCAATCATTATCAAACCATTTTTTATTTTCTGTTATTTCTGGTTTGCTCTTATGCTTCTTTAGATTAGCCAAGGAGGCTAATTTGTCAAATATAATGTTCCAAACAGAACTAATTTACACCTTCGTTGCTATAGGAGAATGTTGAACCTAAAAAGTTGTCCAGGAGAGATTGTATTTTTTGGCTACTAATTGCTTTTTGGTAGATGTCTGTACTGTTTGCACTCCATCTATAGGCCTGTTTAGTACCATGTAATTTATTTGGTTGGGTTCCGCTCTTCTCAGAAACACTGTGATTTTACTGTGGTCTGAGAGAGGTGTTAGTGGGCTGACTGTGAAGGCTCTGAGAGACTCTGGGTTTAGGTCGGTGAGGAAGTAGTCTACAGTGCTGCTCCCAAGGGATGAGCTCTAGGTGTACCTACCAAAAGAGTCCCCTCTCAGCCTACCATTGACTATGTACAGACCCAGTGTTCGGCAGAGCTTCACGAGCTGTACTCCATTTTTGTTTTTCACTTTGTCATAGTTGTTTCTGTGGGGAGGGAAAGGTTGTTGCTTCCTGGTAGGTGTTTATCCCCATGACTGTTAATAGTGTCTAGTTCTTCTGCTGTTCTAGCATTCAGGTCTCCACAGACCAGTACATTGCCTTGAGCCTGAAAGTGACTAATTTCCCCCTCTAGAATGGAGAAACTCTCTTCATCTGAGGGGGGAATGTATGTGGCACAGAGGAAGACGTTTTTATCTGTCAAGATAGCATCCTTTTGATTTTTAACCAGATAAAGAATTCTCCTGTTTTGATCAATTCGATTGAATTAATTAGTTCAGATTTATACCATATTAGCATTCCCCCTGAGTCTCTGCCCTGTCTGATTCCTTTGAATTTAGTGGATGGTAGGATTATCTCCCTATAACCTAGTGGACAGCCAGAGGAAACATCACCTCTGCACCATGTTTCCTGTAGTACTACAATATCAACATCATCAATATCTTTCAGGAAGTCTGGGTTTCTGCTCTTTAGCCCAAAAGCAGAGGACTTCAATCTTGTAAATTCCAACATGCAACGTAAAAAGATTTCATAACTTTTTTTTCTTCTTTACCTTCAAAATGAGACAAACACTCACAATCCAACAAGAACTATTAAAATAGTTTTTTTCAATTAAAGTAAACTCGTATTATGCAAATGTGATTTGTTTATCATTTAAGATAGAAGTTGTGTCATGCCACTTGGGTGGATGTAGTGTGAGGATGGTGGAGTTCTTGTGCTCATCTTACCATGACCCTCGGCCTATCACATGTGAGCATAGTAGACTCAGCATTTGTTTAATGTCACTAATTTCATTGGTGGGGGCTGGGCCAGTTGCTCCTCTCACAGCCTGTGCGTAGCTCTGCCTGCTGGGCTGTGGCTGCTCCAAGTGTGGGTCTGCGGTGGGGGGCGGGGGGTGGGAAGCCTTGTCTGGGTGCCTCTGAAGCTGGGCTGGGGTAGTTTGTGCTGCGCTGGCTGTGGTGGGAATTGAGGTTGGTGGTGCTGTGGTTGTGGCTGGGGAGTCCAGGGTGCTGGTCCGGGGTGTTGTCTCGGTGATCTCGGCGGGGTGGAGATTGCTCCGCTGTTCCTGGGTGGAGAGGTCGGGCTGCGGTTTAAAGCGACGTCCTTGAGAGTCTTGGCAAGGATGGGGACTGTCTCCCTGTACAGGTGAACATGGTCATAGAGACAGTCCAGATCGAGGGTGGGACGTTGGGCCAGCTGTACATTGGGTCGCAGGGCACAGTCCCGGGAGAGGCTGCCGTTTATTCTTTGGATTGTGGCAGGGTGGAAGTCCTTCCTCTGTAGAAGGGTTGACATCACGATTCTTGAGTTGGGGAAGATTGCGGAGGCCTTCTCAATCATTCCCTGTAGTGAAGTCGCCAACCTCTCCTGCCGAGCACGCAGGTCGTTGCTTCCGGTGTGTATGATTATGTGGCTTGGCGACCCGAGATGGGCCTTATCAAGCARCTCCATGGCACTCTGCGTTGTTGGGCACCACACCTTTCTCGTTTTGTGTCTAGGGAAAAGTTTATTCTCCTGAACAAACTCCCCATTTGAGTCCATCAACAGGACGATGTCAGCCAGTGATTCTTCTGGACTGGAGGGGGCAGAGAGGGGACTGGTGGGTGTTGGAGCTGGGGTGTGGCTGGTCTGTGCCGGTGCCGCTGTCAGTGGGAGGCTGTTCTGTGGGTTGGGGAGGGCTGCAGCAGGCAGGGCTGGGGAAGCCTGGCTGGTTGAGCTGGGCTCCTCTGCTGTGTGAGAGCAGGTCATAGAGTGGTGTTCTAGCTGCTCTTGCAGCCTGTCCTCTGTTCTCTCCTGCAGCTCCTCTCTTAGTGTGGTCACATCGTAATTCCTGTTCTGCCTGTCTTTTTGGAGCTCTCTCACCTTCTTTGTTAGATCAGCCAGCTCTCTCTTAAGTCCGTCTCTCTCTTGCTGAACCTCTTTCAGCTGTGTTGCAAGGCTGCTGTCCTGCTCTGTCAGCACCTTGGTTAGGAGCTCCTCTAAGGTGTGGTTGTCTGGTTGCTGTTTGCTCACGCTCTCCCTGAGCAGGACCACCTCCCCCTCCRGTTTGGTGAACTCATCCCTCATGGCAGCCATGGTGGTGAGGAGGGCCTGAGCCTGCTCTGCACTGAGGGGGTCGCTCTMCTCCTGGGGCGTGTYCTCCACTATGGTGGGAAGAGAGGTGCTGRRTGTGCCTTTTTGGGTGGGGAKRGTAGAGGTGAGGGTGGTGCTGGTGGAGTTTGTCTTGTGGGAGGGCATGTCACTGGTGGTGTCCTTCTCTCTCTCCGCTCTCTCCTCAATGGTCTGAAAGTCTGTTTCAAACAGCCTAATGTTACCTTGCACCATGACAGTCCCAGTCTTGTAGAGGTTGATTGTTATCATGATGCTGTCAGGGTCGTCTGTCTCTTTGATTTTCAGCTTCCACCCATTACAGATTCCCTCTTTCTTTATGGATGGCTAGTGAGAGCAGACTGCTGAGCGCCATGCATTTGGCTGGTCAGTGAGGAAGATGAGATTACTCACGTCACCGTTTTTGTAGAGGTCTGCAAAAAGGGTTTCTGGCCTCACCTTCAGTAGTGTCTGTTTAAAAGCTTTCCTCGTTGTGTCATTTTTGGCTTCTGGAGGGTAGAGAATGGATTCAGAGCTGAGGGGGAGTGGGGACATGGTGCCTGTGGGCTCCGCTACTACTGCTACTCTGTTCCCGCTGCCATGTTGCCATAGCAACCTGATTTGTTTGTCTGCTGCTGTTGCTAGCTAGCGCTAATTTAGGTCAAAAACCAGCAAAAAGAGTGACAAATCTTCACACAAAAAAAAATGAAGATATGTTTAAAGTTAGTCTKTGCTCCTTTTTGGTTTACTCACTCAGTTTGGTCGTTTGATGTTGTTGTATTAACTCCCCTTGCTAGGTTTGTTCTAGCTCATTTCTTCTGGCTAGCTTGTTAGTCTGCTGGCTAGGTCTTTGTTGTGTAGCTAGCTAGCTAGAGTCAAAACTTCTTAACTTGAGGCGCAAAGTTACTTTTTTTTCTATTCTGAATGAATAGAGTTGTTGTTCATCACTTCTTATCTGGAATTCTTTTTCGATTAGAGTGTTTATCTCATTTAAAAAACAAAAAATATGAATATATCAGGAGCTCATATTGCGCATGACTCTCTCTCTCTCTCTCTCTCTCTCTCTCTCTCTCTCTCTCTCTCTCAATCTCTTCCCTTTCTCTCTCAATCTCTTACTCTCTCTCTGTCAATCACTCTCTCTCTCTCTCTCTCTCTCTCTATCCCACTCTCTCTTTTCCTCTTCCCATCTCTTTCTCTCCCCTCTAGGCATGTTGTTGATCACTGCCTCCCTACTAGCAGTAACTCAGAAGGACTGCCCAGTCATGACTACATGGTAATGGACCTCACAGATCATAGGGAAGCTTCAGTTCTCCAGTGTTCTGTGCTGTCCTGTTCTGTTCTGCACTGTCCTGTTCTGCACTGCTCTGTTCTGTTCCTTTCTGTGTCCTGTTCTGTGCTGCATTTCCAAGAGTTTCTGTCAGGGAACCAATTAACCATTTTCCAAATCCCTCCAGTGATGCCAGTAGCGCCACCACTCTTGAATTGTAGACGTAAAACAGGCATTATTGGCGCGTTCTTGAATGTGTCATGTCCTGGCTGTTCTAGAGTTAACTGGAACATGGAATTATCTTTGATAGCCTGAGGAGAGATTTAGTGGCGAAGACTGTAATGAAAATAATTAAGGAAGACAAGCTTGTCTTTTGGTTTACAAGATTCCTTTTTCTCTGTTGTACTTCAGACACTAGATAAAGACATCTTGAGGTTTAAGGAGCTCAGTAGCATTCAGAGCCATTCTCTTTCGATCGCCTCCAGCTAGCTGCCAGTTTCTGGGTTCAAGGGACAAGTTACAACATTTATGAGAAACTGGCATCAAATGAAACAAAATGGCACCTTCAGCCAGCCCTGGAGAGGAGTAGAGGATGATGAAATGGTTTGACATGAAGCTTTTCTATGCTCTCTTATAGTCAGTCAGTGCTGTGAATTGAGGCAGTGAGAAAAAGCAACAGCCCATGTAGATAATTATGAAGAAAGTTGTAAACTCTGATACTCAAATGATTTATTGACTGTCTGACTGACTGACTGACTGAATGGATGAATGAACTAAGCAATGGACTCACAAACAAAAGGAACGAGAAAATGAACAAGCGATTCAATAAATACAAGAGAGTATCACCCACCACCCACAACTAAACCTGGGCTGTGACTAAACCTGGGCTGTGTAGAAAGAAGGTGTAAATAACCTGAGCTGTGTGTGCGTGTCCAGCACAGTGCAGGGCAGGCTGTGAATGAGCTCCTAAATCTTGGTCTTTTCTCCCATTTAGCCTGCACTTCGTCAACTATGGCTGTGTGTCTTCATGTGTTCCTAGTGTAAAACAACCCGTGTACACCAACACCAACACATGGAAAGACTTAATGCACTCAAAGCACGTAAACACAAAACATAATGAGTAGGGATCCAAACGGGCCCTTGGCATGGTTCCTCTCACATCCCTCTGGTTTACGTCAGAGGCTCAAATCTCTTTGATATATTTTGGTTGTTTAGATTTGGACCTGACTGTATCTGGGAGGACTGTATTGAATCCCTCTGAGCCACAGACTGTTTTGGTGAACTTGCTGGGTTTCTCTGGTTTCCACATGCCCATTAAGGCTGCAGGATGGAAGAGACAGAGATGTTTGCATTTCTGTGGGAATTTTGGGACTACTTCTAAAATGAGTTTCACTGGACTGGGAGGAGGACCTGGCCGGGTGGTGCCAGAATAACAACCTATCCCTCAACGTAACCAAGACTAAGGGGATGATTGTGGATTACAGGAAAAAGAGGACCGAGCACGCCCCCATTCTCATCGACTGGGCTGTAATGGAGCAGGTTGAGAGCTTCAAGTTCCTTGGTGTCCACATCACCAACAAACTAGAATGGTCCAAACACACCAAGGCAGCTGTGAAGAGGGCACGACGAAGCCTATTCCCCCTCAGGAAACTAAAAAGATTTGGCATGAGTCCTGAGATCCTCAAAAGGTTCTACATGTGCAACATCGAGAGCATCCTGACTGATTGCATCACTGCCTGGTACGGCAACTGCTCGGCCTCCGACCGTAAGGCACTAAAGAGGGTAATGCGTACGGCCTAGTACATCACTGGGGCTAAGCTGCCTGTCATCCAGGACCTCTACACCAGGCGGTGTCAGAGGAAGACCCTAAAACTTGTCAAAGACCCCAGCCACCCCAGTCATAGACTTTTCTCTTTACTACCGCATGGCAAGCGGTACCGGAGTGCCAAGTCTAGGACAAAAAGGCTTCAACAGTTTTTACCCCCAAGCCATAAGACTCCTGAACAGGTAATCAAATGGCTACCCGGACTATCTGCATTGTGTGCCCCCCCCAACCCCTCTTTTACGCTGATGCTACACTCGGTTTATAATATATGCATAGCCGCTTTAACTATACATTCCTGTACATACTACCTCAATTGGCCCGACCAACCAGTGCTCCCGCACATTGGCTAACCGGGCTATCTGCGTTGTGTCCCGTCACCCACCACCCACCAACCCCTCTTTTACGCTACTGCTACTCTCTGTTCATCATATATGCATAGTCACTTTAACCATACATTCATGTACATACTACCTCATACTAGCCTCGCTACTTTTATAGCCTTGCTACTGTATATAGCCTCGCAGCTGTTATTTTTCACTGTCTTTTTACTGTTGTTTTTATTTCTTTACTTACCTTTTGTTCACCTAATAMATTTTTTGCACTATTGGTTAGAGCCTGTAAGTAAGCATTTCACTGTCCTGTTGTATTCGGCGCACGTGACAAATACATTTTGATTTGATTTGATTTGAGGAGGAGTGTTTAGATACAGAGGGTTCTCAGGTCGGAGACTGGTTTGGCAGTTGGCACGCAATCTAGGATACAATGTTGTGCCTGTCAGGAGAAAAAGATAAAGGCAGAGGAAAGCAGTAAAAGAGGGAAGAAAAGTCCCTCTCTGAGTGATGTCATTCAGCTGTTCATATGGGTTAAGTGTCTTGGATGGAGGGATGGAGGAGAGGAGGGATGGATGGATGGAGAGATGGATGCTGTTGAGGACATTGTGTTACATCAGAGAACATTTCCAAAGTTTTCTGGATTTTTTTTTACATTACGYATTCCTCCGGTCCTCGACTGAAATGATCCTTGTATGCATTAACCTTAATACAGTAGATATTWAAAATTTACCGCACAACCCTTAGGTCTGTACACTGTGTGCTCCTAAGTAAATTAAAGCATAATGTTCCTGAAAAAAACATAACATGGGAGATGGCCGCTTTTGACTGTACAGAGATTAAGATGACTAAACCTGGGCTGTGTAGAGAGAAGGTGTAAATAACCTGAGTTGTGTGTGTGTGCCCAGCACAGGGCAGGGCAGGCTGTGAATGAGCTCCTAAATCTTGGTATTGATCAGGCCTTCATCACACACACGCAGAGGTATCTAGGACAGTTTAATGGCCTCATTAATGGTCTCTGCACTGATCCACACGGCACCTCTCTGCACCACATTGCCACTGACTGCCTCTCCTCTACCAGTCTCTCCCCCTCTATCTTCCTTCCGTCTAACTCTCTCTCTCATTCTCTCTTTTACATAGCTCTCCTCTCACGCTCTAACAAGCTGTATCACTCTCTCATCTTCTCCCCTATTTCTCCATCAATCCTACAGTCTTCCATCTAAAATACAATGAACCTCATAATTAAGGATCTGCCCCCTTTTTTCAATTTTCGCCTAAAATGACATACCCAAATCTAACTGCCTKTAGCTCAGGCCCTGAAGCAAGGATATGCATATTCTTGGTACCATTTGAAAGGAAACACTTTGAGGTTTGTGGAAATGTGAAAGGAATGTAGGAGAATATAACACAATAGATCTGGTAAAAGATAAAACAAAGAAAAAAACAACCGTTCTTTTGTATTTTTTTTGTACCATGATCTTTGCAAGAGAAAGGCAAGAGAAAGGCCATAATGTATTATTCCAGCCGAGGTGCAATTAAGATTTTGGCCACTAGATGGCAGCAGTGTATGTGCAAAGTTTTAGACTAATCCAATCAACCATTGCATTTCTGTTCAAAATGTTGTATCCAGACTGCCCAAATGTGCCTATTTTGTTTATTAATAACTTTTCATGTTCAAAATTGTGCACACTCCTGAAGCAATAGCATGGTATTATTTCACTGTAATAGCTACTGTAAATTGGACAGTGCAGTTAGATTAACTTCACTAGGGTAGGGGGCAGCATTCGGAATTTTGGATGAAAAGCGTGCCCAAATTAAACTGCCTGCTACTCAGGCCCAGAAGTTAGGATATGCATATAATTAGTAGATTTGGATAGAAACCACTCTACAGTTTCCAAAACTGTTAAAATAATGTTTATGAGTATAACAGAACTAATATGGCAGGCAAAAACCCAAGGAAAATCCAACCAGGTAGTACTATTATTTTGAAAGGCTGTTTTTCCAAAGAAAGCCTATCCACCATACAAAGACTTAGGACCCAGTTCACGAGCTCTATGGCTTCCTCTACATGTGGCCAGTCTTTAGCCATTGTTTCAGGCTTTTACTCTGAAAAATGAGGGAGATACAGCACTTTCAATGAGATGCCAGTGGAAATTTCCAGACATCAGCCATGCGCCTGATCGGGAACGCGCCTTTCTTGTTTTTCCTTTCTATTGACGAAGCTTTTGTGCGGTTGAAATATTATTGATTATTTATGACAAAAACAACCGGAGGATTGATTTTAAACATCGTTTGGCATGTTTCTATTAACCTGTTGAGGACAGAGGGCGCTGTTTTCACTTTGGGGGAAATTCGTGCCCAATTTACACGGCCTCGTACTCAATTCTTGCTCGTACAATATGCATATTATTATTACTATTGGATAGGAAACACTCTCTAGTTTCTAAAACCGTTTGAATTATATCTGTGAGTAAAACAGAACTCATTTGGCAGCAAACTTCCTGATCAGGAAGTGGAAAATCTGAAAACGATGCTCTGTTCTAGGGCCTGCCTATAAATGGGCTTGATACGTATAAGTATACATGCACGTCATACACCTTCCACTAGATGTCAATAGGCAGTGAGAGAAGAAATGGAGTGTTTATCTTGGTCTGAGGTGGAATAAAAGCTCTTGGCATGACGTGTCACCCATTTCCTGTTTTCTGGAAAGCGCGAGAAGGAGCCTGGGATTGCCTTCTGGAAAGCTGTCGTTATACACCACTAATATCTCCGGCTTTGATTTTATTTGATAAATGTGACAATATCATCGTAAAGTATGTTTTTTACATATAGTTTTATTAGATTATTGAAATTTTTTCGGGACGTTAGGCGTGTTGCGTTGTGTGCCTTTGTTCAGGAAGGAGAGCTTCGCGCTACTTTGCTAGCTTTCTGTGCTAATTGACTGGAGAAGAGGACGTTCTAAAACCAAACAACGATTGTTCACGACAAAGGACCCCTTGTACAACATTCTGATGGAAGATCGTCAAAAGTAGGACCCATTTTATGATGCTATTTCATATATCTGTCGAACATGTTGTACTAGTAGTTTGCGCCCAGATTTTGGGCACTCTCGCTATAACATAAGCTGGATGTCGTAATGAAGTTATTTTTAGAATTCTAACACGGTGATTGCAATTAAGAACTAGTGTATCTATCATTTTCCTATACAACATGTATTTTTTAGTCATGTTTATGAATAGTTATTTGGTTCAGAATAGATGAGTTTTAGAAAAATATCCACACATTCTGGGAAAAAAGATGCTACGTTAGCACAATGTATAACCACTGATTTCAGCTCTAAATATGCACATTTTCGAACAAAACATAAGTGTATGTATAACCTGATGCTTATAGGACTGTCATCTGATGAAGGTTATGAAGGTTAGTGAAAATTTATATATTTTGCTGGTTTATTCGCTATCGCTAACGTGCTATTGCTATCGCTAACATGCCTTGATGAATGTGATGCGGTAGTGTGGTAGGCTATTGTAGTAAAGCTAATATAATGCTATATTGTGTTTTCGCTGTAAAACACTTAAAAAATCGGAAAATATTGCTGGATTCAACAAGATGTTTGTCTTTAATTTGCTGTACACCATCGATTTTTCAAGAAATGTTTTATGACGAGTATTTAGGTATTTTCACGTTGGTCTCTATATAATTACTCTGGCTGCTTTCGGTGCTATTTTTTGACGGTAGCATGTGATGGTAGCTGCAATGTAAAACTGATTTATACTTAAATATGCACATTTTCGAACAAAACATGATTTATTGTGTAACATGTTATAGAACTGTCATCTGAATGAAGTTGTTTCTTGTTAGTTTTGGTTGGATCTTGGTTAGTTATGTTTGGTTTTGTGCATGCTACCTGTGCTGTGAAAAATGTCTGTCCTTTTTTGTATTTGGTGGGGGGTAAAAATCGGACATGTTGGCTGGATTCACAAGATGTGCATCTTTCATTTGCTGTATTGGACTTGTTAATGTGTGAAAGTTAAATATTTCTAAAAAATATTTTTTGAATTTCGCGCTCTGCCTTTTCAGTGGATGTGGGGGGAGTTCCGCTAGCGGAACCCCGGAGCCAGACAGGTTAACTTTTTATTGTACTTTAAAAAAAAATCATCTGGACTTAGGTGCACAGCGCCTTAAGCATTCGGATTACTGAACAAAACGCGCGAACAAAATGAGTTTTTGGGTCATAAAGAGGGACATTATCGAACAAAAACAAACATTTATTGTCTAACATGGAGACCTGGGAGTGCCACCAGATGAAGATCATCAAAAGGTAAGTTATTAATTTTAATACTATTTTCTGACTTTTGTGAGCCCTCTTCTTGGCTGGAAAAGGCTATATGGGTTTCTGTAGCTAGGCGTTGACCTAACATAATCGCAAAGTGTGCTTTCGCCCGTAAAGCCTTTTTGAAATCTGACACAGCGGTTGCATTAAGGAGACGTTTATCTTTATTCGTATGTTTAACACTTGTTATCTTTTATCAATGTTTAATGATGAGTATTTCTGTTATTTGATGTGGTTCTCTGCACTTTCACCGGATGTTTGTTTTGAGACAATGCATTTCTGAACAATAACGCGCCAATGTAAACTGAAGATTTTTGGATAATAAATATGAACTTTATCGAACAAAACATAACATGTATTGTGTAACATGAAGTCCTATGAGTGCCATCTGATGAAGATCATCAAAGGTTTAGTGATTAATTTAAATGTTATTTCTGACTTTTGTGAGCTCTCCTTGGCTGGGAAAATGGCTGTATGGTTATTCTGATGACTAGGTGCTGATCCTAACATAAATCGCAAGGTGTGCTTTCGCCGATAAAGCCTTTTTGAAATCAGACACTGTGGCTGGATTAACGAGAAGTTTATCTTTAAAAATGGTGTGTAATACTTGTATGTTTAAGGAATTTTAATTATGAGATTTATGTTGTTTTGAATTTGGCGCCCCTGCAATTTCACTGGCTGTTGGTTAGGTGGACGCTAGCGTCCCACTTGTACCAGAGAGGTTAAACCTGTTGGGGACCAGGGGGTGCTATTTTCACTTTTGGGGAAAATCGTATGATTTTTAAACGGCCTCGTACTCAATTCTTGCTCGTACAATATGCATATTATTATTATCTATTGGATAGAAAACAGTCTCTAGTTTCTAAAAACGTTTGTGGAACTAAGTGAAACAGAACTCCTTTTACAGACCATTTCCTAACCGGAAGTGAGATTTCCAAAGCGAACTCTCTCTTCAGGAGCTTGTCTATAAAAGGGCATGTCACTTATGACTGTAGAAACACGTCATACGCCTTCACCTGGGTGTCATGCGGAAGTGAGAGAAGAAATCAGTTGATTATCTCGACCAGGGACTGAACACAACCTCTTGGAACTGAGACATGCGCACTTTTATATTTTTTTCCTGGGCGCGAAAGTCGGAACCTGTACTCGGCTCATTGAAGAACCTTTTTTAAAGGTGAATATGATCTCTGGCTTCGATTTTCTTTGATACATGTCACAATATCATCTTAAAGTATGTTTTTTTCAATATAGTTTAATTATATTATTGAAATTTATTCTGGACTTTAGACGTGATGCGTCGCAAGAATTGGTTCAAAGAACGAGAGGCTAGCAACGCACGGCCAGTGTGCTTGCTAATTCTGAGGGAAATCGTTCGTTATGGATCCAAATAAAGTCGGTTCTGAACAAAGGACCCTTGGAGAACATTTCTGATGGAAGATCAACAAAGATAAGGACCCAATTTGGGATGCTTTTTCATATATATCTGTCGAACTGTGCTATGCTACCGTTTGACTAGAATCACTGCTGCTGTGTGCTAGCTATTGTAGTAAGCTAATATAACGATATATTGTGTTTTTCGCTGTAAAACACTTCAAAAATCGGAAATATTGCTCTGTTCACAAGATCTTATTCTTTCATTAGCTTATCCACCATATAATTGTTCTGAAAATGTTTTATGATGTGTAATTAGTAGTTTGACGTTGGTGTCTGTATTTTCTCCTGGCTACTGCCGTGCGATTTCTGACTGTAGCTGTGATGGTGGCTATGATGGTAGCAGTAAATGTAAAACTGATTTTATAGCTAAAATATGCACATTTTTCGAAAAAACATAGATTTATTGTGTAACATGTTATAGGACTGTCATCTGAGGGAGTTTTTTCTAGGTTTTTAGGTTGGTTCTAGGTTAGTTAGGTTGGCTTGTGCATGCTACCTGCAGCCTACTTGGCTGTGAAAAATGTCTGTCTGTCTTTTTTATTTGGTGGTGACCTAACATAAATATATGTGGTGTTTTCTCTGTAAACATTTAAAAAATCGGACATGTTGGAATTGGATTGACAAGATGTTATCTTTCAATGGCTGTATTGGTCTTGTTAATGTGTGAAAGTTAAATATTTCAATTTTGTTTTTGAATTTGCCGCTCTGCCTTTTCAATGGAAATGTGGGAGGGGTTGCCGCTAGGTTAACAAGAATTTAAGCTTTCTGCCATATCAGATATGTCTATGTCTGGAATTGTTCTTGTTACTTACAACCTCATGCTAACCGTCCCATGAATGGGAAACTGATTGCAAACATGTTTGTGT
Organism: Salvelinus sp. IW2-2015; assembly: GCF_002910315.2. Classification (NCBI taxonomy): domain Eukaryota; kingdom Metazoa; phylum Chordata; class Actinopteri; order Salmoniformes; family Salmonidae; genus Salvelinus; species Salvelinus sp. IW2-2015. The sequence goes on from NC_036859.1 coordinate 26,294,766, forward strand.
CGCTTTTGAACTGTTTGGGAGTTCAGTACAGTTTGCACAAGTAAGTGTGGCTAAGAATAATTTCCCCAGACATTCAGTCTTTCACTTTTTCACTGCCTCCTCATAAAGTTTTCTCCCCAAATGATCCTTCGATCCTTCCTTCTGTCTCCTCCCAGACAGCCAAAACCACGTCCCGGCGCATTGGTCTAGCCTCCTGCCTATGAAAAACCTCCTGTCGGAAAGCAGCAGCACCACAAAGAGTCTCCTAGGGCTGGGTATGGCAGACCCGATTACGCCAGTCACCTCTTCTTCAGCCTACATCTATCTGTCAAGTAGGGCATATTTCTCCCTTCAAACAGGACAATCAGAAGCATTAGGCCACCCTGATAATCAGAGCAATTTATTTACTTTTCTCATTTCCCTGTCTCATTTACTGTCAGCCATGACGAAGAGAGAGGAGAGAGAGAGAGAAGAGAGAGAGAGAGAGAGAGACGAGAGAGAGAGAGGAGAGAGAGAGAGAGAGAGAGAGAGAGAGAGAGAGAGAGAAGAGAGAGAGAGAGAGAGAGAGAGAAGAGAGAGAGAAGAGAGCACACCCTTCTCCGCTTCTTTCGCGTTCTAAGAGAAAGTGGTGTACTTAGTCGTTTCTTTTTCTTGGAGGTTGTTGTAATCAAATGTTGCAGTGGTGGCAACTTTTACTAGGGGACGGTGGGAACATGTCAACCCAGTTTCATAATTGGAATGTGATACAAACGAGGCACGGTGTGCTTTAGGACCATGGGGTGCCTCCGATCAGGTCAAGTAGGGCTGTCTGTAAGTGTTTATCCGACAAGATAAAAACAACTATGTATGTCCCCCCACAATCTAAAACCAACAGTTGTGCCCATGAAATGTGTGTAATCAAATATTCGAAAAATGTACAATGATTTAGGTGTATGTAATCGAAGAAGACGTTTAGGAGCTATTCACTTAAGCTCATCAAAATGCGTTAGCTTATGCACAAAACTGGAGTGGTTTCACACTTCAACTTTCACTTTTCCATAGCGCCAAAGCTCTGCTATCAACCATGCAGTTTGTAGAGTAGTAAGTACCAGACGTTGTTCAATATGTTTAACACAGAAAAGTCCCAGAAAAGTTAACAGTACACACCTCAAACTGTAATATGGCACAGACGACAAAATGACCACTCGAAAACAGCATATCTGCAATACACCACTACACTCCATGTAATGGACAGACTGAGGTCCCTCTCATACTAGGAAACACAGTTAAATGTAATGCGTCTTATTTTACATTTTCCACTTGGTCAATAGTTTGTGCTCGAGGTCCTTTGATAAGTGCCACTATGTACATGATGGAAACTCCACGGGAGCATGAAGAACACTGTAGGAAAAGGGGACCGGGCAGGACCAACATATCCCAAACGTTCATTTCCAGTGGCTGAATTAATATTCTGTCACCAGAGAGGGAGGGAGGGGGAGGGAGGGAGGGAGGGAGGGAGGAGAGGGAGGGAGGGAGGGAGGGAGGGAGGGAGGGAGGGAGGGAGGGGTGGGGAAGGGGGGGAGGTGAGGAGGGAGGGATGCAAGAAAAAATAAAGCAAGGGAGTTGGAGAGAGACAGAGTCTTCGGATGTGAGAAAAAAGAGAGAGACAGAGAGAGAGAGTGAAAGAGAGGGATGAGGAGGCGGCCGTCCAACTCTCTGGCTTGGTTCAGGCTACCCTAATCGTGGGCTAATGTCTTTGACAGAGGAGATGTCTGAATGGTCATTATGTAGTACTAAACACGACCCCTTCTTGTCTCACTGCCTGTTCTGTAAGAGCTACAGCACTGTTGCCAAGACACAGCGAATAGCAGAGAATCTGGCCTGGGCCTGTATTCACAAAGGATCTAAGAAAAGAAGTGCTGATTTCGGTTTTGCTTTTAAATCATAATGAGTAAGAGGAGGGACCTGATCCTAGATCACACTCCTGAGATGATTTGTGAATACTGGCCCTGTTCAGCCCTATAAAAACAAACCTCAATAGGTATTTCACCCAGGATTAAATACGTTATGTTTCAAGGTTTTTGCCATGAAGGGAGAAGCCGTATTGCTGCTCGCCGAAAACAAAGCGTCATTAAAAACAGAAGACTGCAAACAGCAAAAACCTCTGACAAGCCATGCTGCCGCTTCAATGCTGTCGCAAACTTCAGAAGATTGAGTAGAAAAGACGTTATATAAAAAATGTGTGCTTTTTGCCAAAGTCAGATTTATTTACTTTAGGCTTGCTACCAATGCTTAAAGGCCCAGTGCAGTCCACACTATATTGATGGAATAACACTATTAATAGAAGTACAATAAAATATAAAAAAATACTTTACAAAATAAAGGAAAAATACTGTGAAATTGTGAAAATTATGATAATCCCCTTTTAGTTGTTTGAAAAGACCACATTAATTTTCAGCCTGTTTTGGTGGGATGGAGTTTTGGCCTGGTGACATCACCAGGCAGTAACTTAGTTAACAGACCAATAAGAAAGAGAGTTCCGAACCTCTCTGCCATAAAAAGATGGTTTTCAGTTTTCCCCTCCCCACTCAGACAGTCCCAGCTAAATTATTGCATCAGATATTGCTTTTGCTTAGAAGCTATTTTTGTTTCTTTTTGGCCATTTAAATTTAGAGGAATCACAGTAAGGTACTTAACTGTTACCCAGAAATTATTTGATATTGAAATAAAAAAGGCTGCATTGGGCCTTTAAGAACAAAGCATTTCTGGAATGTTCTCTTGTGGAACAGAGCAAAAGACAAACCAGCATTTTCTCTCTTTTTTTAACTGAGGAACTACAATGGGTGCAGAAATAGTGCAGAGGGATGGATATGCTGGTCTCGCCACAGATCCTAATATGCCATGTCTTCGGTTTAGGGTTTTAACTTCACCATGTTTCAAAGGGGGAAATCCCCCAACCCCCAACACAATCAATTATCAAGCAGGCCACTGCTTTGATGCGAGAAAAGAGGGTGATGAGGCCAAAGAATAGAGACCGTTTCAATATTTCACTTTGTGAGTTCTCGTATAGTTGGAGTAAGCTGCCCCCATCACTTCGATCCTTAAAGTCATTATTCACAGTACAGCACAATGACATCTCTCCAGCACAGATTGTGATAGGAGAAGCAACGGGCCAGGAATCAAAAATACAGAGATTATGCTGTGTTAACTAGTGCTGAGCAATGTGGAATAAAATATGAAAACCATATAGGAGACACAGGTACAGCAGAAAACACCAACAATGTATACAGATGATGAAAATGTTGCTGCTGCATCATCGTCATCTTCCCTATCCCCTCCACATGCATACACACACTCCCCTAACCCTAACTCTCACACCCACACTATTCTCTTACCAGCCTGGTTGGTGGTGATGTCTATAGACACGTGCTGGGCAGGGTAAGGGCTCTTGTTGGTGACCCCATTTACAGCCTGTATCTCAAAGCTGTACAGCGTGTGAGCCCACAGGTTACTGATGAACACCCTGGTCTCTGTCAGGCCAAGCTGCCGAGGCACAAACTCCACGTTGTCGTCGCAGTGCGAGCAGGTACGGCGGTCCGCACGACACTTCTTACACACGATGTTGTAGACCACATCCTCACGACCGCCCGTCTCCCTGGGCGTGTGCCACTCCAGGATCACCGAAGTCTCGTTCACGACGGAGATCACGTTCCGCGGGCCCGAGGGAACGCCTACAAACAGACACAGAGAGGAACCTTTATTTAACCAGGTTATCTCATTGACATCTCAGTGAATCTCTTGCCAACAGGCCTTGAGATTGACAAACACAATGAGAAGGTTGTCAGTATTCTATTCAACCATTATTTAACCAGTAGATCCCATTGAGATCTCAAAGAAACTCGTTTTCAAGAGAGACATGGCCAAGAGGGTAGCTTTCATGTAAAGGTTACTAAAGGACATTACTCTAGTCTGTACGATATACAGTACCAGTCAAAGGTTTGGACACACCTACTCATTCAAGGGTTTTTCTAGATTTGAACTATTTTCTACAGTGTAGAACAATAGTGAAGACATCAAAACTATGAAATAACACATATGGAATCATTTAGCAACCATAAAAGTGTTCAACAAATCAAATATATTTTGTACTTAAGATTCTTCAAAGTAGCAACCCTTTGCATTGATGACAGCTTTGCATATTCTTGGCATTCTCTCAACCAGCTTCATGGGGTAGTCACCTGGAATGCATTTCAATTAACAGGTGTGCCTTGTTAAAAGTTAATTTGTGGAATTTGTTTCCTTCTTAATGCATTCAATTGAATCAGTTGTGTTGAGACAAGGTAGAGGTGGTATATAGAAGATATCCCTATTTGGGAAAAGACCAAGTCCATATTATGGCAGGAACAGCTCAAATAAGCATAGAGAAATGACAGTCCATCATTACTTAAAGACATGAAGGTCAGTCAATATGAAACATTTCAACAACTTTGAACGTTTCTTCAAGTGCAGTCGCAAAAACCATCCAGCACTATGATGAAACTGGCTCTCATGAGCACTGCCACAGGAAAGGAATACCCAGAGTTATCTCTGCTGCAGAGGATAAGTTCATTAAAGTTAACTGCACCTCAGATTACAGCCCAAATAAATGCTTCAGAGTTCAGGTAACAGACACATCTCAACATCAGCTGTTCAGAGGAGACTGCGTGAATCAGGCCTTCATGGTCGAATTGCTGCAAAGAAACCACTACTAAAGGACACCAATAAGAAGACGAGACTTGCTTGGGCCAAAAAACATAAGCAATGAACATTAGACTGGTGGAAATCTGTCCTTTGGTCTGATGAGTCCAAATTTGAGATTTTTGGTTCCAACCAACGTGTCTTTGTGAGAGTAGGTGAACGGAGGATCTCTGCATGTGTGGTTCCCACCGTGAAGCATGGAGGAGAAGGTGTGATGGTGGGGGTGCTTTGCAGGAGACACTGTCAGTGATTTGTTTAGAATTCAAGGCACACTTAACCAGCATGGCTACAGTGCCTTGCAAAAGTATTCATCCCCCTTGGCGTTTTCCTATTTTGTTGCATTACAACCTGTAATTTAAAAAGATTTTTATTTGGATGTCATGTAATGGACATACACAAAATAGTCCAAATTGGTGAAGTGAAATGTAAAAAATAACTTGTTTTAAAAAATTCTGAAAAATTACAAATGGAAAAGTGGTGCGTGCATATGTATTCACCCCCTTTGCTAGGAAGCCCCTAAATAAAATCTGGTGCAACCAACTACCTTCAGAAGTCACATAATTAGTTAGATTGCACACAGGTGGACATTATTTAAGTGTCACATGATCTGTCACATGATCTTAGCATATACAGTGGGGAGAACAAGTATTTGATACACTGCCGATTTTGCAGGTTTTCCTACTTACAAAGCATGTAGAGGTCTGTAATTTTTATCATAGGTACACTTCAACTGTGAGAGACAGAATCTAAAACAAAATTCCAGAAAATAACATTGTATGATTTTTTATTAATTAATTTGCATTTTATTGCATGACATAAGTATTTGATCACCTACCAACCAGTAAGAATTCCGGCTCTCAAATACCTGTTAGTTTTTCTTTAAGAAGCCCTCCTGTTCTCCACTCATTACCTGTATTAACTGCACCTGTTTGAACTCGTTACCTGTATAAAAGACACCGTCCACACACTCAATCAAACAGACTCCAACTCTCCACAAATGGCCAAGACCAGAGAGCTGTGTAAGGACATCAGGGCTAAAATTGTAGACCTGCACAAGGCTGGATGGGCTACAGGACAATAGGCAAAGCAGCTTGGTGAGAAGGCAACAACTGTTGGCGCAATTATTAGAAAATGGAAGAAGTTCAAGATGACGGTCAATCACCCTTGGTCTGGGGCTCCATGCAAGATCTCACCCCCGTGGGGCATCAATGATCATGAGGAAGGTGAGGGATCAGCCCAGAAACTACACGGGCAGGACCTGGTCAATGACCTGAAGAGAGCTGGGACCACAGTCTCAAAGAAACCATTAGTAACACACTACGCCGTCAATGGATTAAAATCCTGCAGCGCACGCAAAGGTCCCCTGCTAAACCAGCGCATGTCCAGGCCCGTCTGAAGTTTGCCAATGACCATCTGGGTGATCCAGAGGCAGGAATGGGAGAAGGTCATGTGGTCTGATGAGACAAAAATAGAGCTTTTTGGTCTAAACTCCACTCGCCGTGTTTGGAGGAAGAAGAAGGATGAGTACAACCCCAAGAACACCATCCCAACTCGTGAAGCATGGAGGTGGAAACATCATTCTTTGGGGATGCTTTTTCTGCAAAGGGGACAGGACGACTGCACCGTATTTGAGGGAGGATGGATGGGCCCATGTATCGCGAGATCTTGGCCAACAACCTCCTTCCCTCAGTAAGAGCATTGAAGATGGGTCGTGGCTGGGTCTTCCAGCATGACAACGACCCGAAACACACAGCCAGGGCAACTAAGGAGTGGCTCCCTCCGTAAGAAGCATCTCAAGGTCCTGGAGTGGCCTAGCCAGTCTCCAGACCTGAACCCAAGAGAAATCTTTGGAGGGAGCTGAAAGTCCGTATTGCCCAGCGACAGCCCCGAAACCTGAAGGATAATAAGCAAACACGGTTGGTGTTCACCAAAAGGCACGTGGGAGACTCCCCAAACATATGGAAGAAGGTACTCTGGTCAGATGAGACTAAAATTGAGCCTTTTGATCATCAAGGAAAACGTTATGTCTGGCGCAAAACTAACACCTATTACCCCGAGAACACCATTTTCATTGGCAGGGACTGGGAAACTGGTCAGAATTAAAGGAATGATGGAGGGCGCTAAATACAGGGACATTCTTGAGGGAAACCTGTTTCAGTCTTCCAGAGATTTGAGACTGGGACGGATGTTCACCTTCCAGCAGGACAATGACCCTGAGCATACTGCTAAAGCAACACTCGAGTGGTTTAAGGGAAAACATTTAAATGTCTTGGAATGGTCTAGTCAAAGCCCAGACCTCAATCCAAATTGAGATTCTGTGGTATGACTTAAAGATTGCTGTACACCAGCGGAACCCATCCAACTTGAAGGAGCTGGAGCAGTTTTGCCTTGAGAAAAAATCCCAGTGGCAAGATGTGCCAAGCTTATAGAGACATACTCCAAGAGACTTGCAGCTGTAGTTGCTGCAAAAGGTGGCTCTACAAAGTATTGATTTGGGGAGGGTGAATAGTTATGCATGTTCAAGTTTTCAGTTTTTTTGTCTTATTTCTTGTTTGTTTCACAAAAATATTTAGCATCTTCAAAGTGGTAGGCATGTTGTGAAAATCAAATGATACAAATTTTAATTCCAGGTTGTAAGGCAACACAATAGGAAAAATGCCAAAGGGGGTGAATACTTTCGAAAGCCACTGTACCACAGCATTCTGCAGCGATACGCCATCATATCTAGTTAGTGGGACTATCATTTGTTTTTCATCAGGACAATGACCCAAAACACACCTCCAGGCTGTGTAAGGGCTATTTAATCACGAAGGAGAGTGATGGAGTGCTGCATCAGATGACCTGGCCTCCACAATCACCGGACCTCAAACCAATTGAGATGGTTTGGGATGAGTTGGACCGCAGAGTGAAGGAAAAGCAGCCAACAAGTGCTCAGCATATGTGGGAACTCCTTCAAGACTGTTGGAAAAGCATTCCAGGTGAAGATGGTTGAGAGAATGCCAAGAGTGTGCAAAGCTGTCATCAAGGAAAAGGGTAGCTACTTTGAAGAATCTCAAATTTAAAATATATTTTGATTTGTTTAACACTTTTTTGGTTACTACCTGATTCCATATGTGTTATTTCATAGTTTTGATGTCTATACTATTATTCTACAATGTAGAAAATAGTAAAAATAAAGAAAACCTTTGATTGAGTAGGTGTGTCCTAACTGTTGACTGGTACTCTATCTGTATCTGATTTATAAAACTAACAAACAGAAGCAAGATGACACAAATCATGGACCTCTTGTAGGATATACAAGGCTATACCCTTTTTCACACTTCTGAGCCAAACAGAACCGGCCCAAGCCAAGCTGTATTTGGCTGGCCTGGTTACACATCCACCATAACTGCTGGAACCATGCTGGAGAGGGCAATGTGAAAGGAAAACATCAGAGCCAACGCAGTACAGGTCAGCCTTATGGTGTGAATCAGGCACAAGTGTTTCAGACATGACTGAGTCCGACTTGCCAAGGAGAGGAAAACTTGGCATATTCCATATCCACCCAGAGGGCAGAAAAGGCTTGGATAAACTTTGATTAGTGGAATGTTTTTATCAGTCCGGCTCTGTTGATGGAAGCGTTTTCACCACTTAAAGAATGTTCCTGGACATGCCAATGCTGAGCGAGCAGCTATTCTATATGCTAATTATAGACCATCACTCCAGCGAATGGGGCTGTAAAGAGGGAGACTGCAGTACTATAGCTACTAGCTATACTTGAGGTCTTTTATAAATCAATGTGAAGTATATCTAGTTCTCAAATCAAAGTTTATTGTTTTGCATACAGTATTAGTGTTACAGCATGTTAAAAGGTGTGTGAACATGTATTGTCTGATTATATCCTGGTAAAAAAATTACAGATACAAGTGAAGGAAGCCATATAGGTGTATCAGGACACATCCCTTGAAGTTCCCATCTTAGAGGGGATGAGGTCAGACAGTTGAAAATCAAGGAAACAAGTGAAGGAAGCTGTATAARCGTATTAGGACACAGCCCTTATGTTTCCCATGGTGGAGGGGTGAGGGCAGGCAGTTGCTTCTGTCAACACAGCCACAATTAATCATTGTTTCTGCTAAGCCACGTGGGATAGCGCTGGGGTGCTGGGACAAAGCAGCAGAACACACAGAGGTGACGGATCGGCAGTGTTGCCACGGCGACCTCGGCTCAGCGCCATGGAGACGACTGTGGGGTCAGTGACAGGGAGGTCATGACCTCCACAGAGAGGACAGAGAGAGGAGAGAAAGAAAAAAGGATGGAATACATCACCTCTCCAGATAGCCGGCACTTTTACCCAAAGCCATATAATCAGGACTCCCATGTGAGAACCAGACCAACAACTCTGGTTTACAAGCACCATATTCATTAGAGCACTTGGGTGTCTGTATGAGAGTGAGGAAAAGAAAGAGACATAAAGAGAGGGACATACAGAGAGACATACAGAGAATCAGAGAGTGCGATAGCGAGACAAACAGAGAGAGAAAGACATAACATTGTGAGATGAGAGATGAGAGAGTGTAAATATAGAGGAGTGTTTGTGTTTGCAGAAATAGGCCATAGGAGAAGAGAACAGCTGTACTCCGATCACACACATAAAGAGCTCATACGCTGTACTGTACCGTACACACATATACTCTATAATCATCACAACACATACTGCCGTGAAGACTGATCTGTATGATCCTGTGGATGTGTCATTTGACCATCAGTGTACATAATGCATGTGTGTGCTGCTAATAGAACAAATGCATRTGACATGACATCACACACACACACACAATCCAGGTGAAAGCTATGATCTCTTATAGATGTCACTTGTTAAATCCACTTCAATCAGTGTAGATGAAGGGGAGGAGATGGGTTAAAGAAGGATTTTTAAGCCTAGAGAGAATTGAGACATGGATTGTTTATGTGTGCCATTCAGAGGGTGAATGGGCAAGACAAAATATTTAAGTGTCTTATGAACGGGGTATAGTAGTAGGTGCCAGGCTTTTTCACGCTCAACAGTTTCCTGTGTGTATCAAGAATGGTTCACCATGGTATACAAATCCCAAAAGAAAGAAATGATCTCACTCCAATCATKTTTTATAGAAAGTTAGCAAAAATAGATAAGATCTTGCTACCATGGAAAGRAAAATACCTGTCTATTTGTGGAAAAATCACCCTGATTAACTCGTTAGGTCAACTGTGATATGACTATTTGCTTATGGTTTTGCCTACACCTAGTGACCTGCTTTTTAAATTATATGAACAAAAAGTATTCAATTTTATTTGGAACGGCAAGCCAGATAAAATTAAAAGGGCCTATTTATATAACGAATATGAATTCGGAGGGCAGAAATTATTAAATATTAAAGCATTAGACCTCTCACTAAAGGCATCTATCATACAAAAGTTATACTTAAATCCAAACTGGTTCTCTAGTAAATTGGTACGAATGTCTCACCCTATGTTCAAGAAGGGCCTTTTCCCCTTTATTCAGATTACACCTGCTCACTTTCGGTTGTTTGAAAAGGAAATAATCTCCAAAATATCTTTCTTTTTTAAACAAGCCTTAGAAAGTTGGTTGCAATTTCAGTTTAATCCACCTGAAAAGACAGAACAAATAATACAACAAATATTGTGGTTAAATTCAAATATACTAATTGATWAAAAAAAACTGTATTTTTCGAAGAAATKTTTAAAAAATGTATCATTTCAGTGAATGATATCATAAATAGGACTGGTGGAGTTATGTCACACATGCAGCTAACACAGACATATGGAAATGTCTGCTCTACCCAAAATTACAACCAATTAATTGCAGCATTACCACAAAAATGGAAGAGGCAAGTAGAAGGGGAAAAAAGTAAGGAACTTGTATGTCGGCCCTGTATTAAAGAACATAAATGGTTAAAGAAAAGTGTGAAAAATAAAAACATATACCAATTTCATTTAAGGACCAAAAAACTGACAGGTGTGCCATATAAATTGCAAAATAGTTGGGAAGAGATTTGATGTACCCATTCCATGGCACATGGTTAATGAATTGATACGCAAAACAACGCCGGATTCAAAACTTCAAATTTTTCAATTTAAATTACTATACAAAATTCTTGCAACTAATAGAATGTTATATATATGGGGGATACAATCTTCCCAGCTCTGCAGATTCTGCTGTGAGGAGGCAGAGTCATTAGATCATTTATTTTGGTATTGTCCATATGTAGCTCGTTTTTGGTCACAGGTCCAGGAATGGCTGAAGAATTGCAAAATTTGCCTAGAACTAACGCTACAGATAGCAATACTGGGTGGTTTGGAAAGCCATAGTCAATCAATCAATGATATAATAATAATTTTTGCAAAAACATTTTTTTTTAAATTTACAATCTGTAGGAGCTATGAGAATAGAAAGGTTCAATTATTTTGTGAAGCATCACAGCACAGTTGAAAAATATATGGCAAATAGAGGTAGATGGGAGGAGTTGAATGGAGCTGAAGGGTGGGACTAATAACAAGATAAACAATGTAAAACATATGGGATCTGTAAAATGTATATAGGTTCGGAACTTTTGTGAAATAGCACAGTTACAAATAGAAATTAAACTGGATGGACATCAGAAATAGAGGAAGGACTAAGAACAAACAAGAGAGAACTATTGTAAARTAGACTGTGTCTGTAAAATGTGTATAAGATGTATAAATTGAAGGTAAAAGCCGAAGTGTTTATTAGTTTACTCCWATTGGGGGATCGGTGGTAGGGTTTGCTGGGAATAATAATAAAGGTATATTCTTTAAATAAGAATAGGTATGTGTATGTATATATGTATGCATGCGTGTATGGATATATTTACCCCAAAAATATACGGGGGATTGGAAATGATGCAGACAATTACATTGATGGAAGCAACATTCTTTCCACAATATTAAGCTGATCCACCCCTTTAAAAAAAAGAAAAGAAAAAAAGAGTGGTTCACCACCCAAAGGACATCCAGCCAACTTCACACAACTGTGGGAAGCATTTGAGTCAACATGTGCCGGCATCCCTAGTAGAGTCCATGCCCCGGTGGATTGAGACTATTGTGAGGGTAAAAGCGGTGGACAACTAAATATTAGGAAGGTGTCCTTAATGTTTTACATATTTGCATACTTGTGTGCTGTCTGTTTTCAAGTAGGCATAAAACAAAACAAAATGGCTGTGAGAGGTGAGGTGTGAGCATCTCATCTCGGTTGCTAGATACATAGATTCCCCTATGCAGTGAAGGATGGAGAAATCCGATGTGACTGCCACTTAACCGGTGATTTGCAGGCTATTACGGCTGCTCTTGGCTGTTTTAATTTGCCATGAGATTTAATTTGTCGAGTGCATTACTTACCGAGCTCCTGGCCTGGCATTAATTTAGCCACACTAGTCAGCCTTGATTGTTACTTGCATGTCAGCCGCCACAATTAAGACGACTGCGTGATCATCAAGCATTTTGGTTACTGAGAGTAATGTGTTCGATTGGTTGGAGTGTTTGTGACAGTGGGGTGACAGTTTGTGTGGGCTGGGGTGGGTTGGGGTAGTGTGTGTAAAGTGTGTGTGTGTTTGTGCGCGCATGAGTATGTGCGTGTGCGTGTATGAGTTGGGTGTGTGCGTGTATGTATGTACTGTGTTCATGCCCAGTAGTGTCACTGTCAAATTCATCCCCACCATTGCCATCTAACTGATGAGCTATAGAGCATTCTGTGTAGCAGTTGGATCTAGACAGTAATGTCTATAGCCCACCAGCATGGCAGAAAGGGAAACATATCTTGGCGGGGCCCCAAAAGGCCACAGCACCTGTTTTTACTCCCTGGGATGCCTGCTGATATCAAGAGCAATTCACCCCCCCCAAATAAACAGCCCGCCACATTGTTTACTCAGCCGGGCCCTTTAAGCCAATCTCAGAGCTTCGCTGGGCTTCCTTCACTGTGTTTGTTTTTACGATATGGAACAGCTCCTCGGGGACTCACTACAACTCCTTGTGTGGAGATCTGGAGCGCAGACTGACTGGGGAATTTTGGGAATAAAGAAAGAAAAGCTGCCTTGTTTCAGAGGGGGAACTAAACCACTCAGAAATCTTAATTCTCCAAGTAGATATTTGTACATTTATGGTAGGGCTGTGACGGTAATTGTAACTGAAAACTATGGATAAAGACCATCGTAAAAAAAAAACTGCCAAAACTGTTTAAATAGGCCTATATTCCTTATGGATTTTATTTATTTATTTTCATGTAGATAAACTTTACCTAATAGCCAGAATGTYCAATAATGATTATAAGCAATTTTTTTGCTAACTTAGTCTGTCTATTAAACCTTCTACATCTCCTCCTCTTTCCAACGGTCCTTTGATGCTGGAGCAGCTCATCGCTAGAAGCGGGGATCTAGAGCGCTATAGGCTTTGGCTATTCAGTAAAAAATAGTTCTATGTGTATTTTATACAATGCACATTTTCATTGCTTGCTAGTAAATAAATAAATCGGTCTTCTCCTAAAAAAGGCTAGATGTGTCTGACTATTCATTAATTATTAAACAGCAGTCGACAAGGTTGTTCTGGCTCTGAGTCCTATAATGCTCTAATGTTGTGTCAAATGAACTATGTGCCAATCCTCTCCAACTTGGCATGGTATAATTTGATACTGAATCTTTTCTTCATTTATAGACTAATCAATGCTGATCAGGCCCGGTCCTGGCCGATATGCTGCCCTAGACCCCCCCAAAAAATGTACCGTTAATCCCTGGTTATAATTATTTATGTTAATACGTGTATTAAAAACCTGCTACATTTATGGGAAAAAAGTTTTGGTGTATTTTATACCATCATTTACGCACTCCATGTGAGTAATGTTGATGGAGCGCGTGCACCTGAGCACACATAGAAGTACCTGGCCTGCTTCTCGCAAATGTCAAATTTAGGAAAGTGAACAGCTGGTATTCTCAGTCAACRAAGTCATTTTTTTATTTTTTACATCCATTCAAATTAGAATAGCTCCYCACAGTATTTGAAAAATCTTTCCAACACTCTCCCCCACGATAATCAGCGTCGCTGATAAATAGGCTATGGACATTTGTTTCTATTTTAATGATTGTCAATTTTATCTTCATACCATAGCATAGCTGTCCCCTTCATCCTTTCACTATCAATTCATTATCTTATAGCCTACTTTCAGGAAAGCCTAAGGTAGGCTTTGTTGATTGCTTCCTTTATATCTGTCTGTTCCTCAGTTTGATCCCTGTGTTAGCATTAATGTCGTTTTGTTTCCCCTGTCCAGACGCTGTCCTTGTTTTGTTTCACGTCAGTTATTTATTAAATATTCACTCCCTGTACTTGCTTCTCATCTTCCAGCGTCTGTCCTTACAGAATAGGTTTTTTAATACGTTTTAAGGAAAGGAGAAATATTAGCTGTTGTGTCTGATACGCTGGTGACTTTGATTGACGGGTGCTTTTATGGGGGTTTGCGTGTGTGAGTTTGACCGATGCTCTCTATAGACCTACTGTACAGTACCAGTCAAATGTTTGGACACACCTACTCATTCAAGTTTAGTTTTTTTCTTTATTTTCTACATTGTAGAATAAAAGTGAAGACATCAAAACTATGAAATAACACATATGGAATCATGTAGTAACCAAACAGAGCCAGACTCATAAAAACAGTACAGTAATCAACGTTTATCAAAGCCTTTTCTGCCCTCTGGGTGGATATGGAATATGCCCAGTTTTCCTCTCCTTGGCAAGTCAGACTCAGTCATGTCTGAAACGCTACAGTACAAGTCAGACGTTTGGACACACCTACACATTCAAGGGTTTTTCTTTATTTTTACTATTTTCTACATTGTAGAATAATAGTATGGACATCAAAACTATGAAATAAGAGTGTTAAACAAATCAAACTATATTTTAGATTCTTCAAAGTAGCCACCCTTTGCCTTGATGACAGCTTTGCACACTCTTGGCATTCTCTCAACCAGCTTCATGAGGAATGCTTCTCCAACAGTCTTGATGGAGTTCCCACATATGCTGAGCACTTTTGGCTGCTTTTCCTTCACTGTGGTCCAACTCATCCCAAACCATCTCAATTGGGTTGAGGTCAGGTGATTGTGAAGGCCAGGTCATCTGATGTAGCACTCCATAACTCTCCTTCTTGGTCAAATAGCCCTTACACAGCCTAAAGGTGTGTTATGGGTCATTGTCCTGTTGAAAAACAAATGATAGTCCCACTAAGCGCAAACCAGATGGGATGGTTTATCGCTGCAGAATGCTGTGGTAAGGGGAAAGGGGGATACCTAGTCAGTTGTACAACTGAATGCCTTCAGCCATGCTGGTTAAGTGTGCCTTGAATTCGAAATAAATCACTGACAGTGTCACCATCACACCTCCTCCTCCATGCTCAACACATGTGGAGATCCTCTGTTCACGGAGGTTGGAACAAAAAATCTCAAATTTGGACTCATCAGACCAAAGGACATATTTCCACCCGTCTAATGACCATTGTTCACGTTTCTTGGCCCAAGCAAGTCTCTTCTTTTTATTGGTGTCCTTGAGTAGTGGTTTCTTTGCAGCAATTCGGCCATGAAGGCCTGATTCACACAGTCTCCTATGAACAGTTTATGTTGAGATGTGCCTGTTACTTGAAATCTGCAAAGGATTTATTTGGGCTGCAATTTCTGAGGCTGGTAACTCTTTTTTTAATCTTTATTTAACTAGACAAGTCAGTTAAGAACAAATTCTTATTTTCAATGACGGCCTAGGAACAGTGGGTTAACTGCCTTGTATAGGGGCAGAACAACAKATTTTTACCTTGTCAGCTCGGGGATTTGATCTTGCAACCTTCCGCTAGTCCAATGCTCTAACCACTAGGCTACCTGCCGCCCCAACTCTAACGAACKTATCCTCTGCAGCAGAGGTAACTCTGGGTCTTCCTTTCCTGTGGCGGTCCCCATGAGAGCCAGTTTCATCTTAGCGCTTGATGGTTTTTGCAACATCACCTGAAGAAACTTTCAAAGTTATTGACATTTTTCGCATGGACTGACGTTCATGTCTTAAATTAATGATGGACTGTCGTTTCTCTTTATTTGAGCTGTTCATGACATAATATGGACTTGGTTTTTTACCAAATAGGGCTATCTTCATTTTACCACCCCTACCTTGACACAACACAACTGATTTTCTCAAACGCATTAAGAAGAAAATAAATGATACAATTTAACAAGGCACACCTGTTAATTGAAATGCATCCCAGGTGACTACCTCATGCAGCTGGTTGAGAGAATGMCAAGAGTGTGTAAAGCTATCATCAAGGCAAAGGGTGGCTACTTTGAAGAATCTAAAATATATTTAGATTTGTATAACACTTTTTTGGTTATTTCATAGTTTTGATATCTTCACTATTATTCTACAATGTAGAAAATAGTACAAATAAAGAAAAACCTTAGAATAAGTAGGTGTGTCCAAACCTTTGACTGGTACTGTATAAGTCCATTCTGAAAGTTTACTAAAGTAGTCTGTCTGGACTCCATCTCTTTAATAAGAATCAAATCATGATTCAGTCTTGTAAAAGTCCTGTTTTCAGTAGCTTAGGCTACATTATTTCTCTCRTTATGGTGTCCTCTCTTTGAATAAAATATGTCAATGCCACTGCCATCGAATGACAGCAGCAGCAGGGTTTGTGACGTTTTGCGGACTTCGTTTGAATGGTTTTKTGTCTTTTTTTAAGCCAACAGACAAGAACAAGGTAGGCATATACTGTATCTTTATTTGTACTCTGTTAATGTTGTTTCAATATGAAAATGCGACAGATTCTCTCCAACCTGGCATTTCTTAATTTGTTGATTAATATTTATAAGTAATATGCTGAATAAAAATGAAATATCATGATAATAACTAAGTGTAAGGGCTTGTTTCAAGTATGTTTTTATTAAGAAGCATATCCATCCAGGTGTACAAACAGAATTGTGACCCCTCCCCCCTACCCTCCCCTGACCGGTTATGTCATGACCGTCTACATTGGCCTGGCCAATTACCGTAACCGTAACCTGAAATTCCAAGACCGTCACAGCCCTAATTTATAGGTTTCATTCACAAATGCTACACACTATCCATCAATTAGTTCACATCAGCTCTGCTCTGGGCAGACACTACGAGACCTAAGCCTTGCACTAAAGAGCACATGTGCCACCATATCAATCACATGAAATGTCAAAGACCAACAGAAGGAAGCTGGACTGCTTGATGGACAAGAGCTCAAATATCAGACCCTAACAAGGGAGCTCAGGAGATTTAATGGAAGTAGAATCTCATTTAACAGGGCGAGTACTACCTGTGTCTGAGTCTGTGTGTGTCTGAATCTGTGTGTCTGAGGTCTGTGTCTGTGAGTGTGTGTATGTGTATGTGTGTGTCAGTGGCGTAGTGCAGTTTCRCGGGGCCCCCCGCAAGGTCGGAGCAAAACATTTTCAGTTCTCTAGCTAATCTAATGCTATTTTACACACTYTGCCATGAGAGAAAATGTTGCTGTTTTAGAGCTGATTTCCTGCTATTCTACACATTAATGCGGAGCACCATATCTTTCTCTCTCTCTGCAGCCAGGCAACAGTGCAGGCAGAGGGATTAGACCAGGCAATTACACTGGCTTAGCTCTGTTGACTGGTGCATTACTGGCAGAGCCAGCAGCTTACTTACTCTACCACTGCAGAAGGAGAGGGGGAGAGAAGGAGAAATATGAGGGAAGGAGGAAGAGGGGAAGAGAAGGAGGAAGAGGAGGGAAAGTGAAAAAAGGAGAGGTAAGGAGAGAATGAGAGAAAAAAGAAAAGGAGGAGGAAAAAGAGCAAGGAGAAGGAGAAAGAATGAGAGGGGAGAAGAAAGAAGGAAAAAAGAAGAACATGACAAGTAAAACATGTGAAAACGTGTGAGGGAGAGAATTAATGGAGAAGATAAGGTGAAAACGAGCACAGGAGAACAGGATAAAGGGTACAAATGAGAAAAGCGACAAGCCTGAGAAAATATCTCTCTCAGCCTGTTATTTTAAGCCCCGTTTCCACTGGCACTTAAAATTAGGGTCAAATTCGAGCTGGCTCAAATGGAATTCTAAAATTAGAGCTGGATCGAGGGAAACCCATGCCAGCACAGCCCAGCTTCACAACTGGAGTCAGCTTGATTAGAATTCAGGCTGGTGTTGCCGTTACTACTGTATGCAACCACCAGCTGATCACWGCTGGATGCTGACACAATGTTTAGCTAGCTCATCTGGGCTTGTTGCTGTTAGCTAGCAAATGAACAAGCAGTAGCCAGACATCACACAAATTCCCAGCTAGCACAGTGGATCTGGGCCGATTCCGTCTGAGTGTCTGGGCACTCGGCTGAGAGTCAGACTCGGCCGACGTCATGTGGCCCGAGTCTGGGCCGCCTTAGGCAATATTACTTTTGGCTAGGATGCGGGGTTTGAGCTCGRGCCGAATCCGGTGAGAGTTACCTGGCCCAAATGTATATATTACTTGGGGCTCAGGCCAATTCCGGTGTCAGTTATCTGGCCCAAATGTAATACTTGGGGCTCGCCGATTGGGGCTATTCTCTGGCAGATGATTACACGGGCTGCTTTATATAATTAACATTTCATTATTTATTTTTCCATATTTTCTCATTGTTTCTGTGATCAAAAAATACAATTAACATTTAATTGAAATTCTTTAAGAGCCCTGTGTAGTATTTTAGTTTTTTGATACTTTCTGCAAGGCATTTGATAAGCATTAAAAATGCTTGTCCCATCGCGCTGTAGTGACTTCTGTTGTGGGCCAGGCGCATGCACGCTGACACGATCACCAGGTGTATGGTGTTTCCTCCGACATAAAATGTTTTTTTAATAATTTGTATGTAGAAAATGTATAATAGTAACATTTAAAATTACTAAATCGGGTAATTTTGTATACATTTATTTAAATTTGCATCAGGCTGCTTCTGGAGGGATTCTGGTACGATACCGGCAAAGTCGGCTGAATTACAGTAGACGGAAACGGCCCAATGTACTTGGGCCGATTCTGGGCAGTCATTCGTATTGATTCCGGGCCCGAGTCCGACACCGGGCAGATTCAGCTTCTCAGCCGATTCCTCATTGCTAGCTATGTTACCAACATATCTGGATCCTTCATTCATTTTTGCACTACACAATAGACTTTTATGAGAACAGTCAGCCCTCGAATGCTAACTACCTAACGTTAGCTAGCAAATCAGGAGTTGAAACAAGCTAGCTAGCTAACGTTAGCTATCAAACCTGTCGTCTGGTTTGCTTGGCTAGCTAGCTAGCTAATACCCAATGCAATGGCAAGCAAGGTAGGAATTAAGGTAGCTAGCCTGTTATGCTAGCAATGACGCTAACTGTTTACCTACCTAGCTAACGTTAGCAAGCTAAATACATCGCTCTGAGTCTGGCTGGCACTGGCAGGAGTATGGGGTAACAGCACGGTGAGGGTAAATTAAATTCTTCAACATCTTGCTAGCTAGCAACATTAGCGAAGCCAGCTGCACAGTCACATATTGGCTACCTAGCAACATTACATAATTTCTCATTTCTGTAGGCAGTGAGAACGCAATTCGAGCTAGCCCACCAAGGCCAGCCCAACCCAGGTTGACTTCAAAGTGCTAATGGATACAGACCTTCAGTGTAGAATGATATGGATTTGTGGCCTGAGGTCCAGACAGTGTGCACAGAGATCAAGGAAGCATCCGGAAGCTTGGCCACAGTTGTAAGATGAGACTGGAGCCACAGGACACCAAGCCATTGTGGTGTAGGCCAGGAATGTAATGAGTGTACTGGAATCCTTTCTGTATTTTCCTCTGTCTCCCTGTCTGTCTCTTCATTTGTGCTGATACCATGCATTCCAATACCCTGCATGTCATTGAATCCAAACGATTCTACCAACACCTCAAGCTTCAAAACATGGTGAATTACATCCCTGCATGTTTCGAACCACATCCCTGCCTTTTTCCACATTGGCTATACCACACTATATAATCTTCCTCTGAATATCTCTGCATGTCCCATACTGTAGGCCATAGCAGAGAACACTCCTAGAAAAAAAGTTGCAATCTCGAACCTAAAAGGGTTCTTCAGCTATCCCCATAGGAAAACCATTTGAAGAACACTTTTTGGTTCCAGGTAGAACCCTTTTGAGTTTCATGTAGAACCCAGGGTTCTACATGGAGCCCAAAAGAGTTCTACCTGGAACCTAAAAGGGCTCTCCTATGGCGGACAGCAAAGAACACTTTTAAAACCCTTTTTTCTAAGTGAACATATTGTACATCTCTACTATCTCCCTAGAGTAGTTGTTAACTCACAAGCAGACCCTCTACATTTCTCTCCATTCCCTACAGTTAACTGTAGCACAGTACTACACACAGTGTCTTTGCATCTCTCCATAAGCCCAACCACGCTACTTCATTTCTCAATTTCCTTCCCTCTTCACACAGTGGAGCCACAGYATGCTTCTCCCCTATTCCCCTCCATCTCTATCTCATCTCTCCCCAACGGACTAATCAGCAACAGTTCCATTGGCCGACTCCCACCAATTACCGACCAGCCTGTCAGTCTACCTCTTTCCCCCATACAGAGAGGGGTCCCGTGAACCCAGCAGGCAGGCTATCCCTGGCTAAGCCCATTGTGAGGGAACTGGGGTAAGGCTGGTGAAAGCCTGGCGGTTGGTAGGAAGAGGGGAGAGTTGCGTGGCGCGAGCCTGTCCCAAAAGCAACCGGTGGCGGGTAGCGGAGCCGAGGTTAGTGGGCCCCGTAATGGGAGACAGAGGGTTTGGCGCCCTCCCCTAGAGGAAGAGGAAATGAGGAGAGCGACATTGTTTGAAGTAGAGCCTCGGCAGAGCAGAAGGCTGTTGACATACAGTGCATTCGGAAAGTATTCAGACCTCTTCCCTTTTTCCACATTTTGTTACGTTACTGTCTTATTCTAAAAGTGTATGTTTTTCTTTATTGTTCTACACACAATACCCCATAATGACAAAGCAAAGTAAAGTTTATAATTTTTTTTGCAAATGTATTGAAAACAAAAAAACAAAATACTTTATTTACATAAGTATTCAGACCCTTTGCTATGAGACTCAGAATCGAGCTCAGGTGCATCCTGTTGATTGATCATCCTTGAGATGTTTCTTCAACTTCATTGGAGTCCATCTGTGGTAAATTCAACTGATTGGACATGATTTGGAAAGTGACACACCTGTCTATTTTAGAGCAAAATCCAAGCCTTGAGGTCGAAGGAATTGTCCGTAGAGCTCCAAGACAGGATTGTGTCAAGGCACATATCTGGGGAAGGGTACCATTGATGGTCTCCAAGAACACAGTGGCCTCCATAATTATTAAATGGAATGAGTTTGGAACCGCCAAGACTCTCCCTAGAGCTGGCCGTCTTGCCAAACTGAGCAATCGGGGGAGAAGGGCCTTGGTGAGGGATTTGACCAAGAACCTGATGGTGACTGACAGAGCTCCAGAGTTCCTCTGTGTAGATGGGAGAACCTTCCAGAAGGACAACCATCTCTGTAGCACTCCACCAATCATGCCTTTATGGTAGAGTGGACATACGGATGCCACTCCTCAGTAAAAGACACGACAGCCCGCTTGGAGTTTGCCAAAAGGCACCTAAAGGACTCTCAGACCATGAGAAACAAGATTATCTGGTCTGATGAAACCAAGATGGAACTCTTTGGGCTGAATGCCAGCATCACATCTGGAGGAAACATGGCACCATCCCTACGGTGAGGTATGATGGTGGCAGCATCAGGCTGTGGGATGTTTTTCAGCGGCAGGGACTGGGAGACTAGTCAGGATTGAGGGAAAGATGAATGGAGCAAAGTACAGAGATCCTTGATGAAAACCTGCTCCAGAGCGCTCTGGACCTCAGACTGGGTTGAAGGTTCATCTTCCAACAGGACAACGACCCTAAGCACACAGCCAAAACCACGCAGGAATGGCTTCGTGACAAGTCTCTGAATGTGCTTCAGTGGCCCAGCCAGAGCCCGAACTTCAACCCGATTGAACATCTCTGGAGAGACCTGAAAATAGCTGTGCGGTGACACTATCCATCCAACCTGACAGAACATGAGAGATTCTGCAGAGATGAATGGGAGAAATTCCCCAAATACAGGTGTGCCAAGCTTGTAGCGTCATACTCAAGAAGACTTGAGGCTGTAATCGCTGCCAAAGGTGCTTCAACAAAGTACTGAGTAAAGGGTCTGAATACTTATGTAAAGGTTCGGAATACTTAATACTTATTTGACAAAATTTAAAAAAAAACGGGTTTTGCTTTCTCATTATGGGGTATTGTGTGTAGATTGATGAGGGAAAGAGGTTGTAACGTAACAACATTTGGAAAAAGTCAAGGGGTCTGCATACCTTTCAAATGCACTGTACATACACCTACAGTATACTGTAACACGCACTGACAGCTCTGGTAGCACCAGCCAGACCAGGGGAACAGAACTGGACACTATACCCCGTCTCTGATCCAATTAGCATAGGTCTTTATGAATAAGCGAAGATAAAATAAATACACAACCAGACAAATAATGATATTGTAGCTCCAGTGATGCTGTTGAGAAGTAGTGAGGAGTTGGATACCTATTAATTAGATCCTCTGCCTAAGGCATGTAGGGCCAGTGTGTGTGTGTGTGGGGGGGGGGGGGGGTGTTCATGCAATAGTAGACCAGTTAAGACAGCCTCTGCAGAGGCATTTGAATCCCAAAGTAAACAAGCGTTTTGGGGCTTCAGTGTTCTCCGCTATAATTGTGTGTCGGCAGGGACTTGTGAAGAGCTTAGCATATTGTTTTAATACATGTTTAGATAAGTATGACGGCATAAATAGGCTTATTGGCTCCCCAGTATAGTGTATGTATGGATGCTAGCTGGTGTGTCTGCTTTGTCTATCAGTATAATGAGGACTGTGGGCTGCAGTAGAGGAAGATCGATGTCATCTATTCACTTCGTGACGGGCTGGCCCCAGGTGGTGAGGGTCGGCAACAACACCTCCTGCTTAGCCCTCTCCTGTACTTCCTGATCAAGTTTTGCTGACGACACGACGGTTGTAGGCCTGATCACCAACGGCGATGAGTCACCCTTTAGGAAGAAGGTCAGAGACTTGGCAGTGTGGTGCCAGGACAACAACCTCTCCCCCGATGTCAGTAAGACCAAGGAGCTGGTCATGGACAATAGGAGAAAGAGGGGAGAACATGTCCCCATCCACATCGATGGAGCTGTTGTGGAGAGGGTCAAGAGCTTCAAGTTCCTTGGCGTCCACATCACTAAGGACTTAACATAGTCCACACACACCCGCACAGTCGTGAAGAGGGCAAGGCAGCACCTCTTCCCCCTCAGGAGGCTGAAAAGATTTGACATGGGCCCACGGATCCTCAAAAAGTTCTACAGCTGCACCATCAAGAGCATCTTGACTAGCTGCATCACTGCTTGGTATGGCAAATGCACTGCTCTTGACGGCAAAGCGCTACAGAGGGTGGTGCGGATAGCCCAGTACACCAATGTGGCTGAGCACCCTGCCATCCAGGACCTCAATATCAGGCAGTCAGAGGAAGGCTCGAAAAAGACTCCAGCCACCCAAGCCATAGACTGTTCACTCTGCTACCGTCCGGCAAATGGTACCGGAGATTTGGCTCTTGGACCAACAGGTTCCAAGACAGCTTCTACCCCCAAGCCATAAGACTGCTAAGTAGCCAGACTGCTAAATAGTCAATTAATGGTACCGGAACGATCTGCACTGACTCTATTTTGCATATTCACTAGACTATATATACACACTCACTCACACACACCACATTGACACTCCCACACACATTCACTACGAAGGTGCACACACACACATAACACAGAAGGTTGGTGGCACCTTAATTGGGGAGGACTGGCTCGTGGTAATAGGCGGAATGGTATAAAATACATGGTTTCCATGTGTCCGATGCCATTCCATTCGCTCCGTTCCAGCCATTATTGTGCCGTCCTCCCCTCGTTAGCCTCCACTGCTACACACACACACTTACACTTATTATCTATCCTGATGCCTAGTCACCTTACCCTGCCTTCATGTACATACCTACCTCAAATACCTTGTACCTTTGCACATTGATCTGGTATTGATACTCCCTGTATATAGTTCCATTTTTGTGTATTTTATTCYTCTTGTGTTACTGTAAAGACAGCATTTTATTGCATTCAATGCATCTTCACTTAAATATTTTAAATGTGTGCTAGGCTACCTGCTGCCCTGTGTGTTAATTGAGCCCACAACTGTCTCATTATTCAAACCATTCCATACGTATACATTTACCAACAACAGTCAAGTAGTTTGTCTTGTCAATTTGAGTGTGTTCAGGTGTGTTGGCCACATCTAGTAATTCGCCACACCTGATCTTGTTGTTTTTTGTGTCTTCTTGCAAAGTGGTCTGTTTGAACAGTGGGAAATAAATGCTTGGAAGAGGTAGACATGCTATGTGCTCTGCAAGAAAGGTTTTGGTTGTTTGAATAACCTTTTTGCATGGTCTGTATTAGAGGTCGACCGATTAATCGGAATGGCCGATTAATCGGGGCCGATTTCAAGTTTTCATAACAATCGGTAATCGGTATTTTTGGGCGCCGATTTGCAGATTTTTTTATTTATTATTAATATTAGATTTTTTTTTTTTTTACACCTTTATTTAATCTTTATTTAACTAGGCAAGTCAGTTAAGAACACATTCTTATTTTCAATGACGGCCTAGGAACGTTCTGCCTCGACAGATTTTTAACCTTGTCAGCTCGGGGGATCCAATCTTGCAACCTTACAGTTAACTAGTCCAATGCTCTAACACCTGATTACATTGCACTCCACGAGGAGCCTGCCTGTTAGCGAATGCAGTAAGCTAAGGTAAGTTGCTAGCTAGCATTAAACTTATCTTATAAAAAACAATCAATC
The DNA here is from genome assembly GCF_002910315.2 of Salvelinus sp. IW2-2015. Lineage (NCBI taxonomy): Eukaryota > Metazoa > Chordata > Actinopteri > Salmoniformes > Salmonidae > Salvelinus > Salvelinus sp. IW2-2015. The sequence continues at coordinate 26,319,448 of NC_036859.1, forward strand.
AATGACTGTCATTGCTCCAATGTGTACTTAACCATAAACATCAATGCCTTTCTTAAAATCAATACTCAAGTATATATTTTTAAACCTGCATATTTAGCTAAAAGAAATCCAGGTTAGCAGGCAATATTAACCAGGTGAAATTGTGTAATTTCTCTTGCGTTCATTGTACGCAGAGTCAGGGTATATGCAACAGTTTGGGCCGCCTGGCTCTTTGCGAACTAATTTGCCAGAATTTTACGTAATTATGACAACATTGAAGGTTGTGCAATGTAACAGGAATATTTAGACTCATGGATGCCASCCGTTAGATAAAATACGGAACGGAATAAACGTTTYGTTTTCGAGGTGATAGTTTCCGGATTAGTCAAAGGTATATGGTTTAGAGAGAAATAGTCGACGCGTTATAATTCCTGTAATAACTTGCAGCTGAATTTGAAAGGGGTTCCTTCGTTATTTTACCGTTCATGTCTTCCATAGAGATTGTCTTGATCTACTTCAAATAAGGTCTGTGTTTCATGCAGGCTTAAACTGCCTCGACTTTTTGATACCCGTGTAAATCTCACTAGGATAAGGTAACGTTTGTCAACATATTTTCATAAATCCACTCTACAAAAAAGTTTATCTTCGCTTACATTTAGCCAATATTGATCAGAGTTACCTTGTCCTATGGATATCTACACAGTTATAAAATTGGCACGGTGATGTAAGCCTACACGAAACACAGACCTTATTTTAAGTGAATCTAAAAATATCCTATGGAATAAATGAAGGAACCGCTTTTCAGATTTTGCTAGAAGGTGTCATGGGAATTATGACTCGCACTTTGGTTGTCAATTCTTACCATGCCCATTATTAAAATAGGATTTCCTGCTTATAAAAATTTAAGTTTTTGTTTTCAACATTCATCACAGGTAACTTAAACTCTATTTTTATTCAAACAGTTGAGAGTATTTGTCTCCTAAGCAGACTCTTCAGTATCATTGTCACTTCAGAGCTGTGTGCGTGTGTTTATTTATGTATTATATTAAGTTAAAATAAAAGTGTTCATTGTTCATTCAGAGGTACTGGCGCACTTCACAAAATAGATGGCATCATGAGTTGGAAAATTATGTGGATTATATTGAAGCAACATTTCAAGACATCAGTCAGGAATTTAAAGCTTGATCACAAAAGGGGTCTTCCAAAGGACAATGACCCCAAGCATACTTCCTAAGGTGTGCCAAATGCTTAAGACAACAAAGTCAAGGTATTGGAGTGGCCATCACAAAAGCCCTGACCTCAATCCTATGAAAAATTTGTGGCAGAACATGAAAAAGTGTGTGCGAGCAAGGAGGCCTACAACCTGACTCAGTTACACCAGCTCTGTCAGGAGGAATGGGTCAAAATTCACCCAACTTATTGTGGGAAGCTTGTGGAAGGCTACCTGAAACGTTATTT
>NC_036859.1:26321838-26327042 GCF_002910315.2 Salvelinus sp. IW2-2015
TTATGTTGTGCAATTGTCATATTGACAAAAATTGTGTGTGTGTGTTTGGTTTTGGTTTTCTGTGTGTGTGAGGCGTGTGTGTGTGTGTGTGTGTGCTGTTGGTGTGTGGTGTGTGTGTGTGTGTGTGTGTGTGTGTGTGTGTGTGTGATGATTATATATATTGTTATATATATATTTTTTAAATAAATCGGGCCGATTTAATCCGGTATCGGCTTTTTTGTCCTCCAATAATCGGTATCGTATCGCGCATTGAAAAATCATAATCAGTCGACCTCTAGTCTGTATTAAACCTCTTAAAACCATCTGTTTTTTTTTAATAAATGTTGATAATAAATATAATATTTTCTCTCCCAGACGAGAACTTGTTTTGGCCCGTAGTCCAAAATTATTTAATATTATTGTTATCATTTTATATTCGTCTATCCTCCGGTGAGAAAACCCAAATGCGAACCATAAATCTCTCTTCTATCTTCTCTTTTGACCCAAGTTAAACAATTTAAAGGCAATGCTACCAAATTCTAATTGAGTGTATGTAAGCTTCTGACCCACTGGGAATGTGATGAAAGAAATAAAAGCTGAGAATAAATCATTCTCTCTACTATTATTCTGACATTTCACATTCTTAAAATAAAGTGGTGATCCTAACTGACCTAAAACAGAGATTTTTTTACTAGGATTAAATGTCAGGAATTGTGAAAAACTGATTTTAAATGTATTTGGCTAAGGTGTATGTAAACTTCCGACTTCAACTGTATATGTGTTTTGTTTAAATGTGTGCATGTGAGTGTGTGAGAGTTAGGCTATATGGAGGAGATTACTGAGTAGTTTGGTTCATCAGGCTGACCCCCAGTCTTTGCTTGAAGTTATTGAGGGATGGAGATGTTTTGGCAATGTGAAGATAAGTATTCCAGAGTATGGTACCTCTGTATCCTATAGAGAATTGTTAATTTGAGGTGCAGCAGTAGGGGGAGTGAAGGTTACCGCAGTGTTTGTGTTATATGGATAGATTTCAGAATTAACCTGGAAGAATCCATTGCCGATTTTAGGTAAACTGTCTGGGAGATATGAGTATTTGTAGATGAAAGTGCATAATTGGCGTATATCAATGTAGTAAATAGACAGGATATTGATTTTCTTAAACAAAGGTGCAGATGGAGCCAGGTAATTAGAGGAGGTGGCTAGTCTTGCAAATGTATTTATAGTCATTTGTGTAGGTAGGAGGCATATGGACTGGCCCAGACAATATTACAGTAAATGAGATATGGGTAAATTAAGCTATAGTATAGAGTTAGGAAGCAAGCCTGATCAACCAAAACACTCATCTTTCTGATGAAACAACAGATTTCATCACTTTGCTGCAGACAAATTGAATATGATCTTTCCATGATAACTTTTCATCAATTAAAACTTAGAGGAATCTAGTGGATGTAACTTATTCCATTTTATTCCCACCTATTGAGGTTCTGGCTCTTTTTTTTTTTACAATATTTCTTATTCTTAATAGTGAATACATTAAAGTTGGATTTTTTTACATTTCAAGATAATTGTTTATCTGGAACCATTCAGAAAATGTGGCCATGCCTGAATTGGCTTCATTAATTAGTGAATCAAAATTATTATTTGATAAAATCTAATTGGTATCAACAGCAAAGAGAATTGGAAGTATGGTAGAAGACACAGCAGCAAGGTCATTAATATAGATTAGGAATAACAAAGGTCACGTTATYGAACCATGTGGCACGCCACAGGATATCTTGGCTGTTGTGGATGCACATCTATTTGCATAAACACATTGTTCTCTACCATAAACATAAATATATAGCCAATTATATGTATAATCATGCAAACCGTAATAATGCAATTGAGAAAGTAATATTTCATGATCAACCATGTCAAACGCTTTGGATAAATCTAAAAAGATGACAAAAGCGTATTCATTGTTGTTAAGGGCTGTAAACATTTCATCCACAAGTTGCAAAAGAGCTATATCTGTAGAGTTGGTGTGCATATTGGTGTGCATATAGAATACAGTGTTGATTTAAAGGTTTCAACATTCTCCTACACACATATTTTCTAGGATTTAAAAAAAACATGGTAGTACAAATATTGGGCGATAATTTSTAAAAGATCTTGGATCCCCAGATKTATAGAGGGGGATAAATTTGGCAATTTTTAAATCTTGAGGAACAACACTAGTTTGCTTCGTTTTTATAAAGATATATGTTAGAGGCTCAGTAATCGAGGAAGACACTGATTTCACCAAGAGGCACTAAACTCATCATGACCTGATGCTGATATCTTTAAGTTACCAATTACCTCCATCACCTCCATCACCTCAGGAGGATCAAACTGAAGCAGAGAAGGGAAATGTCCCTTAACGTAATCCAAGGGATTTCCATCAGTTTTCTCTATTTTCTTTTCAGATTTCTCTATTTTCTTTGCACAGGGTGCACGGCGTACGGCCAGCTCCGTTACAGTTACAATGTTATCTTTATTATTGRGAAGAGCTTGTAAGCAAGCATTTTACGGTAAAGTTAACACCAATTGTATTCGGCATGTGACAAGTACAACTTGATTTGATTTGCTCCACTATAGTACAARTTGTAAATATGAACAGGATCAGGACATAATCTGACATTGCAATCTGATGTCCCAGCCTCATCACCTGTAAAATCCACATTAGTCGGATGTATACTTCCCGCCCTTCCTTCAGACATATCTCATTAGATATAATGTCAAAGGTTGACATACAGTGACATACAGTATAAGTAATATGTCAGCATAGGTATATAACTAATACGTCTTGTTTCCTCACTCATACCCCACAGAGGCTGAATATGGTAAATCTATGTAAAAGGAGTGGCTAGGGTTACATAAGAGTATACATGTATGTACAGGGGATGTTGAAGACTCAGATATAGATATACAGTAGTATAGAACTGTTGCAGGTTATGCCTGGCTGTACAGAGGAAAAGTACCATAAAGATACTCACTGGTGCAGGACATGTCAGGTCGGTCTACGTCCCCACGGTAGTAGCCGTTGCGGCAGACGCAGATAGTGGCGGCCTCGGCTGCAGAGCGGCTGTTGGAGGGGCACTGCAGACACAGACCTGGACCCTGGCTCGACTTGAATGTCCCTGGGGGGCAGGCTACAGGGGAAGAGAAAGACAAACAATATTAGACATTAAGATAATGCAAAGTATTTAGGCATGATATTTAGGCTGATACATGTACACAGTGCACATCCTGGCTTGACTTGAGGCACTGACTTACATGGTGGGAGAGGGGACAAAATAAATTAGAAAATGCTGAAGCAAAATGGTCGTATTGTTTAACAGCTGACAGGTAAAAATAGCCTAGCACTGTACCTTGGCATTGACATGGATGTTATTGTGGTGCAGGTTACATAGGGACAGATGGAATAACAGATGAGTGATCCATAACATGTGGTAGTGAGGCTGAGGATTAAATGGACTGCTGGAATGACCCTGATGCTATTTGGATGTCTGGCAATTTGTCTCTCTCTCTCTCTCCCTCTCTCTCTCCCTCCCTCCCTCCCTCCCTCCCTCCCTGTTTATTATAAGTGACTGCATCCAGCCCCATTGATCTCCAGTGATAACTCCCCTTCCTTCAGCAGTAGCAGATTCATTCTGGGAATGGGGAGAGAAAGGAGGAAAAATATGACTGTTCCTGATATGACTGTGTCCCTAAACTCAGGCAATAATCACATCCATTTCAGCAATCCTGCAGACCAGGGGTCAGCAAACAGGTCGGCAAATTTGCMAAAAAATTGTTTAATTTAGGAAATCTGTTCCCAATTATTCCGACAAATGAAAAAAGAGATATGTGATCGTGTCTCAATGTAATCAAGGTATGAAATTATGGTTCTTTTAAAATACAATCTCATTTTTGGGCTTAGTTGTGGTCAATTTGCAGTGCACAAATTATTATTATTATGTTCCGGCCCCCCGACCATCCGATACAACAGAAATCGGCCCTCGGCTGAATCTAAATGCCTACCCTTGGACTAGAACATGTAAAGTAGGACTGAGGATCGGTCCTCCATACCAACAAAGCAACCAGGACCTCTATCAAGAAATGCCATTGAAACCTACTGAAGCAAAGCTCCTATATAGGGGCAGGAGTTTTACCTGATCATGTAACCTTGCCAGGAAAACTGAGCCCTAAAGGCCTAAACTACAGCCCAGAAGCAGGTCTCATAGCCAGAAAAGGTCTACCTCCTAGCCCTACCAGTACAATAGTACACAAAACACAGCATACCTCCTAGCCCTACCAGTACAATAGTACACGGAACACAGCAAACATCCCAGCCCTACCAGTACAATAGTACACGGAACACAGCATACCTCCTGGCCCTACCAGTACAATAGTACACGGAACACAGCATGCCTCCTAGCCCTACAAGTACAATAGTACACAGAACACAACATACCTCCTAGCCCTACCAGTACTCAAAGGACATAGAGAACGAGCAAAGGACAGTAAGAAACCATTCTGAAACCTTTATAAATCAACAGCGCCTTTTAAAATATGAATAAATATTTTAATGCTACATATTAAAATAATAAAGAAACAAGAGAAAGCAAGGCTTTTAGAGAGCGAGACAATACTGACCATGTCTTATAGAGAATGCAAGTTATAAATAGAGCATTTATATTACGAAGTTCCTCTCTCCCAATTCTAAACATCTGGAGCATCTACAAAATAAGACTGATTAGACACAGCGAGAATATGAAGAGAGGGTGAGAGAAAGAGAGATAATTAGAGAAGAAGAGTGCGAAAGGAAGAGGAATGAGATAGATTTACTGCACATACTCAAGTAACAGTGGAAGACCTACTCTTTATGAAGATAAAAGAGGAAAGGTTGAGGGGAAGAAGACAGACATAAAGATAAGGAAAGAGAGAAATTGAGGGGAGGAGAGAGAGAGAGACAGACACATAAAGATAAGGAAAGAGAGGAAAGATGAAGAGGGGAGAGAGAAGAGAGAGACAGACATAAAGATAAGAAGAGAGAAAGATTGAGGGGAGAAGAGAAGAGACAGACAAAGATAAGAGAAAAGAGAAGAAAAGGCAAATATGGAGGGAGGAGGAGAAGACAGACATAAAGATAAGAGAAGAGAGAAAGATTAAGTGAGAGAGAGAGAGACAGACATAAAATAAGGAAAGAGAAAAATGAGGGGACT
>NC_036859.1:26327067-26331756 GCF_002910315.2 Salvelinus sp. IW2-2015
AGTTACATGTGACAACACAGCATACCTCCTAGCCCTACCAGTTACAATAGTACACGAACACAGCATACTCCTAGCCCTACCGTACAATAGTACACGGAAACGCCATACCTCCCAGCCTACAGTACAATAGTACACGGAAACACAGCATATCTCCTGCCCTACCAGTACAATATACACGGAACACAGCTACCTCCTAGCCCTACCAGTACATAGTACACGGAACACCATACCTCCTAGCCCTACCAGTACAATAGTACACGGAACACAGCATACCTCCCAGCCCTACCAGTACAATGAACACAGCATACCTCCTAGCCCTACCAGTACAATAGTACACGGAACACAACATACCTCCTAGCCTACCAAGTTCAATAGTACACGGAACACAGCATACCTTCCTAGCCTACAGTACAATAGTACACGGAACACACATACCTCCTAGCCCTACCAGTACAATAGTACACGAACAACAACATACCTTCCAGCCCTACCAGTACAATAGTACACGCGAACACAGCCATAACCTCCTAGCCCTTACCAGTACAATAGTACACGGAACACAACATACCTCCTAGCCCTATCAGTACAATAGTACACGTCACAGCATAGGGCAAATTGAGAGTTATCCACTACAGTATGAGTGAGGACCATCACTCTACACCCTTCAGAATGAACTTAATGGGAAAGAATGTTGACAAAGGTAGAGAACGGAGGGACAGATGAAACTTTGGACCTTTATATCAACAGCCTTTTAAGATGAATTAAATATTTTATGCTTCATTAATATAAGACAGAGAAGCAGGTTTTTGAGGCGAGCATCTGGTTTATGGTGCAGTTAAATAGGCAGATTTCATTTTTTACGAGTCCTCTCTCCCATTCTACTGGCATCTCAAATGAGCCTGTATCTTCTCTTCTTGGGAGAGAGAGAGAGAGACAGACATAAAGATAAGGAAAGAGAGAAAGATTGAGGGGGAGAGAGATAGACAGACATAAAGATAAGGAAAGAGAGAAAGATTTAGGTGGAGAGAGATAGACAGACATAAAGATAAGGAAAGAGAGAAAGAKTGAGGGGGAGAGAGAGAGACAGACATAAAGAAAGAAGGAGACATTCCATAGATCAGTGGTTATACCTCTGACAGGGAGACGTAGCCCAGCTCCAGCAGAATTCCTTACAGACACACAGGAGGCTAACACACTGGTCACACAACACATAGAGACAGACCACTACAACCACCAAGCATAGCACCAACTAGTAGAAACACACACGGACTGGCCACACTCACCACAAACTACCAGTAAAACCCCTCGCAAAAGAGGTTTCTATCTTCAAGGGAATTTTCTTGGTTAAATAAAGGTTAAATAAATATAGTGTTGTGTAGGCCAGTGGTTCTCAAACTGGGGGTCCCGACCCCCTGGGTGTCGCAAGTGTGAAACTGAATGGGAGAAATAAGTATTAAAATGTCAATATTTTCTATGTATATAAATTATTTATATTTCTCTTTGCCTATTCAATCTGGTTACCTATGGTTTGCACCAAATTCTAGTCTCAAAAACATATCATCTGTGATTCAGAACCAAAAAGTTGTGTGTCTTGACTCTTGACCAATGACCAGTCATCAGCAGTCAGGCCACTAATCCAGATTAGTGATCAGAAAGCACTTTTAAAATGTTCTCCTGATCTGCCTGGCAAAAACAGAGTACGGTTATATTATCCATAGAAAATACAATTCAGAAATCTGCTAAAGGACACATCATTGCCAGAACAATAAGCTACCTGGAGATTTTGTTTGATCATTTTCAGATTTCAGATAGGCCTAGTTTGGGTGGCTACTGTGGCTATAGGTTAAATATAGCTGTAACATTGCACTGCCTTCAATAAGGCCTACTTATGGGATGAAGGTGTAACATTTCTGACAAATGTATTACAATATTTGTGAGGAAGAAAAAGGCTACAAACAGACGTGCTTTCCATCCGATCCTGTAACCGCCGCTGCATACAGATTGGCCATACAGTCCTGCTTGCTCTGTACTCCAGAGAAGTGACATGATATCTCTAGTTGATATTGACTACTAACATGAATAACTTTCTGCTCAAAATGCAGATGTAAAACAATGTTTATTTCTATATCTTTCGTTTAGAAMATGCATCACCGTTTATGGCTGTAACAACAGGCCACATTTGCGCAGCGATTGTGCACGCATTCATGTGCGTGTGCGAGGGGTCACGAGCTTTGAGCCACTCTTTTTTTGGAAGTCACGGGTTAAAACGTTTGAGAACCACTGGTGTAGGCTATGTGGAGGCATGGGGAAAGCATACCCATAGAACTAAAAGCATTATGGTGCATTGGCTTCCACACTGAATGGTTCAATCTGGTGAATATACTATAAACAGGAGTGTGGAAGCGCGTAACAATCAGACTGGCCTTATGGGAATTACACATCCCAGCTGGACTATCTCTTTAGAAACCAATAACCCTTTTATAGAACCAAGGACTTCAGTGTATTTAACAGTTAACGCACAGATCCAAAATAATTAGTAGGAGGATGAGGGGAAAAAGATTGTCATCATCTTCTTCTGCTGATATAAAAGTGTTCATGACGTTCAGTAGACCTAGAGCACATATTCAATTAAATGGTTCTTTATTGAACCTTTATTTAACTAGGCAAGTCAGCTAAGAACACATTCTTATTTACAATTACAGCCTACCCCGGCCAAACCCGGACAATGCTGGGCAAATTGTGCACCACCCTATGGGACTTCCAATCACAGCCGGATGTGATACAGCCTGGATTCGAACCAGGGACTGTAGTGACGCCTCTTGCACTGAGATGCAGTGCCTTAGACCGCTGCGCCCTCGGGATCCCGAGTGGATAATACACATGGATAACGCATAATGGATAACACACATACATGGACACAGACACGCAGGCACACACACACACACACACACACACACACACACACACACACACACACACACAACACCACACACACACACACACACACACACACACACACACACACACACACACACACACACACACACACACACACACACACACACACACACACACACACACACACACACACACACACACACAGCAGCAACTGGCCCTGTTAAATGAGATTCTACTTCCACATTTTATGCCAATTGTCTGCCGTCTGTTCAATGGGACGTGGATTAATTCAATTCTGCTCCTGGTCCCACCTGCCAAAGATGATGGGGTCAGCACACACACACACATAATGAAAGCGAACGACCACCTCTGTCTGCTTCACTCTGCTCTGCGATGGAACTGAGCCTTTCTCTGCCTTGCATATTATGTGCATGAAGCTAGCTACCACATTAAAGCCAATAATTAACCACTAGCTGCTCTGCTGCACAGGGCTGTCAGAGAGAGAGAGAGAGAGACAGAGACAAATAGAGAGAGAGAGAGAGAGATGAATAGGGAGAGAGATATGAAAAGCAGACAGAAGAGAGATAGTGTGAAAAAAAATACGCTGAAAAAAATAAATGAAACCGCAATGATGCAAAAACCTCAGAGGCCTCGTTCTAAAGCTCACAGTGGAGCAGCAGAGGGCTGACTGTGTCAGCTGACTGCCTTGGTTGGTTGGGTCCGCCTCACAGCGGTTGGCAAGCGGCCCACACTCCTCACTGATTCATTCATATTTGGGTTGGAGGATGACCGGTGTTCTTCAAAAGACAACCCACAGTGCAGTCAGTGCTGGGATAAAGCAGTAGAGGAGTGGGGCGTAGAAGATGCATCACTTGTCGAGGGTGTGGGTTTTCAGGAACACATGGAGATAAAGTATTAGATCAACCGGTAATTAGTCTTCCCAGTGAGGGGGACCCAGCACTGACTGAAAACACAATATTATCCTGTTTTAGTGGCCTCTTTGAGGCCCTGTCTTTTGCAACATACTGTATCTGTATATCTGTCTTATTTTGTCTCGCATTCCTGTCCTCCTTCTGACCTTGACTCACTCTCTTTTCTTTCCGTCTGCATGCTTTCTCTTCTCACTTTTTTCTGTCTTGTTCCATCTTCTCTCTCTTTTTCTTCCCCTTTTGCCCTGTCTGAACTTTGAACCACATGGTGTTATCATAGACATCCATCTTGCTCTGCTCTATCCTCTCTTTCACACTCTGTCTCTCCTCTCTCTCTCTCTCTCTCTCTCTCTCTCTCTCTCTTCTCTCGCCTCTATCCCTCTCTTTCACCTCTGTCTCTCCCTCTCTCTCTGACAGACAGAGGTGCTAAGTCAGAGGGTTGACATAGTGGTTCACTGCCCACTGATGACTATCGGACAGCCATGGCCTGATGTCACAGTCAGCGTGGTGACCAGAGCAGATGTCTTATACTGGTCTCATTCACCAGCAGAGAGCACAGTTCCACCTTGATCTGTCTGTGTCTACACCACCAAAACCAATAAATGAATCGAAGCGCTATAGTTCCTTTTATCATGACACATGGCTAGACTGAGAACAAGTCGTGAATCTAATTGATTTAATGAAGGAGAGCTCAGTCTAACAACTTGCCAGCAATAACCTGGCATAAGAACACAACTATACAAGATCAAACTATACAGGGCCTTCACAAAGTATTCATACCCTTTTGACTTATTCTACATTTTGCTGTGTTATCAGACTTGAATTCAGATTGATTAAATTGTTTTTTTCTCTCACCCATCTA
>NC_036859.1:26331781-26334793 GCF_002910315.2 Salvelinus sp. IW2-2015
ATCACTAGCCGGATGTGATACAGCCTGGATTCGAACCAGGGACTGTAGTGACGCCTCTTGCACTGAGATGCAGTGCCTTAGAACCGCTGCGCCCTCGGATCCCGAGTGGAATAATACACATGGATAACGCATAATGGATAACACACATACATGGACACAGACACGCAGGCAACACACACACACACACACCACCACACACACACACACACACACACACACACACACACACACACACACACACACACACACACACACACACACACACACACACACACACACACAACCACACACACACACACACACACACACACACACACACACACACACAGGCAGCACTGGCCCTGTTAAATGAGATTCTACTTCCACATTTTATGCCAATTGTCTGCCGTCTGTTCAATGGGACGTGGATTAATTCAATTCTGCTCCTGGTCCCACCTGCCAAGATGATGGGGTCAGCACACACACACACATAATGAAAGCGAACGACCACCTCTGTCTGCTTCACTCTGCTCTGCGATGGAACTGAGCCTTTCTCTGCCTTGCATATTATGTGCATGAAGCTAGCTACCACATTAAAGCCAATAATTAACCACTAGCTGCTCTGCTGCACAGGGCTGTCAGAGAGAGAGAGAGAGAGACAGAGACAAAAGAGAGAGAGAGAGAGAGAGATGAATAGGGAGAGAGATATTGAAAAGCAGAGCAAGAGAGAGATAGTGTGAAAAAAAATACGCTGAAAAAAATAAATGAAACGCAATGATGCAAAAACCTCAGAGGCCTCGTTCTAAAGCTCACAGTGGAGCAGCAGAGGGCTGACTGTGTCAGCTGACTGCCTTGGTTGGTTGGGTCGCCTCACAGCGGTTGGCAAGCGGCCCACACTCCTCACTGATTCATTCATATTTGGGTTGGAGGATGACGGGTGTTCTTCAAAAGGACAACCCACAGTGCAGTCAGTGCTGGGATAAAGCAGTAGAGGAGTGGGGCGTAGAAGATGCATCACTTGTCGAGGGTGTGGGTTTTCAGGAACACATGGAGATAAAGTATTAGTCAACCGGTAATTAGTCTTCCCAGTGAGGGGGAACCCAGCACTGAACTGAAAACACACATATTATCCTGTTTAAGTGGCCTCTTTTGAGGCCCTGTCTTTTGCAACATACTGTATCTGTATATCTGTCTTATTTTGTCTCGCATTCCTGTCCTCCTTCTGACCTTGACTCACTCTCTTTTCTTTCCGTCTGCATGCTTTCTCTTCTCACTTTTTTCTGTCTTGTTCCATCTTCTCTCTTTTTTCTTCCCCTTTGGCCCTGTCTGAACTTTTGAACCCATGGTGTTATCATAGACATCATCTTGCTCTGCCTCTATCCTCTCTTTCAACTCTGTCTCTCCTCTCTCTCTCTCTCTCTCTCTCTCATCCTCATCTCTCTCTCTCTCTCTCTCTCTCTCTCTCTCTCTCTCTCTCTCTGCCTCTATCCCTCTCTTTCACCTCTGTCTCTCCCTCTCTCTCTGACAGACAGAGGTGCTAAGTCAGAGGGTTGACATAGTGGTTCACTGACCACTGATGACTATCGGACAGCCATGGCCTGATGTCACAGTCAGCGTGGTGACCAGAGCAGATGTCTTATACTGTCTCATTCACCAGCAGAGAGCACAGTTCCACCTTGATCTGTCTGTGTCTACACCACAAAACCAATAAATGAATCGAAGCGCTATAGTTCCTTTTATCATGACACATGGCTAGACTGAGAACAAGTCTGAATCTAATTGATTTAATGAAGGAGTAGCTCAGTCCCAACAACTTGCCAGCAATAACCTGGCATAAGAACACAACTATACAAGATCAAACTATACAGGGCCTTCACAAAGTATTCATACCCTTTGACTTATTCTACATTTTGCTGTGTTACAGACTGAATTCAGATTGATTAAATTGTTTTTTTCTCTCACCCATCTACACACAATACACTATAATGACAAAGTGAAAACATGTTTTTAGACATTTTAGCAAATTTAAGTCTCTAAGCGCTTTGCAAACCTGGATTGTACATTATTTGCACCTTGGTTTTGTAATCCTTGTGGGTACCAAATATCTTTACAAGGATAGTGAAACAAGGAAAAGTGGAGACATTTTGCTAAATGCTATTTAGGCTTAGGGGTTATGTTGGGGGTTACAGTTAAGGTTAGGGGTTACAATTAGGGTTAGGGGTTACAGTTAGGGTTAGGGGTTTCAATTAGTGTTAGGGGTTACAGTTAAGGTTAGGGTTACAATTAGTGTTAGGGGTTACAATTAGGAGTTAGGTTTACAATTAGTGTTAGGGGTTACAGTTAGGGTTAGGGGTTACAATTAGTGTTAGGGGTTACAGTTAAGGTTAGGGTTAGGGTTTCAATTAGTGTTGGGGGTTACAGTTAGGGTTAAGGGTTACACACAATAGTGTTGGGGTACAGTTAAGGTTAGGGTTAGGGGTTTCAATTAGTGTTGGGGGTTACAGTTAAAGGGTTAGGGTTAGGGATTAGGGTTAGGGTAGGGTTTCAATTAGTGTTTAGGGGTTACAATTAGTGTTAGGGGTTAGTGTTGAGGGGTTACAGTTAGGGTTAGGTTTACAGTTAGTGTTAGGGGTTACAGTTAGGAGTTAGGCTTACAATTAGGTTAGGGGTTACAGTTAAGGGTTAGGGGTTACAATTTTAGGTGTTGGGGTTACAGTTGAGGAGTTAGGGGTTTATCTAACAGTTAGGAGTTAGAAGTTACATTAGTGTTAGGGTTACAGTTAGGGTTAGGTTTACAAGAGTGTTAGGTAGTTAGGAGTTAGGTTTACAGTTAGTGTTAGGGGTTACAGTTAGGAGCTTAGGTTTACAAATTAGTGTTAGGGGTTACAGTTAGGGTTAGGGGTTACAATTAGGGTTTGGTTCCAGTTAGGGTTAGGGTTACAGTTAGGGTTAGAGGTTACAGTTTTAGGGTTAGGGTTACAATTAGTGTAGGCGGTTACGGTTAAGGTTTAGGGTTAGGTTTACAATTAGTGT
>NC_036859.1:26335132-26372504 GCF_002910315.2 Salvelinus sp. IW2-2015
GTTCCGGGGGTTACAGTTAGGAGTTAGGCTTAGAGGGTTGGGGGTTACGGTTAGGTTAAGTTAAGGGTTAGGAAGAAATAAAATTGGGGTCCCACAAGGATAGTAAAACAACAAACATGTGTGTGTGTGTGTGTGTGTGTGTGTGTGTGTGTGTGTGTGTGTGTGTGTGTGGTGTGTGTGTGTGTGTGTGGTGTGTGTGTGGTGTGTGTGTGTGTGTGTGTGTGTGTGTGTGTGTGTGTGGTGTGTGTGTGTGTGTGTGTTGTGTGTGTGTGGTGTGTGTCTGCGTGTTTGTCTGCTTGCATATGATAAAAGGAAATGGCAACCCATGAACACCTTTGGCAATGGATTACATGGATTTTATAAAACGGGTTGTTTGGATCCTGGATGCTGATTGGTTGATAGCAGGGAGTTATAGCACCACAATCCCCACATTCCACAGGTAATGCCTGTTAACAGTTCTATTAGATTTATCAACACGCATCTACTGTCCCACAGCCCAGCCAGTCAATTTAAGCAGAAAAAGGTGCCAAGACAACATTTCCCCATGCTACTAGCCCAGTATTTGGTTTGGTACAGTGGGGGTTAATATAAGCCTCGCTGTGTGCCTATCTGACCAGTGCAACATGATGTATTTTTATTTTATCTCCACCGTGCCATATGAACCTGAAGAGATTGACAGCTTCTCTGAGCCAGGCAAATTCATTTATCAGGATCATTATAATGGATATATCCAAATAAATGTAAATATAGAAACGAAGGTAAAACAAATGAAAATGCACATAGTTTGCTGTCATTTCAGCTACTTGATGTGATTGTGTGTTAGCTTTCCATTAGTTGCCTAGCTAGCTAGCAAATGAGAAATAACCTTAGCCGAGTTATCCTCCATCATTTTATTATTGACTTGACAATCAGTTGGTTTCTGGCTATTTATATATTATTTATCAAATCATTATCTGCTGAAGTTCTTGTTAACTATTCAGAAATGATTTATTAAATGATTGTTCTTGTCTCTCATCATAATTGGAATTCTGCTAAATAGCTAGCTAGCTACATGCCAATGATTTGTTTAGCATAGAAATGTGGAATGAACGACCAGCCTGTTTGGTTAGCAACTTCAGAACCTTAGAACTAACAACTGGCTTTTGCCAGGACTATATTGTCTGGTGGAAGGATGCAATAAAACAAATGTACTAATTAAAATAAMGTTTTTAATGAAAACATGTTGTTAGTAATTGTTTAAATGTTGGCAACCGTTTTATAAAAGCAAATTATGTCACGCTCTGACCTTAGAGCTTTTATGTCTCTATTTTGGATTTGGTCAGGGTGTGATTTGGGTGGACATTCTATGTTCTGTACTTCTAGGTTTTGTATTTCTTTGTTTCTGGCCGAGTGTGGTTCCCAATCAGAGGCAGCTGTCTATCGTTGTCTCTGATTGGGGATCATACTTAGGCAGCCCTTTTCCCTCTTTCTGTGTGGGATCTTGTTCTTTGTTTGTGTGCAGGGAGTTTGCACAACGAAGCTGTTCGGTCGTTGTTTTCTTTATTGTTTCATCTTTTCTAAAGTTTCACTTCGTTAATAAATTATGTGGAACTCAAAGAACGCTGCGCGTTACAAATTACCCTCGAACCTGGGGATTATTGTGTGATAACTTCCTCCTAAGGGCTGTTACCGGCCCGAGACATTGGGAGTTATATCACACAATAATCCCCAGGTTCTCATATCATATCAAATTGTATTTGTCACATGCTTCGTAAACAACAGGTGTAGACTAACAGTGAAATGCTTACTTACGGGCCCTTCCCAACAATGCAGAATAAGAAAAGAAAAGTAAAACACTTAATAATTAAAAGTTATAATAAATACACAATGAGTAACAATAACTTGGCTATATACACAGTGTACCAGTACCGAGTCAATGTGCAGTGGTACGAGGTAATTGAGGTAGATATGTACATATAACAAAGAATAAAGTGACAGATAATAAACAGTAGCAGCAGCGTATGTGATGAGACAAAAAAGTTTGTGCAAAAAGGGTCAATGTAGATAGTTAAATAGTTAACCAAATAGCTACCCAGACTAACTATTTAGCAGTCTTATGGGTAGAAGCTGTTCAGGGTCCTGTTAGTTTCAGTCTGAGCATCGGTACCGGTTTAAATATGGCCAATCTGATGTGTGATAAAGTTGGTTTTATATAAGTGTAAAATGAAATAGGTGAGTCATATCTGACATGATTTACGTATTTGAAGCAGATATACCTGGTGGATATGGGGTGACTGACACTGATAAGGCAAACCCAACGGTGATATGGTAAGGGTAGGGCCTGGAGTTTTTCCTGAACTGATCAGGATCTATTTTGTTTGTTGTTGTCCTATTTATAAGTTACAACTAGGCCCCAGAGTTTCCCTGGTCTTAGGTAAGAGCCATCACTTCTCAATATTGGCCAGTAGACATAGACAGATTGACATTCAGAGAAGGTCAGAAGGAGAGAAGTCATATTTAATGTTCCTTAAGAGTAACTGTTATCACCCCAAACACACTTTAACCCCACACCCCATCTATCACATGGGATGAAGTTCAGTGTATAGAATCATGCCCACACACACACACACACACACACACGCACACACACACGTAAGACCCTCTTCCTCGTAGCTATGACACTGAACCCAAACCGGCTGCGCGCGTGTGCCATCGTGCGCCATCGTGCATACATTTATTTTGCCCCCGCACACCAAAGGCGATCACGAAACGCAGGTTAAAATATCAAAACAAACTCTGAACCAATTACATTAATTTGGGAACAGGTCGAAAAGCATTAAACATTTATGGCAAGTTAGCTAGTTAGCTTGTACT
The DNA here is from genome assembly GCF_002910315.2 of Salvelinus sp. IW2-2015. Classification (NCBI taxonomy): domain Eukaryota; kingdom Metazoa; phylum Chordata; class Actinopteri; order Salmoniformes; family Salmonidae; genus Salvelinus; species Salvelinus sp. IW2-2015. The sequence goes on from NC_036859.1 coordinate 26,337,986, forward strand.
TGCTAGCTAATTTGTCCTATTTAGCTAGCTTGCTGTTGCTGGCTAATTTGTCCTGGGATATAAACATTGAGTTGTTATTTTACCTGAAATGCACAAGGTCCTCTGCTCTGACAATTAATCTACACATAAAACGGTCAACCGAATCGTTTCTAGTCATCTCTCCTCCTTCCAGGCTTTTTCATCTTTGAACTTATATGGTGATTGGCATCTAAACTTTCATTGTATTACTACACCGACCGGCAACACAGTTAGTCTTTTAATCACCCACGTGGGTATAACCAATGAGCAGATGGCACGTGGGTACCTGCTTCTATAAACCAATGAGGAGATGGGAGAGGCAGAACTTGCAGCGCGATCTGCGTCAGAAATAGAAAGGAGTTCTATTTTAGCCCTTGGCACCGCTGACGCTCGTTGACGCGTGAGAGCAGTGTGGGTGCAATAATTGAATAACATATGTTTCTAAATTTATTTGGCAACGCTCGCGCACGCGATGGTGTGGTCAGTCTATAAGACTTTGAAGTTGAGTAAGCTAAATTAATATGTTTGCCAAAGATGATGACAAAATGTGGCGGAAACAACAAAATACCAAAAGGTCAAGTCAATCAAGAGCGGAGCTCATTTGTATTCACTCTCCTCTCTGCCATTGTTCATTTGCGAATCAGGAAGGCAAGTAATGAGCTTTTTATTTTTCAAAACCAGGTGTTTATCATTTTCTGAAGAACTTCAAAGAGAATTAACTGTAAAGAAGGACAATGCAATTGCTCAAAGCAGAAAGTGCCTTTGAGATATAATCTTTTCATCACTAGCACAACAGAAACACCACACATCCTCGGAGTCAGAGCAACTTTTTTTATGGGAATTGATCGTTTAAAAGTCACGGTGATGACATCATGACATAATTTGCGGGGTCCTATGGAGGATGAGGGTCCTCTGGGTAGGGGTGTGTCTCCTGGACCTCTGCCCCACTCTGTCAGCACCTGCCAATCTCTCACTGGACAGAGAACATTTAGGAATGTCACGCCCTGACTTTAGTTATATTTGCTTTCTTTATTATTTGGTTAGGTCAGGGTGTGACAAGGGGTGGTTTGTTTAGTTTATGTATTGTCTAGGGGTTTTTGACTTGTSTAGGGGATTTTGTCTTGTCTATGGGTTTTTGTTATCTATGGGGATTTTGTATTGTCTAGGGGTTGTAGGTTTATGGTGGCCCAAGTGGGTTCAAAATCAGAGACAGCTGTTTATCGTTGTCTCTGATTGGGGAGCCTATTTAGCTTACCAATTTCCATGTTGATTTGGTGGGTAGTTGTCCATGTTTAGTTGCCTGTGAGCACTACGTTGGCGTCACGTTTTGGTTGTTATTTTGTTAGTTTGTTAAGTGTTCTTCGTGGAATTAAAAGATGTATTCCAATCGCTGCACCTTGGTCCACTCCTTTAAATGGCCGTGACAAGGAAGGAATAAAATAATGGAGGGCTGGAGGGTTGAGACTGGGGTGTTTTCTGAAGGATTAAAGGAAGGATTGTAGGACTCTGGGCTGGAACATCCCTAGTCCACTCTCCATAGCTCTCCGCTGATGAGTTGAAGAGTTCCTCCCCTGAAAAGCCCACTGGACTGATCATTAATCATGTCCATTCTGTCTGTGACTCACAACTCTCCACCAAACACACAACATCTCCACACAACTTTCCAACCCAATACAGCCCTATATCCCAAATGTCTGCACCAAAAATATACAATATCCACATAACACTCAGTGACCCAATACAACCTCTAACCCAACATATCAGAAGCCCAATATCAGCCCTCTTCACAAACCCCATTATCAGTTCCCTACATCAAACACAGTACATTCCAATCTGAAGAAGAGAGAGATGTTGAGAGAGATTAGACAGAAAAAGCAGGGTAGTTGGCTAGTTASAGTTCTACGCGGATACTGCCGGCAGTCTGCCTCTCTGTGTGCCATGCCATGCCATGGCTGGCTGTATTCAATAGAGTGCACGCCAGCAGCTAGAGAAAATCCACAGCTTTATGGACAAAATAACATTACTGTGTGAATTCTGTTGCTCATTAGTGTGTATTACAACACTGCAGAACAATCACAGGTAATCAACACAGCGAAAACGATGTTAACAGATAGTCGATAAGGATTGTCCTTTTCGTTTAAATATACATTAGGGTAGAGGAGAAGGGAGAGCACATGTGCATGTAGGAGCATGCTCACTGACACGCAGATACACACTATGGCAAAGCCCACGCCCAACGGGCAGGCTGTCACCATGGCAACGCCACAGCCGGTGTTTCTCTGGCCCGTATCGGCAGCTCGGCTCCTATTTGAATGGCCCGGCCAACGACAGACGTGCCGGCTACAGGGAAATCTGGTCTACCAGCAGGGCGAAAAGGGTCCGTGTGTGTGTGTGAGTGCAAGTGTGTGTTTGTTCATTCGTGCATGCTAGTGTGGGGATCCACACAGTGTGTGTGTACACAACATCAAGGGACCCATATCAGCTTTTAACTCCAGCTCCCCCATATAACCAGAGAGCCTTGGCACTTGGCACGGTCCAATCACGTCTGGCACACATGACCGGATCCATTTTATTTCCAGGAAGATGGGGCCTTGTGCCAAGCCTGTAAGTATAGCGTTCAGATATAGAGAGAGGGCCAAAGGAGAGTGGACCGTAGCAGTATTGGTATTCCAGCAGTGTACGATGCCGCTCCAGCCATGGCAAAGAGGTAGAGAGGCAGAGAGAGAAGCCCCCTGCTAACATATCGCTACTCAGCAAGCAGTAACATGTGCTTGCTGCCTCTCTCTAGAATCTACACTGTAATCAGACCCAAGCTAGGAACTCACCTGGCTCCTTTTCCTTCTAGTGCTTACTGCCAAGAGTAGAGGAGAGGAGAAGAGAAGAGCGGAAAGAGAACATAAAACAAGAAAAGAGAAACTAAGAGAAGAGGCAGTCATACAGTATGTTTCCTGTGGATCAAGGGTTTCATTGGCACAGTGTCTTTAATAACACTCTACTAATAAACTCTGAATCTCCTATCCATCTGCACTCACAGATGGCCAAGATCAATAGAAGGCAGATATAATCCCCGCAATCCTATTTTAAAGGCACATTAAACTTCTGCCTCTGTTCCACAGTACGGCCCTAACACTCTCCGCCAACTTTGCCTGTGATTGTGATTCTTTGAAATTCATCTCCTCTCCCTCCTCTCTTTGCCCGTCCTCCCCTCCTCTTCTCTCATCCCCCTTCCTCTCCCCTCCTCTCCACCTCCTCTCCACTCTCCTCTCCAATCACCATACTGAAAGTGCAAACCACCGCATTTAACCACGGAAAGAGGTCAGAGAATATGGCTGAATATAAACAGTGTAGTTATGTACAGGGACAAAGTGGAGTCGCAATTGAACGGCTCAGACACGAGACGTTGGTGGCAGAGTCTACAGGAATTCACGRACTACAAAAAGAAAACCAGACCCRTCACGGACACCGACGTCACGCTTCCAGACAAACTAAACACCTTCTTTGCCCCCTTTGAGGATAATACAGTGCTACYGTCGCGGCCCGCTAACAAGGACTGCGATCCCTCCCGCTCCTTCTCCGTGGCCGACATGAGTAAAACATTTAAACGTGTTAACCCTCGCAAGGCTGACGGTCCAGACGCCATCCTTAGCCGTGTCCTCAGAGCATGCGCAGACCAGCTGGCTGGTGTGTTTACGGATATATTCAATCAATCCCTATCCCAGTCTCCTGTCCCCACATGCTTCAAGATGGCCACCATTGTTCCTGTACCCAAGAAGGCAAAGATAACTGAACTAAATGAATACCGCCCCGTAGCACTCACTTCTGTCATCATGAAGTGCTTTGAGAGGCTAGTCAAGGATCATATCACCGCCACCTTACCGGCCACCCTAGACCCACTTCAGTTTGCATACCGCCCCAACAAGTCCACAGACGATGCAACAACTATCACACTGCCCTATCCCATMTGGACAAGAGGAATACCTATGTAAGAATGCTGTTCATTGACTACAGCTCAGCATTCAACACCATAGTACCCTCCAAGCTCATCATCAAGCTGGAGGCCCTGGGTCTCAACCCCGCCCTGTGCATTTGGGTCCTGGACTTTCTGATGGGCCGCCCCCAGGTGGGGATGGTAGGAAACAACATTTCCACTTCGCTGACCCTCAACAAGGGTGCGTGCTCAGCCCCCTCCTGTACTCCCTGTTCACCCACGACTGTGTGGCCATGCACGCCTCCAACTCAATCATCAAGATTGCAAAAAACATAACAGTAGCGGGCCAACAACGACGAGACAGCCTACAGGGAGGAGGTGAAGGCTCTCGGAATGTGGTGTCAGGAAAACAACCTCTCACTCAACTTTAACTAAAACAAAGGAGATGATCCTGGACTTCAGGAAACAGCAGAGGGAGCACCCCCCTATCCACATCAAAGCGACAGCAATGGAGAAGGTGGAACGTTTTAAGTTCCTCAGCGTACACATCACAGACAAACTGAAATGGTCCACCCACACAGACAGTGTGGTGAAGAAGGCGCAACAGCACCTCTTCAATCACAGGAGGCTGAAGAAATGTGGCATGTCACGCAAAACCCTGACAAACTTTTACAGATGCACAATCGAGAGCATCCTGTCGAGCTGTATCACCGCCTGGTATGGAAACTGCACCGCCCTCAACCACAAGGCTCTCCAGAGGGTAGTGCGGTCTGCACAACGCATCACCGGGGGCWAACTACCTGCCCTCCATGGTACCTACAGCACCCATTGTCACAGGGAGGCCAAAAAGATCAAGGACAACAACCACCCGAGCCACTGCCTGTTCACACCGCTACCATCCGGAAGGCGAAGTCAGTGCAGGTGCATCAAAGCTGGGACCAAGAGACTGAAAAACAGCTTCTATCTCAAGGCCATCAGACTGCTAAACACCCAATCACTGGCCACTTTAATAAATGTATCATCACATTTAAATAATGCAATCTTAATAATGTTAATAACATCATATGTATATACTGTATTTTATACCATCTATTGAACCTTGCCTATGCCGCTCAGCCATCGCTCATCCATATACTTATATGTACATATTCTCATTCACCTCGTTAGATTTGTGTGTATTAGGCAGTTTTTGGGGAATTGTTAGATTACTTGTTAGATATTACTGCACTGTCAGAACTAGACTCACAAGCATTTCGCTACACTCACATTAACATCTGCTAACCATGTGTATGTGACCAATACAATTTTATTTTATTTGGATTTGATTTGATAATGTATACAGTGGGGCAAAAAAAGTTATTAGACAGCCACCAATTGTGCAAGTTCTCCCACTTAAAAAGATGAGAGAGGCCTGTAATTTCATCATAGGTACACTTCAACTATGACAGACAAAATGAGGAAGAAAATCCAGAAAATCACATTGTAGGATTTTTTATGAATTTATTTGCAATTATTATGATGTGATGAAAATAAGTATGGTCACCTACAAACAACAAGATTTCTGGCTCTCACAGACCTGTAACTTCTTCTTTAAGAGGCCCCTCTGTCCTCCACTCGTACCTGTATTAATGGCACCTGTTTGAACTTGTTATCAGTATAAAAGACACCTGTCCACAACCTCAAACAGTCACACTCCAAACTCCACTATGGCCAAGACCAAAGAGCTGTCAAAGGACACCAGAAACAAAATTGTAGACCTGCACCAGGCTGGGAAGACTGAATCTGCAATAGGTAAGCAGCTTGGTTTGAGAGAAATCAACTGTGTGGGAGCAATTATTAGGAAATGGAAGACATACAAGACCACTGATAATCTCCCTCGATCTGGGGCTCCACGCAAGATCTCACCCCGTGGGGTGAAAATGAACAAGAACGGTGAGCAAAAATCCCAGAACCACACGGGGGGACCTAGTGAATGACCTGCAGAGAGCTGGGACCAAAGTAACAAAGCCTACCATCAGTAACACACTACGCCGCCAGGGACTCAAATCCTGCAGTGCCAGACGTGTCCCCCTGCTTAAGCTAGTACATGTCCAGGCCGTCTGAAGTTTGCTAGAGAGCATTTGGATGATCCAGAAGAAGATTGGGAGAATGTCATATGGTCAGATGAAACCAAAATAGAACTTTTGGTAAAAACTCAACTCGTCGTGTTTGGAGGACAAAGAATGCTGAGTGCATCCAAAGAACACCAACCTACTGTGAAGCATGGGGGTGGAAACATCATGCTTTGGGGCTGTTTTCTGCAAAGGGACCAGGACGACTGATCCGTGTAAAGGAAAGAATGAATGGGGCCATGTATGTGAGATTTGAGTGAAAACCCCCTTCCATCAGCAAGGGCATTGAAGATGGAAACGTGGCTGGTCTTTCAGCATGACAATGATCCAAACACACTCCCGGGCAACGAAAGGAGTGGCTTCGTAAGAAGCATTTCAAGGTCCTGGAGTGGCCTAGCCAGTCTCCAGATCTCAACCCCATAGAAAATCTTTGGAGGGAGTTGAAAGTCYGTGTCCAGCAACAGCCCCAAAACATCACTGCTCTAGAGGAGATCTGCATGGAGGAATGGGCCAAAATACCAGCAACAGTGTGTGAAAACCTTGTGAAGACTTACAGAAAACGTTTGACCTCATTGCCAACAAAGGGTATATAACAAAGTATTGAGAAACTTTTGTTATTGACCAAATACTTATTTTCCACCATAATTTGCAAATAAATAAATTAAAAATCCTACAATGTGATTTTCTGGATTTTCTTTTCTCATTTTGTCTGTCATAGTTGAAGTGTACCTATGATGAAAATTACAGTTCTCTCTCATCTTTTTAAGTGGGAGAACTTGCACAATTGGTGGCTGACTAAATACTTTTTTGCCCCACTGTATATAGACATGACAAATACTTGATACAAGACAAGAAGATTGTGTCATAAAAGAAACAGTACAGTAATGTACAGACCATGTCAATTACCCACAATACTTTTAGATTTCATAATGTGAGGGGATTAAAGTACACTGTATGTTCAGAGAAAAAAGCTTTTCCTCTCCTCCGCTCATCCTTCTCCTCCCTTCTTCTTCAAGAGGCCATTAGGTCCTTACACTTCTTCTCCTCGTCTGTCTCTGCACTTTTCTCTTTTAAAAAGGCTTCAGCTCATTAACTTCATGGGCCGATCAATTAATCATTAGCAGTTAGCTAAAGATGTCCACTCTTGCTCTTTTACCCCAGCTACCCCACTGCACTTCTCTTGAACAATGATGTTTCAAACATTACGACGCCCCCGCCTTTATTTTCACTGCTGATCATTTTAATAAAGAGCATTTTAACCTGATGAATCAATATAATGAATGATTCAATGATAAATCACCTTGTTCAGGGAACATGTTTATGGGGCATTATAAGACTTCATAAGAAACTGCGTTCTGTGTTAGCCTACTTAAAGAAGTGCATGTAGCTGTGATAATACCTGTGACTTACAGCACTGTAAGCAGACGTGTCAGGCAGACTACGCCAAGTTAGAGACACACACAGCAACAAAGGAAATAGTGAAATGAGTGGGTAAGTGCTGTGAGAAAGCTACTCTTCATGTACATTAAAGTAGGCACCTCTCTACGATCAAAGGAAACCTCTTGATTTTGAAATGCTTTGATTAAACAAAGCACAAAGACTTTTGGTGTTGAATAATGCAGTAAACAGAAGTAGCTTACAGAGTACAGGCCAGTGTCACGGTGGTGTCCTTATTGGTTAGATGAGAAGCTCATAACAGATTAATCGTAATCCACCTGAGCTGGATAGATATCTCTAGAAAGAAGGTCAATGACCACTCACTGTTTGCTGTTCCTCAATGTGATATTTGGTAAACATTCCAGTATAAGATATTGTAATGTATGCATCATAATGCATTATACCTGGATGCTCTAAGTAAAGTTTCTTCCAACATGGACTGTATTTCTGACAAATTCACTGGTTGAAACGTTGAACTATGACTAGACTAAGCTTCATCAAAAATCMCATCTGGGAGCAGGAAAACAGTGAGCGGACATTTTCTCTCTTTTTTAAGTCAAGCGGAGGTGTCACGTCTCCTACCCATAATCCACCATCACGTCAGAGGGCTCTCTGGGGCTCTGTGACATTTTCACACATGGAGTCAAGGGTAAAGGGGAAAAAGTAGAAGAGACGAAAAGCAGAAGTCTGGTCGTTTGACATGTCCAACTTGTAGGGGACAGCCAGTAATGAGGCTGTAGTAGACTCAAGTCCCAGTATCAGAAAAAAGCCACTCTCCGTCACTCTTAACTTCAGATGTCACTCAGGGAGTCTCCATAGGGACAATCTTTAACTACTACCCCCTGGAGTGAGTCACCCATGACCTCACCTGCCCTCACAGTAGAACAGCCATGGCGTCATCAGTCTGTCAGGGAGACAGCAATGACATGATTGATGACATCAATGATGATTTAATTGATGACATTGTCTCGCATTCAGATCATGACTCAGCTATGATGTTACGGCCTTCTTCAAAGAGCTTACATAGGCTTCATGATACGAGTAGACACAGACAGCTTACCCCCAAATCCTAACCATGTCAAATCTTAGATCAGTGTGTAGGGGCAGCTTCATACAGCAGGGTGATGGATGCGTCACACTTATGCACAGATCTAGGATCAGCTAACCATCCCCGAATCCTAACTATAAGGGCCAAAACCACCAAACTGACACTAACACACAAACACACACAGGAAGARAGAAAGWGAGAGAGAGAGAGAGATATGAGGGGGAGGGGAGAGGAGTAGAAAGAGCGTAGAAGAGAGAGAGAGGTGAAGAGAGAGAGGGGGAGAAGCTCAGAGCAAAATAGAGAGATATAAAGAGAGAGAGATAGAGAGAGAGAGTTCTAACAGAGAGCTAGAGTTGGAGAGACACCTACAAGCTCAGAGATCCTCTCTCCTCTTTGCATCCTCTGCAGCAGCAGTGTCCCAGCCAGGTTGTGTTTCTGAACAGCAGTCAGTTGTTGCTCATTGAATGCTAAGTGACGGCTGTACTAGCATTTCCAAGCCTGTCAAACAGCAATGGGTGAATCTAACACGCAAAATAATAAATGCTGTCGCAGATAACTCTGCATCCGTCCTGTTTAAATTGAACAGGCGCTCCTGGTCCACTCACTGTCTGTCTGCTTAGGGATGTCTGTGCTTATTACAAAGGCAGTGTTACATTGGGAGGAATCAGAAGTGACTGTTTCGGATTGGAGGCTTTTGCTGGCTTCGCCTGTTTACTTCTTTGAGAGAGTTAGTAGGAAGAGGTAATGCTGGCTTTTTGTAGTACAGTACAGTATACTGTATGTGTGTGTGTGTGTGCACGCGTGTGTGTGTTCTGCATTAGCCTGCCCGTGGATGTTATCTGAGCGGCTGCTTTGCTTATATCAGCRTAGAGCCTGGATGGGGAATGCAGCATGGTAACCAGCTGGAGAACATCAAACCTCATTTACTGTTTCTACTCTGCAAAGGCTAATGGAGAGATGCATCCATCTGACCTATTCTAGTGGATGGGACAAAACCTGCACCTATCTCATCATCAGTAAATCTCTAGGCCTACAACAAAGCCTGATCCAAAGCACATTCAAGCTGGGATTCTGATCGTGCTTTGTCCGCTATGCACCTTTTCAAGGCAATGTTCCCATGTTCGTGAAGACCACATTCACCATAAACGCTGCTTATGTCGGCTCAATTGGAAAATACCTTTAAATGGTGCATAGCAGAGAAAGCACGATCAGATTGAATCCTGGCCTTACATTCATTCATTTAACATTTCAATTAATTCTAGTAAACCTAGAGCCTGGTCATGCATCTAAACCGCTGCTCTCTCCATAGTATAGTTTGAGTCAGCATGGTTGACCAGGCTTGGAAACAATGACCAGGCTTTGGTTCTTCTCCCCACACCAACACACTCAGGCCCACCTGCCTCCTGTCCACCTGCCTCCTGTCTCTGCTATGACAGCCCTGACCTTCATTGGCTAGGTTTAATCAATGTGCCCTAGGCAGAGCTTTGAAACGGACCATATGTGGTGTGTGTGCGTGTGTTAGAGAGAGAGCGAGAAATACAAAGAGAGAGAGACAAAGAGAGACAAGAACACAGACCAGCCCCTGTGACATTGTACACTTTGCTGAAAGCCAGACTTGGGCCAGGAGCGGATTGAAACAGGGCCCACCCAACAGAGCCAAAACAGACAACCCAGAAAAAGTCAATATATAAATCCCAAATGTGGCTCAATGGCCTGTGTGTACACTACCAGATGGACAGTGTCCGAAGTTCATCACAGTGACTTGGTTCTCCTGGGGATAAAGTTGCCAAAACAGACTAATTAACACTATCTGTGTCTTAAGAAAAACAGTTTTTAATAGGCTCGGGGACAGAGCAGTTAACGACTTTGTGAATGTGTATTTGCATGTGTGAGTTTGTGTTATATTAGCGTGTGTTTTTGTATGTGTTCAAATTTGAGAGGGAATGCATAATAAGTATGTTTGTGTAAGTATGGGAGTGTGTATAAGTGTGGGCATGAAATCATAACTGTGTATTTATGGGTGAGAGGGAGGGCCTCTAACCCTGGAGGTTGGGTTGAATGTATTAGAAGCTGATGAATGAATCTTTATAGTGGACTGCGCATTCTTCATGGTTGTACATTCATTCTTGTGACACGGAGAAACAACAGTCTTTCTGCCCTAGTCTGTTGTTCCAGTGACCAGACTGCTGTTGTTCCAGTGACCAGACTGCTGTTGTTCCAGTGACCAGACTGCTGTTGTTCCAGTGACCAGACTGCTGTTGTTCCAGTGACCAGACTTGCTGTTGTTCCGTGCCAGACTTGCGCAGACCAGACTGCTGTTGTTCCAGTGACCAGACTGCTGTTGTTCAGTGACCAGACTGCTGGTTGTTCGCAGTTGGAACCAGACTGCTGTTGTTCCAGTGACCAGACTGCTGTGTTCCAGTGACGCAGCTTGCTGTTGTCAGTGACCAGACTGCTGTTTCTGTGACCATGCTGTTGTTCCAGTGACCAGACTGCTGTTGTTCCCAGTGACCAGACTGCTGTTGTTCCAGTGACCAGACTGCTGTTGTTCCAGTGACCAGACTGCTGTTGTTCCAGTGACCAGACTGCTGTTGTTCCAGTGATAAACTGATACCCTGGGACATGGCACACATGCTTGGAGCGCTACAGGGCATCTACTGTACAGTACACACGGGCACGCACACATGACGTACACACATACACACAAAAGCACAAGGTCACCCACACACTCACCCACACGCATACACTTCATATGTGAGAGTTCTTATGGCATCAGTGGAAGAAAAAGAAAATTGCATTCCATTAACGCACATTTTACATCTAATCTCAAGACTGGAACTTTTGAAATGGGGTCAGAAAATATCGCATCAACACTAGAAGAAAATAGCACACTACTTTTGTATGGTCAGAATATGTGCACCAACTTTGGTACCTTTAACATTTCAAAGGAGTGAGTTAAGGGCCCTAAAGGGCTTTATGCCTAATCCAGCTCCATTTGTTTTTTTCCCGAATTCTGTTTTCTCCGTTTAGTTTTTCCCAGTTCTTTTTGTTTTCTTTCTGTTTGTAGAGAAGAAGAACTGGAATAAGATATAAGTGTCTGAGTCATTTCCGTGGTGCATCCACACACCACACTGTAGATCTGTGTGCTTCCCCTTTCCCTTTAGTTGGCACTGAGTCGACACCCCAACCATCTGGTCTTTTCACACACACACACACACACACACACACACAGACTTACACACACACACACACACAATCAGTATCCACAGCGAGCCATCACCCACAGCGCTGTGACCCGAAAGTGACCGTCAGACAAACACTATACACACGCACACCTACACACACCTACACACACCCAAGCATAGCAGCAACCCGCTGTGTGACCTGAGAGTGACCGTCATAAGCATGCTACACACACACACACAGTGCCATCACACACACACCATACTGTGACGTGACCTGCCAGTGACACGCAGATCACACACACATGGATACACACACCTACATACACAGAAACAACTGCATGCATATAGAAGAAGAACACATTAACATGTTTGCTCTCACATACCAAGAAACACACATATGTAAAGGATGTACACAAAACACGCACTGATAGAGTATAGATGCAGTGAGACTCGCACACGGAAACACACTTGCATGTACATTGTGATAGAAAAATTACGTATTTACCTGCTCTATTTGATATTAATGTTTAACGATTCATATTTAACTAATTGTAWGACATTTCTGTCCTACTAGTGTCTGTGTTTTTATGGTCACCACTCTAGTTCCCTGCAGCTAATCTGGGTGTATGGTCACTAGAGATGGCTGGAGCTGACAAATTAGTTAAAGACTGCATTACATAGACAAGAATATGTTTTACTATGGATAGCTTAGGAGTAGAACAATCCCAAAATCATCCTTCCAACTTGGAAACTAAGCCAGGGTGGGGTTAAGACAACAACCCCGGGCAAATAACGCCCGGATGAACCCAGAGTGGCTTATGATGCCCCTTGGTCTGCATGGGAGGGGTGGAACCAACMATGACAAAGCCTTCTTAGTGTCAGCTACATAAAGAACTCTGCATTTGTGTAAAGATTAGGTTACTCGGTCCAACACTGACCGTKTGTTGGGGTCGACCAGTCTCATTATTGCAGTAATTAATCAATATTAAATAAAGACGATTGTTTGAAGAAATGACAAAGTCTCTCTCAGTATGAATTTCCACGACAACATACTGCTATTTGTACCTTCGGTAACACTGTTTTTGGATAGTCCCAGATGGTTTGTAGATGTTCAGTAGATGTTAAATAACTGTCAACAACATTTCAACTAACTATCCTAACACTAGATCTAACCTTAATCCTTATCCTAACCCTAAACTTAACCCATACCCGATCCCTAACATGCGGACCACACCGCCTGTGTTGTGTGCGCGAGCATTGTAAAATGCATTTATACATACATGTTTTTCAATCATTTCWGCCAGCTAAACGTGCATGAATGTTTCATGTGTTTCGACCTGTCCCCAAATTAATATAGTAGGTTTAGAGTTGGTTTTGATATTTCAACCTGCGTGTCCTGATCGCGTCTGGTGTGAATGGACAAAATCAACATACACATGCGGAGCCTGGTCTAGTCAGCATGTACCCGTAACCTCAGCAAACAGTTGTTTATCAACATATAACGTGGTATGTTGATAGTATGACTGTCGGTAGATCATCTATATGGGACTATCCAAATAAAGTGTGACCATACCATCACACTTTAGAATTCATAGAAACAGAACACAAACAAACATATGGGCCAATGCATCAATGCATGGACATACAGACACACAGACACCATATAACCGTGTAACCGACGGTTATGGATGAAGACCGTCATGAAATAAACAAAAAACATCATAACCATAAAAAAAATGTTTTACTGAAGACGGGACGGCATTGCATTCGTGTGGTTGATTCCGTTTGTGCGGTAACATAGACTCTTAACATCTTGATGAAACTTTGTTGCTCCTTGGTGAAGCAAGCAATGTGTTGCAATAAACTAGTCTTCGGTTGCCTAGGCAACACCCCCCACTATACAGCCGCATCACACATAGAAATATAATGAATAGAATGGGCTTGGAACCTCTAACCCAGGCAATTTGACTGGTAAACTCATACGTACACTCGCAATGGCTGCCTGGTAATGTGATGCAATCACTTCCTGCTTCGCACCTACAGATGTGGGATCTTAATTTGATCCAGTTTGCTACAGCACGGAAATAATCCTGAAGGAACAGGAAATGTATTATTATGTGGATTATAATAAATTTAACATTTTTGTAGGATGTTGATAAAACATTTTTAAGGCAAAAATTTCGTCCGAAAAGTCCGAAATTTAAAAGTGGAAATTACAAAGGCCTTTTTAAAACTCAAATATACCACAAGTTTGCATTTCCTGCTTTGCAGGAAAATTCTCAGTAACAAAAGCATGATCAAATTAAGATCCTACAACTGTCACGTTCTGACCTTAGTTCCTTTTTTATGTCTTTGTGTTAGGTTAGTTGGGGTGGGTAGTCTATGTTCTTTTTTCTATGGTATTGTATTTCTGTGTTTGGCCTGGTATGGTTCTCAATCAGAGGCAGTGGTCGATCATTGTCTCTGATTGAGAATCATACTTAGGTAGCATGTTTTCCMCATTTTGGTTGTGGGTGTTTATTTTCTSTTTTAGTGTCTGTTCACCTTGCAGAACGGTTTCGTTTTCTCCTCGTTGTTACTTTTGTGTAGTGTTCAGTTTCAATTATATTATGACGAACACTTAACACGCTGCATTTTGGTCCTCTTCTCCTTCACCAGACGAGAATCGTTACAACAACTGTATGGGTACACTCGCAATGGCCGCCAGTCCACCCATTATGCCATCAGTGACTTGAATGGGATGCCCATTCTATTCATTCTATTTCTATGGCAGAAAAAATGTAGCACAAAAATATGATATTATTATTTTATTGTATTTTGGGGTATTTTAACAGTTAATGCAGAGACCATGGTCAATTGTCTGGTCAATTACCGTCATCCAAAATTACATGACTGTCACAGTCCTAACACACATATACACACACATCCTGAAAAACAGCAGGCACATACACTTGTGTGCACATTAAAACTTATAAGCACACATAAACACAACCACACACACCCTGACATAAACAAATCACACACACATATTATGAAGACCTGCACACACCTTTCCCCCGACTAGGACATATTTGAGTTTTTTCCTTGGCTCCGTCTCAGCGGTGCTAGATTAAATGCCATTCCCACTTTACCACAGATGGCTCCAAAATAAATCATATCACACATACACAAACACACAAACACATGCACACACACACACGTTTGCATGCATACACACACGTATGCATGCACACACACCCACACACACCGGTCAACACTGCTCCACACACACACTCACACACAAACGTAGTCTATCTCTCACCCTTTTACACATGCAAACACACACTAAAATACCTGTACGGTTGAGTGGGTCTGTTCTTTGTATTTCCATCACTGAATCGATGGTGGGTCTAAATGTATTATAGCTGGGCCGGGCCAGAGATGTTCCCCCTGGCTAGCTGCCCCTGGCTCTCCTGGCCGGGGCTATTGATCCAAGGTCCCAGACCCAATTGCTTTCACACTGAATTAAGGTGTTATGGGGCAGTTTGTGTATGTGTCTGTGTGTGTGTGCGTGCGTGTGTGTATAGAGACTGAGTGATAGGCTTTTCCGCACAGGAGCTTACAGCCTGCATGGTACCACCAGGACGGGGTCAGGCCAAGCACATTACTAATCACATTAATGCTCCCAGGTAATGTTGCACAAACACACACACACACACACACACACACACACACACACACACACACACACACACACACACACACACACACACACACGAAAACCCGCACACACCTACACAAACTATATTGCACGCACGCACGCACGCATGCACGCACGCACGCAAGACGCACACGCACACACACAGCTAACCTACAATCTTGCAGATCAAGGAGTGTAAGCTTAGATCAGTAGCGTAATCTCATTTGACCCCAGCATTAGTTACTGGGGCAACCACTTTCAGTTCAAAGATTCACTTGTACACATGGTAAATGTGTAAAAGTAAATGCTAAAAAGTGTATTGCTCCATGGCTCTGTAACGGTTCCGTAACCACAGACACTGGGAGATGGAAAGCAACTACAGGGTGATCATTTAATAATAATTACACATGAAACTAAACAAGAACAGCGTCTGGACAAGAGAAACAAAACAACATCAWTGCAGACACAGGAATGAAACTGAGGAAGTAACAGATTTAGGGGACGCAACCAATGATGTGATGGAGTCCATGTGAGTCCGATGAAGCGCTGGTGTGGAGTAACGATGGTGACAGGTGTGTGTAATGATGGGCAGCTTTGCCACCTCGAGCACCAGAGGAGGAGCGGGAGCAAACGTTACAGGCTCCAATATCAGAAAGACACACATACAGTATATGCTCTAGTAGCCCCACTATACTGGATTTTGATTGGAAATACATGAATTATCAACACAAACACTCTCTGTATGTCTCACAGCGAGATGGAAAATGTGCTATATTCGCGTAAAAAAGACGCAGCCATGCTGTTTAGCATCAAGTTTAATAACATAATGAATTGACATTTGCATTCCCATAATGCACTTTGACTTTTATTTGGTATGGCAACCTGAACGTACCAATATTGCTATTCACTGTACTATGCAATACTATAATTACCATGTAGTTATTATAGGCTAAAACACTACAGAAAAGGTTGTAACAAATGTAAAATAATGTGTAAGCCACTTCCCCTCCTTCCCATCCTTTTCCTTTCTGCTCCGCCTCCTCCTCTCCTTCCTCTCTCATCTTATGGCAGTGTTCCCCCTCTCCACGCCACAATTAGCCCTCAGCCCGGGTGCTCCAAATGGAGGGTAGGGGAATGAGGGGAGGAGTGGAGGTGTAGAGAGAAGGAAAAGGCCAGCCCCAGACAGCCTCTATTTTCAAGCAGATTTTTCCCTGTCAAATTACTCACATTCAAAACGTTTTCCTTTCCATTTTAAGATTAGGACTAGGAGGGGTGGGAGTCGGGGGTGGGGGGTTGAAGGAGGGCTAGAGGGACGGTCGGGAGGTGAAAGGGACCAGAAGGGAGAGGGGCCAGAAATGGGTTTAAAGGGTGTGTGGAGGGGTGGCCTTTAAGTGGACATGTTGGCGTTCTCAGGGGGTGCTAGTCATTCAGAAAGCATTGGGCTAYTGAGCAGCATATTGACTGGGAGGGTCAGAGAAGCAGTCTGCATTACTCTAATACATCTATTGTTACTCTGCTATACCGATGCTGGGTAGAACATAGGAGAGAGGGGGAAGACAGGGGAAATAGGGAAGAGATGAGGATGAGGAGAGGGAGAAGAGGAGGAGAAGGGGAGTGATACAAGATTTGCTAGTGTATTGTATGTCAAACAGTGGGTGAGAAACACACACACACACACACACACAGAGGTACTCTAAATCATGTTTGCAAGTGTGAGTCGTGTGACAGGACATCAGTAGGCTCAGCCAGATAAATATAAACTGAACAGATAAAGGTTAAGGTTAAGGTTAAGGTTAAGGTTAAGGTTAAGGTTAAGGTTAAGGTTAAGGTTAAGGTGTGTGTGTGTGTGTGTGTGTGTGTGTGTGTGTGTGTGTGTGTGTGTGTGTGTGTGTGTCAAATGGCCATCTAGGACTTAAATGAGTTAGACATCATTCTCCACTGATCTAACTATCCCTGGAGTAATACAATCTGATATTAATAAGACATCATTCTCCACTGTTCTAACTATCCCTGGAGTAATACAATCTGATATTATTCAGACATTATTATCCACTGCCAACCACTGATCTAACTACAGTAATACAATCTGATATTATTCAGACATTATTAAACCACTTGCCAACCACTGATCTAACTACAGTAATACAATCTGATATTATTCAGACATTATTATCCACTGCCAACCACTGATCTAACTACAGTAATACAATCTGATATGGCATGTCTCTCTCCTCTTTCAAAAATGACTGTTTTTAATCATTCAAATGATTCCACGCCTACAAAATGGCTTAAGGAAGACATGCCCATTATTTTTGGTCCGGTTGAAACTTTGCTAATTCATTTGTCTTTGTCAGAGAAATACAACTAAAAACTTTGTTTCTAGACAAAACCCATCCCTCACCAACAAGAGCGGCTGGTCAAAATCTAATAGGCTCCCTTACCATAATTTGGAAAGCATTTCTCTACACTCAGAAAAATAGTTCCAAACTGGTTATTTGGCTGTCCCCATAGGAAACCCTTTTTGGTTCCAGGTAGAACCCTCTTGGGTTCCATGTAAAACTCTCTGTGGAAAGGGTTCTTGAAAGGGTTCTTCTATGGAGACAGCCAAAGATCCGTTTTAGGTTCTAGATAGCACCTTTTTTTCTAAGAGTGTAGGCATCCACTCTGACAATGTAGCTACCTTCAGAACATTTCTGTCCACTCTCTCACTGCTTGTCAGACAGACAGAAGTGAAAGAGGTGTCAAATAGACTCTGACAGGTAAGAACAAAGTGTACTGGCCCTAACACAGAAGAATAGTCTGGTGTAAATCACCAGTAGAGAAAATAGGATGTCTGAGAGCATAGCAGACTTGATTAGGTTTTATCTGACAAACAGACAGACAGACAGACAGGAGCTCTCATTAAAGTTGTGTTGCCCCAACAGATGTAGCTTTGAAAGACAGACTTTCTGTTCCAAACACACACACACGCACACACACACACACACACACACACACACACACACACACACACACACACACACACTTTGACAGGCAGTCTTGCGGCTATGCTAATTCCTGTGTGCCCCTGATAAGATGCTGTCTCCCAGACAGTGTGGGAACCCTGTAAAAAAAGTCAGCACAAAGACAGTCAAAGACCACAAAGTGCTCAAAGTGAGGATCACTCCATCTCTCCCTCTGCTTTTCCTCCTCCTCTCCTCCTCATCCGCGCTCAGAGTCAAGGCAATTCAACATTCCAACCGTCTCTTTTCCGGCGGGAGTTCTTTGAAGGCGGCCCCAGCACGGGGTCCTTGGAACAGGGCTCTGGTCAATTGTATAACATTGGGTCGTGAATGGCCGTTTCAGCTTCATACGCCAGTTGTCTGTGTGTGTGTGTGTGTGTTTGCGCTTCTGTTCGGTCTGTCTGTCTGTCTGTCTGTCTGTCTGTCTGTCTGTCTGTCTGTCTGTCTTTCTACCTCCTCCACTGAATCCACTCTTAAGTGAATACTAAAGATATACTCATTCTCCATTAAAAAAACAGTGTGCCGTCACCCTGAAAGCTAAGGGCCAGGTTTACTGTCAACAGGATTGTGCAATTACACAGCCTAACCACATACACATAGTTAGCACTTTCTGCTTGAGGAGAAGGCACCTTAATTGCTGTATAATTACATATTGTATCACATTACATAGAGGGTTGAGATTGTGTTAGATATGACTCCGACAATTAGTGTAGGGGGTACAAGTTGGTCCGGGATTACGGTCGGTGTCATGACATGAATTATACGGATGTAATTCTTCACTATGTGGGTAATCACACAGGCTAAAGGAGCATGAAGTAGAACTATGGTGAAGCCTGTAGAGCTGTAGCCTACATGGGAATTACAGCAAACACAATTACATGCGGAAATTGAGCACATGTAAAGTTCAAACTGTGGTGATTGGGAGTGTGTGTGTGTGTGCCTGTGTGGTGTGTGGCGTGTGTGTGTGTGTGTCCTGTGAAACAACTAGATAACACCCCCAACAGCCCCTCAGTAGCCTCTGTAGACCAGGCTAGAGAAGATTCATGACTACAAGACTTAGTGACTTACAGACCTACTTCCTAAGCCAAAGGGAAATTAGCTCCACTCAGGGCTAATATAACATATTGGCTTAGTAACAGGAAGTGGGGTGAATTTGAGWAGAGGGAATATTGATAGAGACGGTTGAAAGGTAAAGGGAGAGAGGGTAAGGTCTCTCTCTGTGGCCCCTCTACAGGCCCTCTTCATCCTGGGTCTTTGTGTTATGCCAACAGGGGTGACAACAGGGGTGACACCGGGGGCGACAACGAGGGCGCTGGAGGCAAAGTGACCAGAGCCCCTGCCATCTGGAGCAGCTTTGGGGTCCTTTGCGTCCCCATGTCCACCCACCCCTGCCCCCTCTCTCTCTCTGACTGGCCCCTTGAGCCATTATCCCCCATACAGCACACAGTTACCGTCGGCTAATTAGGAGTAGCAGGACAGGGACACCGGGAGAGGGATGGGACAAGGCCATGGACATAGAGAGAGGGGTTAGAAAGAGAGGTAAGAGTGAGAAAGAGTAAGAGTAAGGGGCTAAGAGAGTGTGCCAGTGTGCCATCACAGCAGCASGATTTGTGACCCGTTGCCACAAGAAAAGGTCAACCAGTGAAGAACAAACACCATTGTAAATACAACCCATTTTTATACTTGTTAATTTTCCCTTTTGTACTTTAACCATTTGTACATTGTTACAACACTGTATTTAAATATACATAATATGACATTTGTAATGTCTTTATTCTTTTGGAACTTCTGTGAGTGTAATGTTTACTGTTMATTTTTATTGTTTATTTCACTTTTGTATATTATCTACCTCATTTGCTTTGGCAATGTTAACATATGTTTCCCATGCCAATAAAGCCCCTTGAATTGAATTGAGTGTAAGATGTGAAAAGAGGAATGAGAGTAAGAGACCAGGGAGTAAATTGCAAAATAGTTGGGAAGAGATTTGATGTACCCATTCCATGGCACATGGTTTATGAATTGATACGCAAAACAACGCCGGAATCAAAACTTCAAATTTTTCAATTTAAATTACGATACACAATTCTTGCAACCAATATAATGTTATACAGTGGGGCAAAAAAGTATTTAGTCAGCCAACAATTGTGCAAGTTCTCCCACTTAAAAAGATGAGAGGCCTGTAATTTTCATCAWAGGTAAACTTCAACTATGACAGACAAAATGAGAAAAAATATTCCAGAAAATCACATTGTAGGATTTTTAATTTATTTATTTGCAAATTATGGTGGAAAATAAGTATTTGGTCAATAACAAAAGTTTCTCAATACTTTGTTATATACCCTTTGTTGGCAATGAGGTCAAATGTTTTCTGTAAGTCTTCACAAGGTTTTCACACACTGTTGCTGGTATTTTGGCCCATTCCTCCATGCAGATCCTCTCGAGAGTGATGTTTTGGGGCTGTTGCTGGACACGGACTTTCAACTCCCTCCAAAGTTTCTATGGGGTTGAGATCTGGAGACTGGCTAGGCCACTCCAGGACCTTGAAATGCTTCTTACGAAGCCACTCCTTTGTTGCCCGGGCAGTGTGTTTGGGATCATTGTCATGCTGAAAGACCCAGCCACGTTCATCTTCAATGCCTCTTGCTGATGGAAGGAGGTTTTCACTCAAAATCTCACGATACATGGCATTCATTCTTTCCTTTACACGGATCAGTCGTTCGGTCCCTTTGCAGAAAACAGCCCAAAGCATGATGTTTCCACCCATGCTTCACAGTAGGTATGGTGTTTCTTTGGATGCAACTCAGCATTCTTTGTCCTCCAAGCACGACGAGTTGAGTTTTTACCAAAAAGTTATATTTTGGTTTCATCTGACCATATGAATTCTCCAATCTTCTTCTGGATTCATCCAAATGCTATCTAGCAAACTTCAGACGGGCCTGGACATGTACTGGCTTAAGCAGGGGGGGACACGTCTTGCAACTGCAAGATTTGAGTCCTGGCGTGTGTGTGTGTACTGATGGTAGGCTTTGTACTTTGGTCCCAGCTCTCTGCAGGTCATTCACTAGTCCTGTGTGGTTTCTGGATTTTGCTCACGTTATTGTGTATTTTGACCCACGTGGTGAGATCTTGCGTGGAGCCAGATCGAGGGAGATAATCAGTGGTCTTGTATGTCTTCCATTTCCTAATAATTGCTCCACAGTTGATTTCTTCAAACCAAGCTGTTACCTATTGCAGATTCAGTCTTCCCAGCCTGGTGCAGGTCTCATTTTGTTTCTGGTGTCCTTGGACAGCTCTTTGGTCTTGGCCATAGTGGAGTTTGGAGTGTACTGTTTGAGGTTGTGGACAGGTTCTTTTATCTGATAAATCAAGTACAGGTGCAATTAATACAGGTAACGAGTGGAGGACGAGGAGCCTCTTAAAGAAGAAGTTACGGGTCTGTGAGAGCCAGAAATCTTGCTTGTTTGTAGGTGACAAATACTTATTTTCCACCATAATTGCAAATAAATTCATTAAAAATCCTACAATGTGATTTTCTGGATTTTTTTTTCTCATTAGTCTGTCATATGTGAAGTGTACCTATGATGAAAATTACAGGCCTCTCATCTTTTTAAGTGGAGAACTTGCACAATTGGTGGCTGACTTAATATTTTTTGCCCCACTGTATATAGGGGATACAATCTTCCCAGCTCTGCAGATTTTGCTGTGAGGATGCAGAGTCATTAGATAATTTATTTTGGTATTGGCTATATGTAGCTCGTTTTTAGTCACAGGTCCAGGAATGGCTGAATAATTGCAACATTTGCCTAGAACTAACGCTGCAGATAGCAATACTGGGTGATTTGAAAAGCCATAGTCAATCAATCAATAATCGAATTATTATTTTTACAAAAATGTTTATTTTTAATTCACAATCTGTAGAAGCTATGAGAATAGAAAGGTTCAGTACTTTTGTGAAGCATCACAGCACAGATGAAAAATATATGGCAAATAGAAATCCCAAATGGATGGTGTTAAGGACAACGAGACGAAACGAGGTACGGCAGGGTTTGATAAGCTCTGCAAGATTAAACCTCTCTACCACGATATCGTTGAGGCATGCAAGACATATTTTCACCCCGCCCAGAACCTTTCCATAGATGAGAGAATGGTAGCCTCAAAGGCCAGAATTGGCCTAAAACAGTACATGCGTAACAAACCGACAAAATGGGGTTACAAGCTGTTTGTTTTGGCCGATTCTGCGTGTGCATACAMGTGCAATTTTTTTGTCTATGAGGGGAAGAACACTTGTGCGAGCGGTAAGGGACTCAGTTATGACTCTGATGCAGTTATTAGATTTCCAGCTGCTGGGGAAGGGCTACAAACTATTTGTARACAACTTCTACACAAGCCCTACCCTGTTCACAGACCTGAGGAAGCTGGAGATGTGGGCCTGTGGCACCATTCGGATCAACAGAGTGGGCTTTCCAAAAACCAGGGTGAACGACATGCCTAAGCGGGCTGAGCGGGGTACCATGAGATGGATCCGTGAAGATGGTTTGCTCTTTGTGAAGTGGATGGACACGAGAGAAGTAGTCATGTGCTCCACTATTCCTTCGGTGGGGATCACGTTGTTCGACGTTTGAAAGGTCCTACAGGCGCTTGGACCACCAGAAATGTCCCCATTCCAGCTGCTGTGAAGGATTACAATAAGAGCATGGGAGGTGTAGACCTATCGGATGCGCTGATAGGATACTACAATGTTCTTCACAAAACCATGAAATGGTACAAAACTTTGTTTTATCATTTTATTGACATTGCTGTGGTGAATTCCTTCATCCTCCAGAAGGAAATGGCCAAGAACTGTGGACAGCCCCCCATCTCACAGCTAGCCTTTAGGGAGCAGCTCATCCAGGAGCTTGCTAACTACAGCAAGAACACTGTAGCACCTTCTGTCCCCTCTACCTCTGTCCCTTCTGCTCCAACCAGCGGTACGCACATGCTGAAGTTCACCATTGCAGGCAGGGATGTGCCTCAGGGAAAAAGGGGCTCAGTAGGGCAGCTTCGTTGTGCACTGTGCCATAAGAAGYCCCCTGTCACCTGCACCACCTGTGCTGTGACCTCTGTTTCACACCAGAGAGAGACTGCTATGGGATATGGTATCAGGAGCGCAACATTGTGTAGAGGACTGAGAGTCTTCACATGATTGAACATTGAAGTGTAAATAGTTACCCTTGTTATTTTTTTTTATTTTTTTTTAATATTCATGATTTTTTTCTTGAATTTTTCAAATATATATTTTTGGGGGTATGTTAGAATAATTGTTTTGTATTTTGTATATAGTTATTTAGTTACCCCATTATTTCTATCTCTACTTTTTCTATCTCTACTATCTCTACTCTACTTTTTTTTTTACTTGCTATATTGTATTTACTTCGCCACCATGGCCTTTTTATATTTTTATTTATTTATATATATATTTTGTTTGCCTTCCCTCCCTTTCACTCACTTGCTCATATTGTATATAGACTTATTTTTCACTGTATTATTGACTGTATGTTTGTTTTACTCCATGTGTAACTATGTGTTGTTGTATTGTCGAACTGCTTTGCTTTATCTTGGCCAGGTCGCAATTGTAAATGAGACGTGTTCTCAATTTGCCTACTGGTTAAATAAAGGTGAAATTAAAAAAAATATATAATAATATAATTGTATCATTGTACCAATTCGGCCACTGGGTACATTTGGGAAACGTGCGAGGGACACCTGGTTGACTTCATGCTCAATGGCATGTACCTCACTCATTCCTGAAGGTATCCATCTGAAACTTTGGTCAAATACTGTTGCCTACTTATGTTCTGATTTGAAATGATCCCAGTATCATAATGAATGTTTGCCTTTCTTGTTGATTTTTAAAGATGCAACAACAGTAAATAACAAAAAACGTCTGTTGATTTCCTTGTATTTTCTTACCAGATCTATTGTGTTATATTCTCCTACATTCAATTCACATTTCACAAACTTCAGAATGTTTCTTTCAAATGATACCAAGAATATGCATATCCTTCCTTCTAGGCCTGAGCTACAAGCAGTTAGATTAGGGTATGTTTTCAGGCGGAAATTGAGAAAGGGGGGGGGCTATCACAAACAGGTTAAGCGATAGGTGGGAGAGGTTGAATGGAGCTGAAGGGTGGGACTAATAACAAGATAACCAATGTAAAACATACGGGGTCTGTAAAATGTACATATGTTCAGAAATCTTGTGAAATAGCACAGKTAAAAATARAAATMAAACTGGATGGACATCAGAAATAGAGGAAGGACTTAAAAACAAACAAAATACAACTATTGTAAAATAGATTGTGTCTGTATAATGTGTATAAGATGTATAAACTGAAGGTAGAAGCCTAAGTGTTATTGTTTATTAGTTTACTCCAATTGGGGGAAGGGTGGTAGGGTTTGCGGGGGAATAATAAAGGTATATTCWAAAAAAAAGTATGTATATATCTGTATATGTACGCATATGTGTATTACGTGTACAGTTGACGTCGGATGTTTACATACACCTTAGCCAAATACATTTAAACTCAGTTTTTCACAATTCCTGACATTTAATCCTAGTAAAAATTCCCTGTTTTAGGTCAGTTAGGATCACCACTTTATTTTAAGAATGTGAAATGTCAGAATAATAGTACAGAGAAACATTTCTTTCAGCTTTATTTCTTTCATCACATTCCCAGTGAGTCAGAAGTTTACATACACTCAATTCGTATTTGGTAGCATTGCCTTTAAATTGTTTAACTTGGGTCAAACGTGTCGGGTAGCCTTCCACAAWAAATTGGGTGAATTTTGGCCCATTCCTYTGACAGGGCTGGTGTAACTGAGTCAGGTTTTAGGCCTCCTTGCACACTTTTTCAGTTCTGCCCACAAATCTTCTATTGGATTAAGGTCAGGGCTTTGTGATGGGCACTCCAATACCTTGACTTTGTTGTCCTTAAGCAGTTTTGCCACAACTTTGGAAGTATGCTTTGGGTCATTGTCCATTTGGAAGACCCATTTGCGACCAAGCTTTAACTTCCTGACTGATGTCTTGAGATGTTGCTTCAATATATCCACATAATTTTCCTACCTCATGATGCCATCTATTTTGTGAAGTGCACCAGTCCCTACTGCAGGAAAGCACCCTCACAACATGATGCTGCCACCCCCCGTGCTTCAAGGTTGGGATGGTGTTCTTCGGCTTACAAGCCTCGCCCTTTTTCCTCCAAACATAACGATGGTCATTATGGCCAAACAGTTCTATTTTTGTTTCATCAGACCAGAGGACATTTCTGCAAAAAGTACGCTCTTTGKCCCCATGTGCAGTTGCAAACCGTAGTCTGGCTTTTTTATGGTGGTTTTGGAGCAGTGGCTTCTTCCATGCTGAGCGGCCTTTCAGGTTATGTCGATATAGGCCTATTTTTACTGTGGATATAGATACTTTTGTACCTGTTTCCTTCAGCATCTTCACAAGGTCCTTTGCTGTTGTTCTGGAATTGATTTGCACTTTTCGCACCAAAGTACGTTCATCTCTAGGAGACAGAACGCGTCTATGACGGCTGCGTGGTCCCATGGTGTTTAGACTTTCGTACTATTGTTTGTACAGAGGAACTTGGTACCTTCAGKCATTTGGAAATTGCTGCCAAGGATGAACCAGACTTGTGGAGGTCTACAATTTTCTTTCTGAGGTCTTGGCTGATTTCTTTTGATTTTCCCATTATGTCAAGCAAAGAGGCACTGAGTTTGAAGGTAGGCTTTGAAATATATCCACAGGTACACCTCCAATTGACTCAAATTATGTAAATTAACCTATCWRAAGCTTCTAAAGCCATGACATCATTTTATGGAATTTTCCAAGCAGTTTAAAGGCACAGTCAACTTAGTGTATGTAAACTTCTGACCCACTGGAAGTGTGATATAGTGAATTATAAGTGAAATAATCTGTCTGTAAACAATTGTTGGAAAAATTACTTGTGTCATGCACAAAGTAGATGTCCTAACCGACTTGCCAAAACCATAGTTTGTTAACAAGAAATGTGTGGAGTGGTTGAAAAACGAGTTTTAATGACTCCAACCTAAGTGTATGTAAACTTCCCACTTCAACTGTGTATATTTACCAAAAAAAGGTATAAGGGATTAGAAATGATGCAGACAATTACATTGATGGAAGCAATAATCTTTTCAACAATTAGTCAAGTTGAGAACAGACTCTAGACCAAGTGAGAAGCTTTAAAAACAGGGGGAAAAGTGAAGCCTTTGTGCTGAGTCAATCAAAGGGATGATGATTGCAGAGGGACATTGGGATGGACTAGTCAAAAATATTGGCTCAGTTAGACAGGGAGAGAGCGCAGGAGTAGGGTCTGGGTATGTATGGGAAACGGGTCTAACTAAGTGGGGGTCAAGTTTTAGCTTCCGCAAGGTTCATGAACTATGTGGCGTCTTGAGAAAGTTGGATGAGGCGAGTAGAATTGAAAGAAGAAGAGGGAGAGTGAAAAGGTAACCGTATWGAGATGAATAAATGGAAGTTAGGGAGTCAGATAAGAAGAGGGGAAACATGACAGAGAAAAGGAGAGTGAGAGAGTGAAAGAACTGACAGAGGAGGATCTGTCTATCCATAGAGTATGACAACAACTCCATATGTGGTTTCTCTTTATTGTGTCGAGTGGAGGTGCAGGATTCATGTGTGCATCATTAGAGACTGACCCTGCATTAGTGAGCTGTGTGTGCACGTGTGTGTATGTGTGTGTGTGTGGGGGGGGGGTCATTATAATGTGTGGTCCCAGTCTATGTCTGGGGCTCTATTCTCTTGCTTTGTTTGGGACACACTGCTGCCCTCCGCGATTCCTCTATTCAGCCTATTGAGGGCCTTTTGTTTCTTTCAGTCTTTCTCTCCTTTTATTCTCTCTTCCGTCCTTTCTCTCTCTTTCTCCCGCTCTCCCATTTTTCCGTGTCGCCATGGCCTTTCTGTAGCCCAGTAATGGGGAGAGTACAGGAAGAGTCAGAAGGCTTTATAATTGGGTTTAAAGGTGGCCTGGCTGAGAGCAGAGACCCCTGTTAAAAGCATACTGTACACACAGAGAGAGATAGAGAGAGAGAGAGAGTGCGCAGTGTGAAAGTCCATGTGCAGCAACACAGAAAAGGGTGTTCAAAATCAGACACTGAATGTGTGTGTGTGTGTGTGGGGGGGGGGGCTTGATTCTCAATCTGTTTTTTGTTTCTCCAAATGTGAGTAGTTTCAGGAAACTAGGCGATTGTCGCGTGTCACTACTTCACAGGAGAACCATTTGAACGTAATTTTTTTGTTAATCAAAATGCCTTCTGGAACATGTGAACTTTCATGTGCCTTAATAACAAACTTGTAAGCCAAGTTTGTCTGGATTTAGCTTAAATTCACACAACTTTTAACAAATATGATTTAAAAACAGGGGCATTGACATTTAAACACAAATTCCCTTATTTTATGAGCAGCTTAGCATGTTTAGGTAATCCTTTCTAAAGCCTCTTTTTTGAAAGATATCATGAATAACTGCAAAAGTGTTGCTAAAGCTCTCCACTTTCTGGAGGACCGAGTTTTGAAATCAGTGGGATGCCCAGTGGAAGCAGAGTATGATAGATAAGGAGATGGAGACCATTCAGGCATTTGATTGCACATTTGGAAGAAGTCAAAAAGAGAACACTGTTGTATAAAACAGGCTGTTGAATAAAAGGCTGTTGTATAAAACATCTGTCTCCGGATTACATCTTCAAACTAAGGGCAACCATGGCATCAGTGACAGAGAGGGAGAAGCATCCATCCATGTATACAGGTCAGAGTCTAACTAGCTACATTTTCAGATATTATACGTTTCTAATTTTGTCAGAATGTTGTTTTCATTGCAAGTTAAAGCGTACTGTTGCCTAGCCAGCGAATGTTAACTGGCTGGCTCAGTAGCGTTACGTGTATGATCTGTGTAGTAATATTATTCATATCTCAGAACCACTTAAATTGTTAGTTATAGCCTAATGTTAGCTAGCTAGCTAACAATGAACCTAGCTAGTTGGTTAGCTTTAGCTACCTGTAGATTCATGCAGGGTAGTAACACTAGGAGTTGGGATTATGGTTAATTGTTTAGCTATCTAGCTAGCTACATGTCTTATTAACAAAACACTCCCCTATGCAAGTAATAATTTCACTGTACCATTTACACCGTCTGTATCCTGTGCATGTGACAAATAAACTTTGATTTTATTTGATATAATGTGGGTTTACCAGAGACGGTAATGTGAAGAGCAACATGACCTGCACCAAAATCAGATTAGGACATAACGTTAGGCCAACGAGACAGTGTTCTAAAGTTCTAAACGCCCTGCTTGTATTTCATCACATTAGCTCACCATTAACTTGTTAATAATGACGTTGTTCATTTTCCTGTAATAATGAAATAATGAAAGTTACTTTTAGTTGCCTGGTTTGCTACTTTAACAAATACTACATTTATTTTTCAACAGATGGGTTTATTGGTGTAAAAATACACCAGTTATGCTATTTTGGACCACCATACTGCTGATGTTATGCAGCCTGTTGTTTTTGTGTTGTACTTTTTCATGACGACAATGACAAGTTTGATATCGGACGACAATAGAATGTTCATGATGTCACTGTGACAACTGAATACAGACATGTCAATAGACATAGTATAAACCTGCCTTTAGTCTTGAAATCTTTGGTTGTACACTACCAATCAATCAATCAATCAATTTTATTTTATATAGCCCTTCGTACATCAGCTAATATCATCAGCTAATATCTCGAAGTGCTGTACAGACACCCAGCCTAAAACCCCAAACAGCTAGTAATGCAGGTGTAGAAGCACCATACTCACTGTTTAGCACATTGCCTCACGTGTGAATCCGTAAAGAGATGGGCTTAAGAGGGTGTGAATGATGATAAATGGGTGTAGACAAAGAAGAACTCTGGATACCAAAATATTCAAGGTCTATTTTCTCAAAAGTGGGGTTACAAGTTTATCAACTTTTAAATATAATTAATTTCCCATTGTTCCTCGACTGTAGTGTATGATATACAATTTTCTAGCTCTAGTCTCTACTTTAGTCAATTTTCTAGCTCTAGTCTCTAGTCTCTACTTTTATCCAATGTAAAAAACACAATTGAAAATGTTGCTACATAAGACCGAATTGAGCCGTCGGTCACAAGTGTGACTTGTTTCAGGAAACGTCACTAATGTCGCACGTCACTACTTCACTGGAGAGGCATTTAAACGTAAACATTTATTTGGCAGAAATGCCTTTTGGAAATTGTGAACTTTCATGTTCCATAATAACAAACTTGTATTTCACCCATAAATATAAATACAATTGTTAAATTACGAGCCTTGTTGGTTTAGCCACGGAAAAAGTGAGGAACCTTCCCGCTAGCAATGATTGGCTGAGATAATGGATGGGCTGGACAAGCCGGGAGATGAGKTTGGATTGGTCTGCCATGTAGCCTGCTTCTGTCTATAATGTGAGCTGCTCAGTGTGTTTTGATAGTCCTTTCTACCGCGCTGTTTTCGAAAGATGTGACTCACCACCTGGATTCGGTCTTGTAGCAACATTTGAATTTCTGTTTTTTACATTGGATAMAAGTAGAGACTCAGAGCTACAAAATGGTATATCATACACTGCATTCGAGGAAACAATGGGAAAGTAATTCTGTTTTGAATGTTGATCAACTTGTAAACTCACTTTTGAGAAAACCATCTTTCAATGTTTTGGTACAACTGTTGGAGAGCCCTTCTTTGTCTACACCCAATCAGCATTGTTCACACCCTCTTAAGCCTTAGCCCCACCCATCTCTTTAAGGATTGATCCGAGCGTTCTGTTCTAACTTGCCAGCTACTTCCAGACATCTAAGAGAAAGAGAACAGCTCACTGAACATTACTCGCCCTAGCAGAGCCGGTTAGGCTGTTACAGTATGTTATCCAGAGTGTTGGTGACTTCAACTGTGCTGTCAGATTGTCCATTCTTTAATTCAGAGCGTTTCGCATTCAAGGAGTAGAGATGTCCGAAAGCTCTGACCTCACAACGACAGTCAAGCACCCAAGCTAATTGGCTAGCTACTTCCAGACACATAATGAGAGAACACCGCACACTGAACATTTTACTCCCCCTAGCAGAGCTGGTTAGGCCGTTTTCATGTTATCCAGAGCTTTGGTGACTGTAACAGT
This sequence comes from Salvelinus sp. IW2-2015, assembly GCF_002910315.2. Lineage (NCBI taxonomy): Eukaryota > Metazoa > Chordata > Actinopteri > Salmoniformes > Salmonidae > Salvelinus > Salvelinus sp. IW2-2015. The sequence continues at coordinate 26,368,616 of NC_036859.1, forward strand.
GCTGCTGGCAACAATTGAATTATGCTTTGTTGCCGACGTTTACTGACACCGGACATATTCAACGCGCGTTGAGCGTAAACAAATTGAGCAGTTATTCTGCGCTCTGGCACACTAAAACGAGAGTATTTTGTTAAGAAATGTAGCTAGATAGCTAGCTAGGTAAACAATGAATCCTAAAGCATGACGTAATGTTAGTTAGTGAGCCAGCCAGCTAACARAACACTCACATGAAATGAAAATACTTTGTCAAAGTGGAGWATTTGTTAAGACATGTAGCTAGCTAGCTAAGTAGCTAAACCATGGACCAAAATCATAACTCATGCTGCTACTACCCTGCATGAATCTGGAGGTAGCTAACCAACCAGTTTATATGGCTATAACTAGTCAAGCAAATGTGTCTGAGGTACGAGGAATAAGATCATACACATAATGTTAGCCAGCAACCCACCCAGCTAACGTTAGCTAGCTAACAGTACACTTGAAATTAAATCACTTTGTCAAAATTAGAAACGTGTAATATCTGGAAATGTAGCTAGCTAGACTATCTTACCAGTATACATCCTGTCTGATTCCATGCACGATGTAATCCAGACTGGTGTTTTCTCCATTTCCTTAGCTATCATACTCGAATTCCACTGATTTCAAAACTCGGTCCTCCATAAAGTGGTGAGCATACACAGCGAGCCAGCCAGCTAACGTTAGCTAGCTAACAGTACACTTTAACTTCACGTTAGGTTTATGCAGTTTTACGACACAATAAAAAAAAAATGAAAAGCCGCGTTTGACATGATTACCTAGACATACCGACCAGCTCCAATAGACAGACGCATGCTATATGGCCGACCGATCTCTCGGCATGTCCAGCCCACTCATTATCTCAGCCAATCATGGCTAGCGGGAAGGTTGCTCACTTTTTCTGTKGCTAAACCAACTAGGCTCGTAATTTAACAATTTTATTCGTATTGTGGCAAACCTCTTCAAGGTTATGAGCGTTTGTCACAAATTAAGTGGGAAACTGTCACCAAATTACCCCAGAATGAGAGTTCTTTCGAACAGGACAGTACCTGTGTGTTTGTTTCTCCGTCCTGGTCCACCCAGGTCGTAGGCAAGGTCAAGGATAGCAGGGTTCGGTACACGAATCGGGTTCTCGTTAGGTCCAGGTCCAAACGCCACAGTAGTCCAAAACAGTCCAGCTCATACACGGTAATCCAGCCACATCTATTGTCTTTTCTCTACGGTTCATAGATCCTTCCAGCCCTCTCTTCCTCTTCCTGGTTTTTCTTGACCCTTTATCTGTGTGTCGGCTCCACTTCTGAGGGTTCCCCTTGCTTCTGGGACTTGCTTCTGGCAGTCGCCATTTTGTGATCTGTAGTTCTGATCGGGGTGGCCATTTTTGTGATCGGGCAGAGCCCGTTTATTAGTTCTGCTCTCACATATCTGCCATTTATCACTCGACCCCCTTCTTTGCCACAGTATTTACAGATGGCATACAAGTTTGATATTAAGGCACATGAAAGTTCACATGTTCGAGAAGGCATTTTGATAAAAATAAAAAATTTACGTACAAACAGCTCTCCTGTGATGTCGTGACTTGCGACATACGCCTAGTTTCCTGGAATTGGGCTTTTTTGCCTTTGTGCAGATTGCATGTTCATTTTCGATTACAGTGATCCTCGCCACTTCGCGATTCACTTATCTCGGTATCGCTATTCGCGGATTTTCATAATGCCATGTTTTTTTTTTTTTGGTGCATTGTGCCTGCATTCTGATTCGCTAAAAACTCACTGCCGCTTCTTGTATCAAAACATGCTACGAATTGTGCTATCATTTTGTGTCGTCTCGTGCAGTTATGTGGTACGTACATAAAAACAGCTTGGCAAATTTACATTAAGTTGGCCAAATTATCTTGTAATTTCGAACATTCTCCTAAACCATAATAACCACTGCCAGAGCGGCTAGTCAGGATGCAGCGGGCCCAGTCTGAAGAGCAGTGAAACGGCCTAACACGTGGTCACTGTATTTGTATACATTAATAGTTGCTATCTGTAAAAAAAAAAAAAAAATCTATTTCGCGGATTTCACTTATCGCGGGTCCATTTTCGGAAACGTAACCCCCACGCGATTAAACGAGGGGATTAGCTGTATTTGAAAATGATTATTTTTTTCAAAGTAAATCTCTTTTTCAAACAAGCATTGCAGAGCTGGCTACAATTTCAATTTCATCCCCCTGAAAAGATAGAACAAATATTTCAACAAATATTATGGCTGAACTCAAATGTGCTGGTTGATAAAATATGTGTATTTATGGGAACGGTGCTTGAAAAGGGTATTTTGTTCTTAAATKATATTGTAATTTGGAATGGTAGAGTTCATGGAGTTATCAGATTTGTATGGGAAGGTCTGCTCAATCCAAGAGTACAACCAATTGATTACAGCATTACCCCAAAAATGGAGGAGGCAGGTGGCAGCGGGAGGAGGTAGGGAACTAGTTTGTCTGCCCAATATAAAGGCTCAAAACTGGTGGAGGAATAAAAATAGCATAAATGGGAAAGTATACCAGTTTCATTTGAGGACCAGGATGTTGAAAACTGTGCCATACAGATTGCAAAATAGTTGGGAAGAGATTTTTGATGTTCCATGGTTGATATATAAAACATCGCAAGATTCAATACTTCGTGCTTTTCAGCTAAAATTATTGTATAGAATTCTTGCCACCAACAAAATGTTGAATATTTGGGGCATAAAATCATCGAAGCTCTGCAGATTTTGTTGTGAGGATACAGAATCAATAGACCATTTATTTTTGGTATTGCCCTCAGGTAGCCTGTTTCTGGTCTCAGGTTTAGGAATGGTTGAAAACGCATAGCATTGATCTAAAATTGATCTAAAATTGACCCTAGAAATAGTACTGTTAGGAGATCTGGAGAGACTGTCAGTCAATTACTAATATACTAATACTCTTAGTAAAAGTATTTCTCTTCAACTCGCAATATGTGGATTCTATTCGATTCGATAGATTGAAATTGCACGTTAAACAACACAGCATAGTTGAAAGATATGTGTTGCGTAGAAACCCGAAGTGGGTGGCCAGCAGAGATAGATGGGATGGACTGAGGGAGGCTAATGAGGATGAGCCACACGTGGTCCCGTGTGGCTCAGTTGGTAGAGCATGGCGCTTGTAACGCCAGGGTTGTGGGTTCATTCCCCACGGGGGGACCAGGATGAAAATGTATGAACTTTCCAATTTGTAAGTCGCTCTGGATAAGAGCGTCAGCTAAATGACTGTAAATGTAAAATGTCGTGCAGGTGTTTGTACACATGCATATACACACACTCTCATTCAAATAAACGCATACAAGAACACACACATACATGTAATAATGCCAGACATGCACACAAACATATACAGTTGGCATTGCTGTTATGATTTTAGTTGTCCTTGATGTCCTTACATTTATTTTGCATTGTTGTTTGCTGTTTTCTTCTGTCTTTTCCTGAGTTTGCAGTGGTCTTAATAGATGTGTATCTATTTTATTTAATTTAGTCTAGATTGTGGTTAACTATGAAGGGGGGAGGTTATAAGTATTTTTTTTGCTTTTTATGTGATGCTTTTTTTTTGACTAAGATGAGTGGATGGAAGTTTTATAGATGAGAAAGAGAGGGGTGGGGGGGGGTTAATAGCAATTTCTAATTGTGACCCATCAATTTAGCTAGATGTGGCTGGGGGGGGGGGGGGGTGGGGGGGGATTATAGCATTTCTTAATGTGACCATCAATTTAAGCTAGATGTGGTGGGGGGGGGGGTTTTAGCATTTTCCTAATGTGACCCATCATTTGATGTGGCTGGGGGGGGGGGGGTTTATGATTTCCTTATGTGACCATCAATTGAC
>NC_036859.1:26372826-26376089 GCF_002910315.2 Salvelinus sp. IW2-2015
AGTGTGTCGGGTAAGCATCATCTCACAATTATAAAATATTTTTATTTGGACACTTCCTGTTTTGATATTGTTACTATGCAAGTAACCATTTCACTGTACCGTTTAGACCTTCTGTTTCCTGTCCATGTGATCAATAAACTTWGATTTTATTTGATATAGTGTGTGTTTACCAGAGACGGTAATGTGAAGAACAACATAACCTGCAACAAAGTCAGATTAGGATACAAGTCAAGGACTAGATAAAGTGTAGTTTTACCTGGAGGTTTCCTTATTGTAGGCTACTACTTTTACCACTTTTAGTCTTGAAATCTTTGGTTGTTTACTAAACTACTTACTCTGTTTAGCACATGGCCTCACATGTGAATGCTTAAAGAGATGGGTGGGGCTACTTTTATCCAATGTAAAAAAAAAAGTACATTTAAAATTCTGCTTCATAAGACCGAATCGAGGCGTTCAGTCACAAATGAACTAGTTTGTAGAAGAGAAATGGACAGGGCTAAATGAGTTGGAGTTGCCTCTAATTGCCTGCCAACACACTGTTAGGGACTTAACTGCCAGCTTGTCTGAACAGCAGTAAACCAGGACCATATTGGACAAACATCTGATCAAAGTAAATACCTAAAGTATATACCACAAACACCTGACAGAGTAAGAGAGAGAAAAACAATAAGAAATAGTAACAGAGAGCCAGAACCTCAAGCACTCCTCTCCCTTCTTTTCTTCCCTCATCTACTGTCCTCTCCTCTTCTCTCCTATCTTCTCCTCTATTTTCCTCGTCTCTTCTCTTCTCTCCTCTCCTCTCCTCTACTCCCCTCTCCCAGGCCCATGACAACAGCCATTATACAGGAATAAGGCAGCCATAATGTATCGGTACTTAGGCCTGAGGAGACACACTCGCTCAATGGGCCGTGAATCTCCTGTCACCAGCGTTAGACGGTCGAACGTTGAATAAAGTTATTTGAATATKTGTAATATTAATGTGCCGATGTGTGAAGAGCCCGCCGGTGCAGAACAAAGAGGGAAAATAAGAGAGGATGCACATCATCTATATCCAGTATTCACAGAATAGAAAACGACTGGATGGATGGATTGATGGATGGCTGGATGGACGGGTGGACGAACGGATGGATGTCTGGGCAAACAAATTACTAAATGTATTAATGGATAGAGACATTGTTATTATCTCTACATTAGCTTGTCTCCATCCAGCTCTTCAACAGAGCCACACTATAAACTGTCAACAGCGTCAGATTAGCAAGCTGTCCATACAGACAACATCACCCCAACACATTTTTAAGATGGCGCCGGAGGGGATGGCTGCTGTTTTATGGGCTATTAACCAACCATGCTATTTCGTTAGTTTTTTTTACATTGTTTGTTCCTTATTTTGTACATAATGTTGCTACTACCATCTTTCATGACCGAAAAGAGCTTATTGACATCAGATCAGCGATTACTCACCTTGAAGTGGACAAATCATNAGATCAGCGATTACTCACCTTGAAGTGGACAAATCATGCTGGTGCATGATATCTAAGGAAGTCTTGAGGTTTTGCTTGCCTGAGATAGTGTGGTCTACAGCTTATCATTAGATACTCTATCTACCTAGAGAGTTCTCATATATATTCTTCATAGCTGTCTATTTACCACTACAAACCGATGCTGGCACTAAGACCGCACACAATGAGCTGTATATGGCCATAAGCAAACAGGAAAACGGAGCTCTGGATGAGAAGGGAAACTTAAATCCGTTCAACGTAATTTCTATCAGCATATTAAATGTGCAACCAAAGGGAAAAAACTTGAGACCACCTTTACTCCACACACAGAGACGMGTAACAAAGCTCTCCCTCACCCTCCATTTGGTAAATTTGACCATAATTCTATCCTCTTGATTCCAGCTTACAAGCAAAAATAAAAGCAGGTAGCACCAGTGACTCGGTCAATAAAAAAAGTGTTCAGATGAAGCAGATGCTAAGCTACAGGACTCTTTTGCTAGCACAGACTGGGAAAATGTTCCGGGATTCTTCCGATGGCATTGAGGAGTACACCACATCAGTCACTGGCTTCATCAATACGTGCATCGATGACTGCGTCCACACAGTGACTGTACGTACATACCCCAACCAAAAGCCATGGATTACAGGTAACATCCACACTGAGTAAAAGGGTAGAGCTGCCGTTTTCAAGGAGCGGGACTCAAACCCAGAAGCTTATAAGAAATCCCGCTATGGCCTGCGACGAACCATCAAACAGACAAAGCGTCAATACAGAACTAAGATCGAATCGTACTACACCGGATCCGACACTCATCGGATGTGGCAGGGCTTGCAAACTATTACAGACTACAAAGGGAAGCACAGTTGAGAGCTGCCCAGTGACACGAGCCTACCAAACAAGCTAAATTACTTCTATGCTCGCTTCGAGGTAAGTAACACTGAAACATGCATGAKAGCATCAGCTGTTCCAGCAGCCGACGTGAGTAAGACCTTTAAACAGGTCAACATTCACAAGGTCGCAAGGTCAGATGGATTACCAAGGTGTGTATTCCGAGCATGCGCTGACCAACTGGCAAGTGTCTTCACTGACATTTTCAACCTCTCCCTGTCTGAGTCTGTAATACCAACATGTTTCAAGCAGACCACCATAGTCCCTGTGCCCACGAACACTAAGGTMACATGCCTAAATTACTACCGACCCGTAGCACTCACGTCTGTAGCCATGAAGTGCTTTGAAAGGCTGGTCATGGCTCACATCAACACCATTATCCCAGAAGCCCTAGACCCACTCCAATTTGCATACCGCCCCAACAGATCCACAGACGATGCAATCTCTATTGCACTCCCAAGAGAGAGATGGCTTCAAGTTCCTTGGTGCACGATATCACCAACAAACTAACGATGGGTCCTGAGCACACCAAAGACAGGTGTCGTGAAGCGAGCACGACCAACCTACTTCCCCCGCAAGGAGAGTGAAAGACTTGTCATGGGTCCCTCAGATCCTGAAAAGTGTTCTACAGATCATGCTGACTGGTTGCATCAGCTGCCGCCCGGTGATGGCAACTGCTCGGCTCCGACCCGCAAGGCTCTACAGAGGACAGTGGGAGTACCTGGCCCGCAGCTGCGTACAGCGCCAGTTACATCACTGGGGGCCAAGCTTCCCTGCATCCTAGGGAACCGTCTATATTTCAGGCGGTGGTCAGAGGAAGGCCGTGAAAAATTGTCAAAGACTCCAAGCCACCATAGACTGTTCTCGTCTGGCTA